>NC_090265.1:56777143-57377143 GCF_040414725.1 Anabrus simplex | reverse complement strand
TTATATTAATTTCTAGGTACCTACAATAATCCCCATAAGGAAATTTAACGCAGTAATTAAAACTGAGAGGAATTTTCCTGTTAGGGAAACTCACAATCTGACTTTTAACCCCGTCTATCTTCATATAATATACACACGTATTCATTGCAAAGCAAAAAATCTACTGAAATAGAACTCGAGAATTAAGTTGAAAGCTGTTCTGGCGGATCATTTGCACACTTTGTGAGCAATGTTATTTTTCAGGATATCACTGACATCTACGCTACTTGAAGACACACATGTGAAGTGCTACACCTGGCTAGCATCAGGGTCGCATAATTAGGCCTAGAAGAAATTTCAAAGAAAACTGGCCTTAGCACAATCTGCCAACATCAACTCTTACTAAGCCAGGTGGCAAAGCTAGACTATATAAACAAGAACCACTTTGATCAGGTGTCAAACTATATACCTGCCAAGAAATTCGTCCAGCAACTGTCAGGGAATATCCATTACAACGTTAACTTACGACAAATAGAAGATATTCGAAGTCAGCCTCCTGTTATGGTTAGCTGTCTGAAGAAATTTATTTACTTAAATTTAAGGTTTTTCAAAAGACATTAAGTGCTAATTTTGCCAAAACGTAGCTAATGTGTTGTATAGGTTCTATGCTCATATTAACACACGCTACTAAAGTACCTACTGTACTTGGTATTCCACGTAGAATGGTTCTGATGAAGTACCAGCTAGAACAGGGGTTTCCAAAAGGTGGCCAGCGAGAGCACTGTAAGAAATAATAAGAAAAGTCACAACATATTTAATAGTTCGTTCAAAAACGTATTAATTTTTATACACCTTATAGACCCAAGTCAGAACTATTTATTCTACTAGCTCCCCTTTTCAAGTATTCACTTATTCTCAACAGATTATTTTAATTTTAGAACATTTAAAATCCAAATTTAAAGTAATAATGTTGTTATTTTTGCATCCCACTGACTACTTTTTATGGTTTTCGGAGACGCCGAGGTGTCGAAATGTTGTCCCGCAGGAGTTCTTTTACGTGTCAATAAATCTGCCGGCACGAGGCTGACGTACTTGAGCACTTTCAAGTACCACCAAACTGAGCCAGGATCGAACCTGCCAAGCTGGGGTCAGAAGGCCGCCGCCTCAACCGTCTGAGCCACTCAGCCCCGCTCCAAATTTCACTCTTTTATGCAATTTTAAAATAATGTTTTTGGCAATTAAAATTATCAAACCCCCCTTTCAATTGAACTGTGCATATTATTTCATAACGGTGCTTCTGTACTATTTGCAGAATTTTACGAAAATTGGCCTATTCAAGTGCGGCCCGCGAACATGACTATGGTTTCCAAAATGGCCCTCGAGCCCTTACAAATTGGAAACCCCTGAGCTAGAAGAAAAGCTGTATTGAGTTATTTCTATTTGTTTAACGTTGCTTGCTGACGACATTGCCCTCTTGCCAGCAGTGAAGGAGAGCTTACTGATTTGCTGACAAGAGTGGAGAATGTTAGTCTAAATTAAGGATGTAGGGATAAATGTTGAAATGAACAAACTCGTGGTAATTGATCGACGATCTCAAAACCAATTTACAGGATGCTTAAAGAGCTTGGAGATAATCAGTGATGTAGTCTACCTGTGTTCTGTGAATACTGAATTTTCAAGACCGCATTATAATCAACATAGCAGGTGAGGCCGCCTGGGCGTGGTACTGGTCATCCTCCCCAGTTGTATCACCCGACCCAGAGTCTGAAGCTCCAGGACACTGCCCTTGAGACGGTAGAGGTGAGATCCCTCGCCGATCCTGGAGGGTAGGCAGATTAAGAAAGAAAGAGAGCAAGAAGGAAAGAAAGAGACCCGGACTGTCTAGAACAGGGATGGCGAATCTATGACGCGTGCCTCTCAGTGACACGCGAACACGACTTCTGTGGAACGTGAGACAACATACTAACATATTTTAATGTTTTCAACACGTAATATTTAGGTCGAAAGTCTAGCAACATAACATGTTTTAATATTACGCTCTAATAAAAAAGTAGGCCTACTATACGTCTCAATTAATTCTATAGGCATATATTTCTTTCTTAATCTGTTTACCCTCCAGGGTTGGTTTTCCCTCGGACTCAGCGAGGGATCCCAAGGTTTTGGTATCGAAATCCTCCTTTGTCCTGATGCATAATCAGTTCCATTTAGTGGTGTCAATCTCTAGACAGTGGGATGTTGCTGACGCAAATGTCACTGCATCCTGACTTCGACACGAACCAAGTACCCGCAAAATAATTAGGACTTGATCATCTGTTTCTAGATTGATTGAGACGTTATCATTTGGATATTTGAGGTTGTCCAAAATGTCTAAACATGAAGACGTTTGTTTGTCCGTCACAATTCTTATCACAAGGAATCAGCTATCCTCCGCGGCTTTAATTACCTTCCGAAATAAAGTGTAAAGTTCGAACCCTTGTAAATTCCTCACTAGAAAGCAGGCAGCACACACCCGCTGCATTGACCACTCCATAAAATGTATCAATAATTCTGTCATATTTTAGTCTTTCTCTAAGAGCCATTTCATCAACCAAAACAGACACGAGTTCCTCCGTTGATTGTAGGTTTTCAGCTTCGGTTTTAAGCTAAGTCTTTATTAAACGGGGTATGCCGATATCACATTCCACGTTTCCTATATACCTACTTAATCTGCTGCGCGAAGGGGTTAAGAATAATTTTGAAAGTCTTGGATGCTGGCATCCTTTAGGAGAGACTGCTCCGTACGCCACGGTCTGGCTCCATGGCCTTTGGTTCAGAGGATCCTGGGTTCGATTCCCGGCCAAGTCTTGGATTTTAACCTTAATTGGTTAATTCCAATCGCTCGAGGACTGGGTGTGTGTGGCGTATTCAGCGTTAGAAATCATCCTAGGTAGGGCCCTCATCACCACAGACATGCAGGTCGCCTAATAGGCCGTCTACTAGGAAAAGACCCACGCCAGGCCTCTCCGGAGGCCATACGCCATTATTATTCTACGCCACGCAGTATCGAATACGCAGCTCTGGCCATTGTAGTTTAATCTCCCCAAAATGATTTATCTGATCTATCAAATACATGACCTTTTGATTTCTTTCATCAGCGGTGAAACTTCTCGTCAACACCACGCAGCCGAGATTCGTAAATGGAGCTTGCCATCCGCTACTTCGGGGGTTGCTTTCGTACGTGACCGGTAATTAAAATTCACAACCGAGAAACAGCGAGGCTTCGCCGATTTTCCGATCATTAGAAGTTTTTCGGTTCCCCTTGTATTAGCTCCCAGCATCACTGCAAACCTTCCTTTACTTGTTAACTGTTCCTCACAAACCACAAATGCCGTATTCCACAGTTAATGTTGCACAAAATTCGAGTTACAGAGTATATGTTGCTTCAAGAGAGGAAATGAATACACGTGAAGAATAGGACAATCGGCCGTGAAATTTAAGTTACTTCGAGATTCTGAAAATTCGAGTAATGGACGTTCGAGATATCGAAGTTCGACTGTACTTTCATTTAGGATATCCACCTGCATATTAAATTCACTTTGATTTTGAAGCTCACCTTGACAGCCCCATTCCACTGACTAGTCGCCTCATTTTCATCATAGCCACCGTGGGGGGAGGGAGGAAATAGAAGCCTTAACTGCTCCTTTGATTACAAAGTAAGAGTTGTAGACTCGCATGCCCATTTAAAGCTATTAAAGCGAAAAATGTCCATGGCCTATTCACATGTATCACTGGAAGTCATAAAGAGCCATATTGCGAGTCGATCTCTCCTGTATCCGAACAGCAAGTTAAATAAATAAATAAATAAATAAATAAATTATTTTTGCTAGGGGTTTTACGTCGCACCGACACAGATAGGTCTTATGGCGACGATGGGATAGGAAAGGCTTAGGAGTTGGAAGGAAGCGGCCGTGGCCTTAATTAAGGTACAGCCCCAGCATTTGCATAAATAAATAAATAAATAAATAAATAAATAAATAAATAAATAAATAAATAAATAAATAAATTCCTCTCTAAAGGCCCCCATACACGATCAAGCAATTTGCGCAATAAAGGGTTTTGCACAAACATTTTGATGGTGTATGGCACGTATTGACTAGTTGCACAACTGTTTGAAACAAATTGGGAGAGACCGAAATAATTTGCGCAACACACTCTGATTGACAAGCGGTTTGAACGTCTATGGCAGTGTTTGACGACAGTTGACATGTGAAGACGCTTTCCTGTTATCTACCTGAGTCCTGTTTAGTTTGGCGTCAACAAAAAACGTTGATAAAGAATTCTGGCGAGAGTTCATCTCAATTTATCGCGAGTTGCCTGAACTGTGGAAAGTGAAGAGTGAGGTGTATAAAAATAGGAAGATACGGTATCTCAAAGTAGCTAATAATCTCTGTTCAGCCGATATTGATTCCCTCCTGACTGGACTTCAATTTTCAACGAAAGGTGTGATCATTTCTAGAAGCTCACCAAACGTATCTGCATCCATTCGAAGATAGTTTTTGTAGTCAACTGCAGAACTTATTTTTAGCTCTGCCACTAAACGGTCTTGGCTAAAGTCACTCATCTTCTTTAACCATTCCTTCATCCGTATTCTCTGCTTTTTTTTTTCCCGTCAACAAGCAATAACTATCGCAGCTTCTGTGTCGGACATCCTCCCCACCTCAAAGATGAACTGAGGTTTGCACAAACCATTGCAACGTGTATGTGCCAAAGTTTGCGCAAACAGGACGTTGAACAAACTCTTTGTTGCGTAAATTATTTGATCGTGTATGGGGGCCTTTACATTATTCACTGGCTGAGTGGGCTTCGATTGAAATAATAATAGTAAGTTATTTATTAGATCACCTAATCAATACAAAGTCTAGACTTGGATGATTTGCATAAATTTGTTAACTAATAGTGGTACATGTTTCGCCTTCCCTGAAGGCATCATCAGCCATAGTTTTAATCTTAAATTAAAAATAAGCGTCTAAATAACATGTAATAACGAAATGAATTTTAAAATCTTAAGGAGATTTGAAGTAAAATAACATTAAAAATAACAATGATGGTTTAAAAAATACGATATGATGAGATATAATAGTGGAAGTATTAACAAAATTAACATTAGAAGGCTGCTAAAATAAGTGCAATGCATAAAACAACAGATTGTTATACAACAAGTGGTAAGATTGCATAAAAATAAAGTTGATAGTCTGGCGGTTATAATTAGACGATGGCGAAAAGTCGTACATAATCAAAGTAAAGAAGAGAGAATAAAAGTCAAAGGTTGATCGAGAGATCCGAAGTTAATCATAATATTGAAGATAAAAGATGAAAGTCAGAGGCATATGGTGAAGTTGTAGAACACGTTGAGGATATGAAGTTGTAGAATAGAAGTTGAAGAACAGTTTCAAATAGGATCTCTATGGACCATCTCAAAATTTGAAGTAATGCTCAAATGTTGCAAGTTGTGAGTTTGTAGATATTCTAGTTGAAAAGGCATATAATAGTGGAATCATTTGACGGTGACAAAGATAGCTTGGAACGTTATAAGTTAGAAGTATGTGCATGCATTTTATTACATGTGATGAGTGGGCTTCGTCCCAAAAAAAATAAAAAAAAAAAAAAAAAGCGATAAATGCTCTCGTCGCGGATGATCGCATCGATGAGGTTTAAACTCCTGGGCCTGTAGATAACCCAGATATTGAAGGAAAATCCTTGGTATGACACCTGGATTTAAAGCATTTAATTCTGCGTTCTCCTTATTGTCCATGTTGCGAAAATGACTACAGACGCGAGAGGAATCTGACGATATCCAACTACTTCAGAGGGGTATACTGAGGGCTACCAAGGCTATCAGTGAAGCTCAAACTTCAATTGAGAATGATGGAAGTCTAAAGCACATTATAATGTAAGTATCTGACACATTTACAAAACTTGAAAGCAGCGAGAAGAAACGTCGCATGTATTTCTGAGAGTAAGGCATCGGAGACTGATATTGCAGCCCAAACTCACGTCCCTCTCCCCTCAACTCGCTCCTTGCGGCTTGCTGTTTGCTATATTGTATCGGATAGGAGCGGGGACGGGTTGGATAGGTGTGGTAGGCTTCGGTCCGTCAGATCGCCACTGCTATCAGCCATGCGTTACTCATCTTATAGTACTTCCTCACCTCATACTTCTTATTTAATTATATAGATAACTGAGTGCTGGTATTTATTTCACTTCCGTTTACTTATACTGTACATCCTTGTAGAAAGACACTGCAGGGCTGCTGTTATAGTTTTCTTTTTACTGGTAGATCTGCTCAAATGAAATGCATTATTTCAGGTTTAGTGTTCTCTTTTGCTGGTTGGAATTGAACCATGGGTCGGACACCACCACCACTGATCTCCCGAGGAAGCGAATTTAGCAGTGAACGATGGGTACGACCGCTGTAAAAACATTTTAATTTAATAATAATAATAATAATAATAATAATAATAATAATAATAATAATGGCGCCTCCGTGGCTCAGGTGGCACGCGCCGGCCTCTCACCGCTGGATTCCGTGGTTCAAATTCCAGTCACGCCATGTGAGATTTGGACAAAGCGGGGGCGGGACAGGTTTTTCTCCGGGTACTCCGGGTTTTTCCTGTCATATTTCATTCCAGCAACACTCTCCAGTATCACTTCATTTCATCCGTGAATCATTAATCATTGCCCCAGATGAGTGCGACAGGCTTCGGCAGCCGACACAATTCCCATCCTCGCCGCTAGATGGGGCTTCATCCATTCCATTCATTTATTAGGACCTTGCCAAGATATAGCCGACGATCACTTTTCTCCCTTCTAGACGGTATTTCATTGATTGCGAACCACCATGCCGAGATTTGCAAAATGGTTTCGGGAAGACATCTGAAGTTTCAATTCTACAAAAAATGTAACTTGCACAAATGAAGGCGAACAGTCACGTTCACTGTTTGTACGAAATAACTCAGCTTTTCACACATATGCATGCTTCAATAACACAATGATTTCGTGTGGCTATTTCTAGCCGAGCAGCCCTTGTAAGGCAAACCGTCCGTTGAGGGTGTGGGCAGCATCTGTCATGTGTAGGTAACTGCGTGTTATTGTAGTGGAGGATAGTGTTATGTGGGGTGTGTGAGTTGCAGGGATGTTGGGGACAGCACAAAACACCCAGCCTCCGAGCCAGTGGAATTAACCAATGAAGGTTAAAATCCCCAACCCGGCCGGGAATCGAACCCGGGACCCTCTGAACCGAAGGCCAGTACGCTGACCATTCAGCCAACGAGTCGGACAATAAAACAATGTTACACCCACACGGACTGCGAAGATTGTGCGTCTATGACTGCACACTTCCGGTGACTTGAAGAGATATTGGTATTCGCGCCTTCCTGTGTTGAACTAGTGGCATAGAGCAGGCAGTATAAGAGGATCGAGATGGCAGTGACTGGCCCGAAGGCGCGAATATGAATATAATATATTATCTTCAAGTAGCCGTATGAGTGCAGCAGTAGACGCACAATCTCCGTGGTAAATATCAGTGTTGCATTGTGTTATTGATACATGTGTTAATAGCGGAGTTATTTTGTACAAACAGTAAACATACCTGTAGACATGATGTGGGATTTTGGGCTTATGCAGTGCCAAGAAAACAAGATGAAACACTTTACGTTTCGCAGAGAAATTTTCCTCTGCGTCTTCAGAAAAAAATCTCCACTGTTCCCGATGAAATTTATTGCAATAATGAAGGTTCGAACTCAGCTGTCAGCAGCCCTGAAGATATTTTTCTGTGGTTTCCCATTTTCACACCAGGGAAATACTGGTAAGTTAAAGGTAAAGTAAGGGTGTATTCTGCCCGAAGGCAGGTCCGAACCTCCGCAGAGGTGTGCCTGAGCCGGTGTTTACGTACGGTAAGGTGGCCAGTTCCTTTCCGCTCCTCCATTCCCTTACCCCCACCAACAGCGCGTGGGAAGCAATCCAAATCTTGACCATGCCCAATGTTGCTTAACTTCGGAGATCTCACGGGATCCGGTGTTTCAACACGGCTACGGCCGTTGGCTGGGAAATACTGGGGCTGTACAATTAAGGCTACGGCCCTTCCTTCGCACTACTAGCCCTTTCCTGTCCCATCGCCTCCATAAGACCTATGAGTGTCGGTGCGACGTAAAGCAACTTGCTTTTGTGTAGAACTGAAACTTTATTAATGAATCGTGTTATGCTGAAGTATATTTTCCGAAATGGTCAATTGTCTGCTATTTCAATAAGACTAGGCTCAAAACCGAAGGTGAAAACTTACAACCATTGGAGAAACTTGTCTCTATTATGGCCGATGAAATGGCTCTTAGAGAAAGACTACAATATGACAGAACTAGTGATAAATTCTATGGAGTGGTCAATGCAGAGAGGGTATATGATCACTGCATAGGTAAGTGGCCCACATTAGTCAATAAGTTACTCTGTTTTGTCGTGTACAGTCTGGCAAAAACGTTCACTATCCCCACCTACCTGCTTTCTAGTGAGAAATTTACAAGGGTCCGAACTGTAGAATTTCTTTAAGAAGGTGATTAAAGCCGTGCAGGATAGTGGATTCCTTGTGATAAGAATTGTGACGGACAATCACAAAACAAACGTCTCCATTTTTAGACATTTTGGAGATGGTGATCTGAAAAGTGGGATTTTTACCTGGACCTGAGGGCTGGTTCGAGTTCCACTCACCCTACGTGATTAGAACTGAGGAGCTATCTGACGGTGAGATAGCGGCCCCGGTCTAGAAAGCCAAGAATAACGGCCGAGAGGATTCGTCGTGCTAACCACACGACACCTCATAATCTGCAGGCCTTCGGGCTGAGCAGCTGTCGCTTGGTAGGCCAAGGCCCTTCATGGGCTGTAGTACCATCGTGTTTGGTTTGGTTTGATCTGAAAAGTAGTGCGCTGCATCCTTTTAATAACTATTGTCATTTGATTAAGAATAACGGGTCGCAGTTTTTAGATAGAGAGATGACCAACGGAGATGGAATCATCTCAGCAGTGTATCTGAAGGGAATATATAAGATGCAAAGAAACTTGATAATGAAGCCAGTGCGCTAATTAACAAGGAAACACATCAAACCGAGCCGTGCATGTTTTCTCACCTTCCGTGGCAGCCACAATTGAATTCATGAAGAATAACCATACCCGTAAGTGACAGATGTCGAATTTTGGAAAGCTAGACCAACTATTAATTTCATGAAGATCATGTATAAATTCTTCATTTTACGTGATATAAGTGATAGGACCCTAGGCTTGCGGCAAAACAATCCAGATTGTATGGGGTATGTATTGTATGAACGACTTGCGTGGTTACAGCAAGATTTCCTTCGTTACATCGAAACCCTTCAGAGTGAATCGAACGGCTTAAGATGAAAGGATTTTCTAAGAAGATAGTTAAAGCACTCATTTTCACTGTAACTTCTACTGTTGACTGTACGGTTCACCTTCTTCAGAATGGATTTTTCTACGTCCTTATGAGAAGATTTTCTGATGATCCCGTTGAAGCTCTTTTCAGCTGTGTAAGATTGAGGGTAGGAAGCAATGACATTACAGATGCAAGAACAGCAACATGGGCTGTCAAAGGGTAGTGAAGTCGGGACTCATGCTTCATTCCAAACCTGCCAATATATGTGACGGTAATAAATTTTGCAGCGAAATATTACCAACCGAATGTGCGAATACCCACACAGAGAATGAAAGTAAGGAAATCATTCTCCCAGATCACGTCTTGATTCTTTTGGACAACTTCAAATATCCAAAACATAATGTCCCAGCCATTCTAAAAACAGTTTCTGGAGCTTACGTTTGTGGGTACTTGGTTCGTGATGTTGAAGAGAGGATGGGTGTGACATTTGCGTCAGTAACATCTCACTGCCTAGAGCTACGGCACCACTAAAGGAACTGATTGTCCACCAGGACAGGACAGAGGAGGACTTCGATACCCAAACCCTTGTTTTGTTGCCCTAAAGTTTGTTGAAGCTGCTGTGCCCTACTGTTGGAAGTCCTCCAAACTTACGAGTGCAGTACGAGCGAGGACTTACTTCTTCTTCCCTTTCAGAATGTGCTCTGTTGAATTGTGACTCCAAAGAACATCAGCAAATTCTTATTACTGATATCCTATTCAAGTTCGTAAGATCTATTACGTTGACAAGAACACAGGAAGTTAGCCGTCCGATATATCACTCCAAGCCTTCGTCCAAGAAAGTCTTTAAATTTTTAGACGAAAAGGCCAACTACCGTTTCATACAGGTAATATTATTGATGTAATTTACGAGCTTTAGTGGACGTATGACTGTATTGCATGGGGTTCTGTACATTGTGCGTCAATGCCTGCCATCTAGCGGAGAAATATTGACGCGGCCTATGTAAAAAACCTCGCATAGAGCAGGCAGTATAAGAGGATCGAGACTACGGTGATCCTGACCTACTGCCACAGAGATTCTGAGAAAACAGGAACTGGCACCAGATATAGGTTACAAGAACAGTTCAATTATGATCATCAGACTTGAACTGTTATGTGAAAAATATTATTTTCCAGCGAAGTGAATGATCATTTTCACTATTTCAACCACGTTATCTCCAACTATAACGACGAGAAAAAAATCCTTCCGCTGAGTTTGGGAAGTGACATCTATCACATCTTCATAGTGGATGCTTCGTTGTAGGTGTTTCCACTGTAGAGATATGATTCGGGTGAGATGGAATTTCGTTTGTTTGGTTCTCAATAAAATGTCTCATTCAGCGAAGTGTGATTGTCCTTTCGTTGCACGTAATGACATCATCATCTATTGTCTTAAGACTGAACCAAATCCTATTGCCTGGTTTGAAGCGTCGCCTACGTAATACTATTTCGTAGGCGACAGTTTGAAGTTTTTTTTTTTCACGTATTGCAAGCGATAAATCGTTAAACCGAGTGAGTTGGTCGTGCGGTTAGGGACGCGCAGCTGTGAGCTTGCATTCGGGAGATAGTGGGTTCGAAGCCCATTGTCGGCAGCCCTGAAGATGGTTTTCCGCGTTTTTTCACTTTTCACTTTATTTAAGGCCACAGCCGCTTCCTTCTCATTCCTAGCCCTGTGAAACCCCATCATCGCTGTAAGACCTATCTGTGTCGGTGCGGCGCAAAGCAACATGTAAATAAATAAATAAATAAATAAATAATAACAGAACAGATCAATGTGTTGAAGGAAGTAGCAGAACAAACAGGTTTACAAATTTCCTTTCAAAAGACAGAAGTAATGTCAAATATCAAAAATGGTACGGCACAACTAAACACCAAATATGGAACGATAAACCGTGTTAGTAAATTTAAATACCTTGGGGAATGGATTCAGCAAAATGGACTTGACAAAGAGGCCATAGCAGCAAGAATAAAAAAATGGAAGTCACTTTCCAAACCACCCGCAACATATACAACAAAAAGTGCTTTTCCCTGAACACAAAAATTCGACACAACGCGTAAAGGCAGAGTTCGCTTCTACGGTCATAAGTTAGACGACGGATGATCGACTCTCGATGGATGAAACGTATCTTCAGTATATTTGACTCAAAACCATAAACGGCATTGCCATGGTACGTTAATGTCAAGAAAGATCTTAAAGAACTGGGCCTACAAGCAGAAGGTGCACAAGACCGAAATCTTTTCAGAGCAGCCATCAAGACTTTTAGGACTTTCCGGGACGAAAAACGGGCAACTGGTGCTAAATCGACAGAAGAACGTCGTGCTAAACACAGTGAGCTAATGAAGACGATGTGGATCAAGCGAAAGATGAACAAATACCAGAATGTAAAGTGAGGCTTATCGTGGTCCCCAGTTGGCGGATTAGTGAAGTTGAATGAATGAATAATAATATTAATAATAATAATAATCGTCATCATTCTGTCTACATCTTGAATGTAGAGGCACACAGTGTTATCTAAAACAAGACTCAATCTCAACCGTGACGGTGGGAGGAGACAAGTTATCTAGCAAATAAAAACAGCGTATGATATTAGCTGTTGCGTTCAGTTATCTGAACCTCATTGGACCGTATTGGATTGCATGAGCCCAGCTCACACGGGGGTCAGCACAATAAGCCCTTTCTTTCCTCGGAGGGAATTAAGTATCTTCCTTGCTAGTCGGGCACGTTTCTTCTTATAAAAAGAGAGTTAAGTGAATTTTGTAGTCATGTGTACTGCGCCAGCACAAGGCGGTGTTGTATGCGAATATATGTACGCCAGGTTTCCGGTCCTTTGCGGGTAATTTAATTATAATTAGAGGAACTCCGCTTTGAAATTGAGCTTGATGAGGGTAAATAAATCAAAAGAAAATCCACCTGGAGCGGGACAACGCAGACTCGCTCCCTTCTCCGTCCAGACTTTGTCAAGAAATTTATGCGACCTAATTTTGCTTATTACACAGTGGAGGACGCCTGCACACGTTGTGCCAGAAGTCACACACAGTGGAAGACAGGTTTAAATATATTTTTCTATTTCCAGATTTTTTACGTGGAACCATCTAACTTCGAGATCGGGAAACGCAATGTTGCTGATATCGTAGGAAGCAGCGCACAATATCCGGTTCGCGATATTACAGAATTATTATTGTGATTATTATTAAACCGTTTACCCTCCAGGGTTGGTTTTTCTCTCGGACTCAGCGAGTGATCCCGCCTCTACCGCCTCAAGGGCAGTTTTCTGGAGCGTGAAACTTTGGGTCGGAGGGATACAGATAGGGAGGAGGACCAGTACCTCGCCCAGGCAGCCTCACCTGCTATGCTGAACAGGGCCTTGTGGGGAGAAGGGGAATGGGAAGATTGGAAGGGATGGACAAGAAAGAGGGAAGGAAGCGGCCGTAGCCTTAAGTTAGGTACCATCACGGCATTTGCCTGGAGGAGAAGTGAGAAACCACGAAAAACTATTTCGAGGATGGCTGAGGTGGCAATCGAATCATCTCTACACAGTTGAGATCCCGAGGCTAAGTGGACCCGTTCCAGCCCTCATACCACTTTTCAATTTCGTGGCAGAGCCGGGAATCGAACCCGGGCCTCCGGGGGTGGCAGCTAATCACGCTAATCACACTATCTACTACACCACACCTCAGAGACGGACGTTATTATTATTATTATTATTATTATTATTATTATTATTATTATTATTATTATTATTATTATTATTATTTCTGGTCTTTTTCCATTTACTTGGGGATACTTATCATAGGAGCCTCCGAGGCTCAGACGGCAGCGCGTCGGTCTCTCACCGCTGGATACCGTGGTTCAAATCCCAGTCACTCCATGTGAGATTTGTGCTGGACAAAGCGGAGGCGGGACAGGTTTTTCTCCGGGTACTCCGGTTTTCCCTGTCATCTTTCATTCTAGCAACACTCTCCATTCTCATTTCATAGCATCTATCATTCATTAATAAATCACTTTGGGAGTGGCGACCCCATCGTACTAACAGCCTATATCTGCTTCATTCATTACATCCCTGACCCGGTCAATGACTGGAAAACAGGTTGTAGGTTTTCATTTTCACTTATCATAGGCTATGGCTTTTAGGGCCGGAGTGTCCGAGGACATGTTCGGCTCGCCTTGTGCAGGCCTTTCTATTTGACACCCGTGGGCGACCTGCGCGTCTGGATGTTTGGATAATGATGATAATGAGGTAGGGAGAGGGTGAAATCCGTTGTTGATACGTATCCTACTCCTGTCGAATAGCAACAAGGGATCTGCCAAAAGCTTTACCTCCCCTATCCAACAGACGAATCACCATCAACAACGCCATATGCCCTCACTCCACCTGAACACTGCGGAGAGGTTTGGAAATGAATCCATGCTTTTTGGCACGTAATCTAGTGATTAGAAATTGCCACCTCTCCTACTTCTACCCTGCCGCTCAACATTCTGATGGCGAAAATGTTTTCGACCTGCAGGACTCGAACCGGCTAACCATGGTGTCGGACCATACAGACTTGACGCCTAAACGATTATGGTCACCAGGCGGGCTATTAACTGAGATAGACACATTGTTTGAATTTAGCACATTTGATTAATAGGGAATATGGCCTGGATATTAATAGAAGAAAGACAAAGGTGATGATTGTCGACAGACAGAAAAAAAGGGAGACAGCTGGATTTGAGGTCCTCCAGAAATTTGTCTACTTGGGTCCCTTGATTTCTAATGCAGGAGGGTTTTCCGATGAAATCAAGAAAAGAATGGCCATGGGCAGGGCAGCCACCACAATGACGAGTAGAATGTGGAGGACCGTATCGTTACAGAGAACACGAACTGGAACTAGCTCACTCATATTTCTCACTGCCACCTTTCCAGCCGGTGGTGGTGGTGGTGATTATTGTTTTAAGATGAAGTACAACTAGGCAACCATCCCCTTTATAACACTAATCAGAGGGAAAATATGGAAGGGGCCCGACACTTACGACAGGCAGGGGATACCGTGGGTGTTATTCTACCGCCCCCACCCACTGGGGGATTTCCAGCAAAGACCGACCTGGCTAATCAAACAGACGATTAAGAGGAACATGGAGAACTTCGAGATGTGGGTTTACTGATGCATTCTTCAAATTTCTTGGAATGAACACCGATCTAATACGTCCGTGCTGGCACTAGGCACCAGACTATATATTGAAAGGAACATTCGGACAGATAGGGCTGGAGGAAGGAGCATTGCACGTGCCATTTCACGGTGTTGCCACATTTCTGCATTTCTTTCTCCTTCCCCTCGCTCCCAGCTCACTTGCTCGTTCAGACCGCTCAAATAACAGGAGCCGGCAGCAGGCTTATCTCCACGGTATCCGCAGTCTGCTTGGCCATGTTTCCATGGCAACCATACCCAGTACTCTCTTCTCCCCACCCAGGAAAGCAGTAAGCGGACCTCCCTTTAAGAACTGTCAGAACGCTTCTTTGAGTATTACGACCATAGACTTCTCGAGCGGATCAGCCAGGCTTACCTCCGGTACTTCGGGCACATCGCCGAAAGAACAGTCACCCTGGAGAAGTTTGTGGTGGAGGGAAAGATGGCAAGAGACCGCGAGGAAGGCATCTAATCAGATGCGTGGACCAGCTACAGCCTCTGATGGGGAAAACTTTCCACGGGACTACCCTTATAGTGACAGACCGTGAGACTTGGGGAAAGAAAATCGCTGCTCCCCCCCCCCCCCCCCCAGTGCTTCTTTTCATTGTCGTTTGGGGTGATGACCTCGCAAAGATTTTAAAATTTTATGGTTTTCCGGACAATCCCATAGGCCGTCTCAATGCTGTAAGTGGAGTCTGTCTTTATTTTATTATTGTCATCATCATCATCATCATCATTCCTGGCGTCCTCCTAGTTATTTGGGGTCGGTACTTTAGGTCGAGTCGGCTCAGTTTTGGAAAAACAAATCAAAGAAGAGCAGCTCTATTTGTTTTGGGGGGATTTCCGACAAGCGAGTAGCGTTACAAAAATGTTGCAAATTTTGGGCTGGGAAGATTTGGGAGAAAGAAGACGAACTGCTCGACTAAGTGGTATGTTCCGAGCTGTCAGTGGAGAGATTGCGTGGGAGGACATTAGTAGACAAATGAGTTTGAGTGGCGTCTTTAAGAGTAGAAAAGATCAAAATATGAAGATAAAAAGTTGGAATTCAAAAAAACAAATTGGGGCAAATATTCATTTATAGGTAGGGGAGTTAGGGATTGGAATAACTTACCAAGGGAGATGTTCAATACATTTCCAGTTTCTTCGCAATCATTTAAGAAAATACTAGGAAACCAACAGATAGGGAATCTGCCACCTGGGCGACTGCCCTAAATGCAGATCAGTAGTGATTGATTGATTGATTGATTGATTGATTGATTGATTGATTGATTGATTGATTGATTGATTGATTGATTGATTGATTGATTGATTGATTGATTGATTGATTGGATACCCTTCCTGTCGCAAACCGTATGCAAAAGAACGATAAAATTAAAATACTAGTCTATAATTTGTTCTAAACAATGCAACAATCACTTCATAGGCTTGAGCAAATACTGGACAACAATGCGACCCTCCGTGGCTCAGACGGCAGCGCGCCGGCCTCTCACCGCTGGGTTCCGTGGTTCAAATTCCGGTCACTTCTCGTGAGATTTGTGCTGGGTAAAGCGGACGCGGGACAGGTTTTTCCTCGGGTACTCCGGTTTTCCGTGCCATCTTTCATTCCAGCAACACTCTCCAATATCATTTCATTTCATCTGACAGTCATTAACCATTGTCCCAAAGGAGTGCGACAGGCTTCGGCAGCCGGCACAATTCCTATCCTCGTCGCTAGATGGGGCTTCATTCATTCCATTCCCGGCCCAGTCGAATGATTGGAAACAGGCTGTAGATTTTGAAGTACTGGACAACAATGGAAAGAATAAATCGACACTTCCAAAGCAAGAACTGTTTCCACATTTATACAGCAAAAGAATCCTAAAATGGGGATCATGGCGGTGTAGTTATATTTGACGCAAAACTGGTTTATAATAATATTTTTGGGTCACGTGATTAATCGACTTTGTTTGTGTTGGGTTATTTTGGATATACTTTGTGGTTAAATGAACTTTGTAGGTAATGGGTTTCGCGAACACTGTGTTAAGTAATTCAAATACGAAGGGTTCAGGGAACGTTAGGAATGAATGAAATCGATAGCTGCTGGTTTGTTATATGAATTAAAAATCTTCTACGGAATTTTTAGCTTTTTTGGACAATTTGTATTTTTTTGCCTCATATTTTGGTATATTTCATGATGTAAGTGCAAGCATATTTCCAGAGTTCTTAGGTCATAAATTTTATGAGTAAAGAACTGGAGTGAAACATAAGATTATTTGCGGATGATGTTAAACTTTGTAAACTATAGTATAAATAAATGACTGTATTAGAACGACTACAAAATGACCTCGACCGTGTTGTGAGATAGACAGCAGGCAATGGTATTGTGATAAGTTGCAAGAAACGTCAGGTTGTAAGTTTCGCTTCTAAGCAATCAGTTATAATTACTGTGCTGATGGGGTGATAGTATCTCATGGGGATCACTGTAAGTATCTAACTGTTAATATAAGGAATGATCTTCATTGATCTTCATTGTAAGTAAAGGTACAGATCTCTTCACATGGTTATGAGGGTATTTACATGTTTGTAGTAATGATGTAAAGGAGAGGACGTATAAGTCTCTGGTAAGACCCCAATTAGAGTATAATTCCAGTGTATGAAACCCACACCTGTCTGTGTCGGTGCGAGGTAAAGCCACTAGAAAAAAAGAAAACCCACACGAGCAATACGCGATACGAGAACTGGAAATGATCCAAAGGAAAGCAGCATGATTTGTTCTTAGTGATTTTCGACAAAGTGCAGTGTTACGAAAATGTTGGAAACTTTCGGCTGGGAAGACTTTGGAGTAAGGAGACGAGCTGCTCGACTAAGTGGTATGTTCCAAGCTGTCAGTGGCGATGAGCTGTCTCTGTGGATCTGTGGTAGAGTGTGGGCCGCCGGATCCCAAGATAGCGGGTTCAAACCCGGCAGAGGTAGTCGGATTATGATGTCTGCATGTTAAAGATCTCTGCTGACACATTTGGTGTTGAAAATGAAATGTCGTATGACTTTTAGTGTCGGGATATCCCAGGACGTATTCGGTTCGCCAGGTGCAGGTCTTTCTATTTGACTCCTGTAGGCGACCTGCGCGTCCTGATGAGGATGAAATGATGATGAACACAACACATACGCCCAGCCTCCATGCCATTGGAATTAACCAATTAAGGTTAAAATCCCCGACCCGGCCGGGAATCGAACCCGGGACCCTCTGAACCGAAGGCCAGTACGCTGACTGTTCAGCCAACGAGTCGGACACATTTGGTGTTAACCCGACAAAATTCATTAAGACTCAGATATAGACGCCCAAGAGAGTTTCGGTTTACTCGGTCTGCCATCTAGTAGGCCTTGAGTAAAACAGAACGTAGAAATTGACGAGCAGACAGCCAGATGGTGTCAAATTGAAATGTCTGCAGACGGTACCTGAGATCATACGATTATTATTATTATTATTATTATTATTATTATTATTATTATTATTATTATTATTATTATTATTATTATTATTAGTGGAGAGATGGAGTGGAATTACATTGGTAGACGAATAAACTTGAGTGGAGATTTTAAAAGTAGGAAATTTGGAATTCAAGAGGACAAACTGGGGTAAATAATCGTTTATAGGACGAGGAATAAGGGATTGGAATATTTTATCAACGGAAATATTCGACAAATTTCCAAGTTCTTTGAAAACGTTGAAGAAAAATCTAGGTAAACAATTGATAGGGAATCAACTATCACGGGGACAGACCTAAATGCTCATCATTGTTTGTTTGATTGATTGATTGATTGATTGATTGATTGATTGATTGATTGATTGATTGATTGATTGATTGATTGATTGATTGATTGATTGATTGAACTATCCGAATAATGTCCGACTCGTTGGCTGAACGGTCAGCGTACTGGCCTTCGGTTCAGAGGGTCCTGGGTTCGATTCCCAGCCGGGCCGGGGATTTTAACCTTAATTGGTTAATTCCAACGGCAAGGGGGCTGGGTGTATGTGTTGTCTTCATCATCATTTCATCCTCATCACGACGCGACAGGTCGCCTACGGGTGTCAAATAGAAAGACCTGCACCTGGCGAGCCGAACCCGTCCTGGGATATCCCGGCACTAAAAGCCATACGACATTTCATTTCATCCGAATAATAATAATAATAATAATAATAATGTTTTACATCTCATTAGCTACTTTTACCCTTTTCTGAGACATCGAGAAATCCCACGGGAGTTCTACTGTGTGTCCATAATGACGTTTTCGAGCACCTTCAAATACCTGTCTTGCTTGTACAGCCGGCCAAGCAGGTTGTCTGGCCGGGCCCTGCTAACTTGACGAGGACGGTAGTGTGAGTGTTTGTTCATTTGAAGTTGCAGTTATTGAACAAGTACAGTTAGGAAACATGGCATCCAAAATTACACGGCAAAACACCTTGAAAGTTGTATTTGGCAAGGAGCAACAAAGACCAACAGCCCACGAAATTCACCAGTGGATAGAAGACGTTCTAAAGGTATGTGATGATGAACTACAAACAATTCAACTAGTTGGAAAACAGAATGCAGCCTATCTCAAATTTAATAATGACAGAAGCTACCAGAAGTACTTACATTCCTTTAGAGGTACAAATTCTCTTACATTAATGAATGGCGATTCAGTAACAGTTACAATCATGCCCGGTGAAATAGAACTTATCACGGTACGCTTAATGAATATACCGCCGGAAGTACCAAACGAGCGGGTACAGTACGTATTGCAGAATTATGGCAAGGTACAACAGATAGAAAACGAGAAGTGGTCAAACAGATACCGCTATCAAGTCGATACAGGAATAAGGGTAGTTCAGATGTCAATTGAAAAGCCTATTCCTTCAACCCTCAATGTAGCGGGTTATGAGGCATATGTAACCTATCCCGGACAGGAGCAACATTGTTTTTCATGTGGAAGTTGTTCTCATATTCGGACTAATTGTCCCACTAGATTTACTAACAGCAAACCATCGACGGCATCTAGATCACGCTTCACATTGAGCGATCTATTCAAACCTCCCTCATTTGACAGTGCGCGGTCAGATAGAGAACCCGCTCTCACGGATGTAAACAAACCAACGTCCGTGCAGAGCAGGGTAGCGAACGGTGCAGTGGAAAGTAGCACAGATAGCAACGTCAACCCTACAACACCTGGCTCAAGTCATGACAATAAGTTAGAACATATGGACATAGTAAACACACTAATGTTAACAGCCGATTCACAGGATATAGCTAACGCACCTGCAGGGGACCAATTTCCATTACCTTCAAATGACAGTACAGACTCAGATACCGTATCAGTAGAAGAAACATTAGATATCAGGGACATACACGTATCAGATAAAAGAACCATAGAAGAAAATAACGCGATCACAAACACGCTGAGACAAGAAGACCAACAACTTGATACAATGCCCATCACTCTTCAACCTTTGACAAGGTCTGAAACTGAGAGCCAGCGCCCTCCGGAAAGTACATTATCTTCGTCTGATATGGATAGGTCTGTGATCACTGAACAGCATCCTCCCACTCTCGGATCGTGGAACAGTCAGATGGACCTGGAGGAGGAAGTATTGCGGAGTGAGGACCCAGTAGCAGAAATATCGCTTGATGTAACAAAATGTAACCCCGGTCAGCAAAAAGTAAGCAAGTTAGCTAGTAAACAACGAAACCATCCGTATAAGACAGGAACGAGTAAGCAAGGATTACCTCCCCCGACTACGAAGAAATAGTTTGACAGAATATCAATATGTGGACTGCATTCTATTTTTCTCTCTGTTGTAGTGTCATGACCCTCACACTAACAGTGGGGACAGTCAACTTCAACAATAATTCATCCCCAACTAAAATACATGCTCTGCTGAAATTTCTACAGTGTCATGATATAGATCTTGTAATGCTACAGGAGGTCTCCATCAATGATTTTTCTTCGGTATTAAACTATAATGCCTATGTAAATACTGGTAGTGATAACCTAGGTACTGCTATCCTTACTAAGTCAGGTATTGAACTGCAATCCATAGAGAAGCTTCCCTCTGGTCGTGGAATGAGTGGCAGATTTCAAGATTACCTGTTTTACAATGTTTATGCACCATCTGGGAGTAATAAACGCCAGGAAAGGAACGAATTCTTCCAGTCGGACTTAACATATTTACTTCGCTCCTTGCCTACGCATTATGTGATGGGGGGTGATTTTAACTGTGTACTGCGTGCAGTAGATTGTACAGGTCCCTTTAAGCCGAGCAGCAGCTTACAGACTTTAGTTACAAATCTCCAAATGTGTGATCCTTGGGTGCTAAAACATAATACCCCAGGATTTACTTTCTTTTCTTCAAATTCAGCAGCAAGACTGGATCGATTTTATGTTCCTCAAAATTTAGCTAATGACATAAGTCGTGTAGAAGTAGTACCAGTCACATTTTCTGATCATGAAGCTGTTATCCTACGTATAAGATTAAATATAAATTTTATACCTAGAGGACGCTCTTACTGGAAGATGAATGTAACCTGTCTTCAAAATTCTAGTATCCTTGAAGAGCTGAAATTGCTTTGGTCAGAATGGAGTAAAAGAAAGATTAGATATCAAGATTGTGCTGATTGGTGGGATCGGTATGTAAAGCCGCAAATAAAGTATTTCTTTAAGCGAAAATCTTACGAACTTTATCAAGACGAAGAACGTCTAATAAACCTTTATTTTAGGTGTATTTATGACTTACAAGAAAACTACCAGCCATCA
This sequence comes from Anabrus simplex, assembly GCF_040414725.1. NCBI lineage: Eukaryota > Metazoa > Arthropoda > Insecta > Orthoptera > Tettigoniidae > Anabrus > Anabrus simplex. The sequence continues at coordinate 57,355,776 of NC_090265.1, read as the reverse complement.
CCAGAGAGAAGAAGTAAAATCAGCCGCTATAAAGCAAAAATACTTTCTATATATCACAAACGACTGCAGGGACTCAAAATACGCAGTCGGGTCAACGAACCAATCGAAAATGAACGGATCAATCTTTATCATTTAATGAAGGACTTCAAGCGCCGCAGATCATCTCTCATATTGAAAGTTCAGGACCCAGAAGGACAAGAGTACATAACACAACCGACTATAAGTAAGGCTTTCGATTCCTTTTATCGACAACTGTTTGATGCCGAGCCCACCCACGACAATGAAATTAATTTTTTTGCTGACTGTAAGCCTCCACCGCTCAGAGAAGAGGATAACTCAAGCCTTGAAGGACCCATAACCAAGGAAGAGGTTTTAAAAGCGATACGACAAGGGAAGAGCTCAAGAACACCTGGGATTGATGGAATACCTCAGGAATTTTACTCTACCTGCTGGCCGATAATTGGAGAAGACCTCACCTGCGTCCTGAACACTGTGTTACAGAGGAAACAACTCTGTGAATCACATCGTCGAGGGATTGTTGTACTGATAAAGAAGTTCTCTACAGCTATCACTGTCAATGACTATCGCCCAATTACCCTCCTTACTTACGACTACAAAATATTAGCCAGAATTCTCGTCAACAGATTACGACCATTATTATCCTCCATCATTCACCCTGCACAACACTGTGGAGTGCCTGGACGAACAATTTTTGATGTTACCTGTTCGCTGCGTGATTACGTGGCGTCAACGGAATGCACTCATTCACAGAGCTTACTAGTGTCCTTAGACTACCAGCGTGCGTTTGACAGTGTGAATCATCAGTATCTGCTAAACTGCTTAAAGTGGCATGGTCTTAGTCCCACATTTATCTCTTACATTCAGTGCCTATACACAAACGTATCTGCGATTTTGCAAATTAATGGCTTTCACACTAAAACCATTCCCATTAAGAGGTCAGTAAAACAAGGATGTCCGGCTTCGATGGTGCTGTTTACCTTGGCCATAAATCCTCTCATTTGCAAGCTGCATAAAGAAATAGGAGGAATAACACAAGGAAGTGCAAAGCTCGCGGTAGCTGCTTACGCGGATGACGTCAGTGTAATATTATCATCGGATAACGATATACTCCACATGCGAAATGCTCTCGCACAGTTCAGTGCAGTATCTGGGTTGTCTATTAACTATCGTAAATCGAAAGTGATTCCGCTAGGAGACTGGGCATCATTACCTCAACTCCCACCGCTACAAACGGTAGAATCACACAAGATACTTGGAATACATTACACTCGAAAGACCAGTGACATGAATCAACAAAACTGGGGACCTGTTGTCAACAAGATAAAAGTCTATGCAAAAGAACTCTACTGCCGAGACCTCTCTCTAATCCAAAGGATCTGGACTGTCCACACATACCTTCTATCACAATGCTGGTATCTTGCACAAGTACTACCACTGCCTGCAACGTTTGCTAGACAGATAATATGTGCTAGTTCCTGGTACATATGGCGTGGCAATATCTTCCGAGTACCGATAACTACCTTGTGTCTTCCACCAACAGCTGGTGGACTTGGGTTGGTAAACGTCATCATTAAATGTCAAGCCCTCTTCTTGAGTCGTGGAAGAAAAATAGAAATGAACCAACGGAGCTTCTCATCTGCTTGGCTGAAACACTGGTCTACTGTGACGGACTTGCGCAATCCACCTGATCTTCGGATTGTCCCGTCTGCCCTGAAGTATCTCCGAATTTATTTGCAAGAATGGTGCTATTTGACGGAAGCCAAGTTCGTATCAGAAGTACAATTAACACGTCGGGTTTATACTGATTTATTTCGTCTAACACCTACACCACTTATGCGTTTATTTCAACAAGTGCCTTCAAACACCGACTTTAAACAACTTTGGAAAAACATTAGTGCCCCTCATCTCCCTGCTAAAGTGCGATCTACATGGTATATGGTAGTCCATGACATTGTACCCACAAAAGAACGGCTATATCGAATACGAATGACTGATTCGGACTCCTGCTCATATTGTACTCAACATGACTCAATACTTCACAGACTGACCACTTGTATGAGGGTCAGACCGGTGTATATGCAAGCCAAAGTGTTTCTTCACCAACTGAACTTCACAATCAATAGAGATGACCAATTCATAAGACCAGATTACCTCCTTACCCCAAGGACAAAGCACAATTCTTCACTATGGATAATTGGACACACTATCCATTTTATAATGACTACTGATGGACAGCTGGACAAGGAACTTTACGGTGCATACCTGAAGCGAACAAGATGGAAGTTTGTTGCTCCCCGAGTCAACAACGTGTGTGGACATTATCTAAGTGATTTGTAATAAGTAGTACTTTGTTGTTGACGTCTTTGTTGGTTTTGTTACAGGAATTACGAAAGTGCCACAGGAATTTCGGATACATTACGGACTCTAAAACCTCAACAGAGAGAAATTTGAACACAGTACAGTAATGTCTTTGTCTAGAATACTCTGTGAAACTAGTTTGTATCACTTCTTAGGTGTGTCTAACATGTAACACGTAAACAGCATTTTTAAAAAGACAATCCAGTCCGTACCAGAATTACAGTATTTCTTTGAAGATGTAACATTAAAAAATCTGTAATTTACTTGATCAATAAATCTATTTAAAAAAAAAAAAAACCTAAAAATTGGGCCAGGATCGAACCCGCCAGATTGAGCTCTAACGCGTAAGCTTCTCAACCCGGCAGACTAATATGGAACTTGTGATAGTGACGTCATAGCCCGTTATCGAACCATTCAACTTTGACTTCCCAGGACTATCATGGAACGTATCCTAGCGCAATCAGCTATGCAGTATGTCCCTTTTTGACCGTGAATACGTATATGCGAGGCCGATTTCAAAGCAGTTTCCAGTTACGTAATTATTTCTTTGTGATGGCTTACTTAAACAGGAGCGTGCTGTATTAGTTTTCACAGCCGAGCGACCCCACGACTTGAATCATACCACAACGCTGACCGCACAATGGGTAATCTAAAACTGGGATGAGCCAGTCAAAATAGCTGTTACTTTGATCACAGCCTCCTGTTCGCCCACGTAATTACTGCCGTGATTACACTGTCCTGCGCTCTTCTCTGGGACCCACTTGCGTTTTTGTCTCTGATCATTGTTGTTGTTATTCACGCGTTCCCAGAAGAAATTGTGGTCTTTCGGAGAGTGGAAAAGTTATAGGCTATATTAACACGTGCCATGTTCCAGCTTGATTGCTATAATGATTATCGCATTTTGAAACTGAAAACAACATTATGACCTTTCATTTTATTCTTCAGATTATTCCCGGACATCACCGAAAAACACACTTTCACCGCACCACCAGGCTGTTTAAAACTTTCAAATACGTCTTCTTCATTTCCATTTGGACCACAGGCTTTCGTCGCACCGACACAGATATGAACGAATCGACTGTGGCCTCGATAAAGGTACAGTCCCAATTGGTGTAAAAATGGGAAACCACGGAAAACCATCTTTAGAGCTGCCGACACTGGGGTGTGACCCACTAGCTCCCGAATGCAAGCTGATAGCTATGTGACCCGAACAGCTGTGTGACCTGTCTAAGGCATTTGATAGGTGGATCATGGGAGACTACTGGCAATAATGAGTGCAATTGGACTAGACACAAGAGTGACAATGGGTTGCTATATTTCTAGAAAATAGATCTCAGAGAATTAGAGTTGGCGAAGCTTTGTCTGACCCTGTAATAATTAGGAGGGGAATTTCTGAAGTCATTATTACTGGACCTGTATGTTTTCTTTTATTTATATAAGGTTATGAGTAAAGAAATGGCAGTCGCCAGCGGGATACAGGAGAGCGTATCTACACGACGCCACAGAAGATGACTACCGCAGCAGTAGTCGAAACGTCTGGGAGAAGCGAGAAGAGTGGACCACGGCATAACAGCCCGGAGGAATTTTATTATAAGGAAATGGAATTAGAGATAAGGCTTTTTGAGGATGATGTTATTGTGTATAGAGTAATAAATAATCTAGAAGATTGTGAACAACTGCAAAATGACGTCGATAATGTTGTGAAATGGACAGCAGAGAGATGATGTGGTGATAAACGGGGTTAAAAGTCAGGTTGTGAGTTCCACAAAGAAGAAAAGTCCTCTCAGTTTTTTTACTGTGTTGATGGGGTGGAAGTTCCTTATCGGGATCATTGTAAGAACCTAGGTGTTAATATAAGGACTGATCTTCATTGGGGTAATCACATAAATGGGATTGTAAATAAAGGGTACAGATATCTGCACATGGTTATGAGGGTGTTTAGGGGTTGTAGTAAGGATGTAAAGGAGAGGACATATACGTCTCTGGTAAGACCCCAACTAGAGTATGGTTCCAGTGTATGGGACCCTCGCCAGGATTACTTCATTCAAGAACTGGAAAAAATCCAAAGAAAAGCAGCTCGATTTGGTCTGGGTGATTTCCGACAAAAGAGTAGCGTTAGAATAATGTTGCAATGTTTGGGCTGGAAAGACTTGGGAAAAAGGAGACGAGCTGCTCGACTAAGTGGTATGTTCCGAGCTGTCAGTGGAGAGATGACGCAGAATGACATCAGTAGACGAATAAGTTTGAGTAGCGTCTTTAAAATTAGGAAAGATCACAATATATGAAGATAAAGTTGGAATTCAAGAAGACGAATTGGGGCAAATATTGGTTAATAGGAAGGGGAATTGGGAACATGCATCATTTTCAAAAATATTTTTTTTGAAAAGTACACCAATGAAATAGTACGTAAACGTATTACATTGTGGTATGTTGCCTTGTTTTCTACCATTAAAAAAATATTTAATAGTGCCTTTCCGCAAGGCGAGTGAAACGGCCTCTGACGTAAGCGGCGCGCTGTGACGTCACGATCCAGTACCGCATGGAGCTCTACCAGCCGTTGTGCATCAGCCGTTGCTAAAAGCCGATTGTTTATTATTCACGATCGCGAATAACTTAGAAATGACAGAAGAAAGGTTCGAAACAGCACAGTCAGACAATCTACCATGTGTAGATGTCATCATTCTTGAAAAATGTGACTTTTGTGGCCGCAGAAATTCGCGGATAACAAGCAAGTTTGTAAGTGGCGTCTTTTATATACGTGCAATGTACTGTAACCCATAGTATTAGGATAACAACGAACCTGGATAGATATCACATCACTTTCAACATTTCCTTCTAGACTGATTCCCCTATTAAAGAATAACATTACATTTTCGGGCTTTCAGCATTAGTAAAGTAAGAAATCGGATTTCAGCACTAACATAAACATATAGGTAGCATTATAGTACTAGTCCGCTTCTGTGATGTAGTGGTTAATGTGTGCCACTCCCGGAGGCCCGGTTTCGATTCCCGGCTCTGCCATGAAAGTTGAAAACAAATAGTACGAGGACTGGAACGGGGTCTACTCAGCCTCGGGAGGTCAACTGAGTAGAAGGGTTTCGAATCCCACCTCAGCCATCCTCGAAGTGATTTTTCGTATTTTCCTACTTCTCCTCCAGGCACCTAAGGCCACGGCCGTTTCCTTCCCTCTTCCTTGTCTATCCCTTCCGATCCTCCCATCCTCCAACAAGGCCCCTGTTGAGCATAACAGGTGAGGCCGCTGGGCGAGGTAATGGCCCTCCTCACCAGTTTCATCACCATACCCAAAGTCTCACGTTCCAGGACACTGCCCTTGAAGTGGTAGAGGTGAAATCCCTCGCTGAGTCCGAGAGAAAACCAACCCTGAAGGATACACTGATTAAGAAAGAAAGAAAGAAAGAAAGAAAGAAAGAAAGAAAGAAAGAAGGAAGGAAAGAAAGATCATAGTACTATAGGGCTATAATCTATCATTCCCCCAAAAATATATATTTATGGTTGGGACAACTGGCCTACCCACTTTCAGGGCCCATGAAAGAGAATTAAATATCTTTGTGGAGGGAAAAAGTTAAACATGATAAAGATAAATATGACTTCATCTAGTTTTCACAAGTCGGGCTGAGTGGTTCAGACTGTTGAGGTGCTGGCCTTCTGACCCCAACTTGGCAGGTTCGATCCTGGTTCAGTCCATGGTAGTTGAAGGTGCTCAAATACGTCAGCCTCGTGTTGGTAGATTTACTGGCACGTAAAAGAACTCCTGCAGGACTAAATTCCTGCACATCGGCGTCTCCGAAAATCGTAGAAGTAGTTAGCGGGGCGTGAAGCCAATAACGTTAATTACATTTGGCTTTTAACAAGCTGAGCATATCAGGAAAGAAAAGTGTCCCGGTGACATTTTAGTCGCTCAATACAGGAATGTCTTTGGGTGCTGTGACTTTTACTTTTTTTTTCTTTACGTCACACCGTCACATATAGGTCTTATGGCGACGATAGGACAGGAAAGGCCTAGGAATGGGAACAAAGCGGCCGTGGCTTTAGGTACAGCCTCAGCACTTGCCTGGTGTGAAAATGGGAAACCACGGTAAACCATCTTCAGGGCTGCCGGCAGTGGGGTTCAAAACCCACTATCTCCCGGATGCGAGCTCACAGCTGCGCGCTCCTAACCGCACGGCCAACTCGCGCGGTATTTTTACCCTTCGGTTTATTGACTTGGCTTGTATAACCTAAAACTTAGGCTAAGTTGGATAATATTTTAAACACCTACATCACTATTTTCACCTGTGTGCAATTATGTTATTTATTTCATTAATATTATGATAATTATTATAATTGAGCATTGTTAACTTATAAGACCCCAACAGACAAGCATTGGTTTTGTGTAGAGTTATACATTTGTTAAATTCACGTTGTTTCCTTTCATGATGTACACGCCTATTCTTTGTTACATTATAGAGTATTTAGATATAGCCTAAATTTCTTTACCAATTAAGCTCTTCAATAAAGACATACATAACTGTCCCATGCCAAGATATATTGGTAGAATTAGAGCTGTCAAAATGGTCCATAACCCCTTTGATTTATTATCTTGACATGGATCACCCAAAACATAGGTTAGGTTTGGAGAATACTTTAATAATCAGCATTATTTAATGCACTGTTTTTTACTTTCATACTCCAAGATGTAATTGAAGCATTTAAATAAAGCATCATACATTAAAATTTAAAGTTTTACCACTAGAACAGCTGACATGGAAAAGTGATTTGAAAATTCAAACAAATTCATCTTACGTTAAAATCTTAAAAAAATAAAAATAAACTGTAGACTTTTCCGATATATCACCAGCATTTCTCCGGCTCGCCAAAATCCATTTCTCCCTAGTTTTAGCGTCTTTGGAACATTTATAAACAATTTGTTTGGTATGGTATGCGATGTGCTATTGCACATCGGAACTCTACACCATTTATAAGTTTTCTGCCTCACTGTCTGCGCAGGATTCATTTTAAGTCTAAAATATACCACTCAGATTATTATCCAATGTATAGGCCTCGAATTTAACCATACTAGACACTAACGTAAAGTAGAAATACGCGAAGTGTATCCTGCTTCTCACAGCACACTATGTGTTACTTCGTCTGCTAATTCAGTCAACCTGTACGATGACGTCAGACCAATGAGATCGCGTGCTTGCGTGACGTGACATTTTCGTAGATTTTTATCACGTTTGGAGTTATTATTTGTACATTCTGATCACATTTTTGAATTCTGCATGAAATTTTGAATCAGATTAGCATATTTGTAATTAAAACCCTGGATCATGCATGTTCCCTATTAGGGATTGGAATAACTTACCAAGAGAGATGTTCAATAAATTTTCAATTTCTTTGCAACCATTTAAGAAAAGGCTAGGAAAACAACAGATAGGGAATCTACCACCTGGGCGACTACTCTAAATGCAGATCAGTAGTGATTTATTTATTTATTTATTTATTTATTTATTTATTTATTTATTTATTTTTATTTATTTATTTATTTATTTATTTATTTATTTATTTATTTTATTTATTTATTTATTTGGGCCACTGGGGACTGCAAAATAACAACTTCAGTATATTGGTATTCAGTACACTCATCTTCTTCCTCTATTGGCTTTGACATAATGCCAGCATTTCTTCATTCCGTTGCTTATTCCTTATCTTCGTTCTTCCTAGTATTCAACTTTGGAGGTTTCCTTACAACTTCCTATCGGGACTTCTTGAAATCCGCTTCGTTCGATGCTAAATATCATCCTGTCTGATGCCCATTTTCTCCATATTCTAACGGATTTCGGCGAGAAATCTGGGAACAACCATTTCATTTTTCCTCATCGTGGGTCAGAATATTTAATATTATTTACTTCTCGTTTTATGAGTTTCCATTACGACAAAGCATGCAGTCATTCTTAAGTTTACTTAGGAAAGATTTACAGTGTGGCTTACCTGGCATCATTAATAACAAATGCGGGTGGATATACTGAAAAGATACGAAAAGAAGAGGTGGGGTAGTTAAAATTGCAACAGAACTGACCGAGATTTGGAAAAGCGTGATATCACCGTAGACACCAAAGTGCGTTTGGTTAAGGCCCTAGTGTTCTTCGTATTCCTGCGTATCTGAAAGCTGGACTCTCAAAACGACAGATCTGAAACACATTGATAGGCTGCCTTCGAAACATACTATCAGAAGCAGATGCCCAGAATAGCGCGGACTGATACGAGAACAATTTAGTAAAAATTAAACGAACTCAAAGCGAGAATTCGCTGAAGCACTATAGAGTAGTACAGCAACGCATTGTCAGTGACAATTACTTTGGGGCACATTGTTTGGCAATATGCCAGGAAAAAAGTATAACTGAAGGGATAGTTGAAGGACAAAGAACGTGGAGTAGACCTCCCACAAGATACGTGGATGAGATTAAACACATCACAGATGCTCCACTTCAGTGGTGCTTCATGGTAGAAAATAGGACTTTGTGACGTGAAATATCAGGCACCATTGTAAACCGGTCCTTGAGATTACCATGATCGAATCGAGTGACCGACTTAGACGAATAATAATAATAATAATAATAATAATAATAATAATAATAATAATAATAATAATAATAATAATAATAATACTAATCTTCAGATAGTCTACTAATGCGAGATTTCTCACAATCTGAAGGGAGCCTATCAGTGCCTATAGATCTACATTCTCAAATTATTTATCAGTATCATTACGTAATACGGTTCATTACAATTGATGGGAAATGTATAGCGAATCGGATTCGGGTATGACCTGTAAACCTAAAGGAAACAGTAAAGGATAGGTTTGTGTGATTATATCGCCTTGGAAGTCCATGCAGTAAAGTAGCTTGAATTCCAGCACTTTTGCTTTAATAAAAAGAAATGCGTTGGATTTAATGTTTTAAAAAATTAGCTCTCACGTGTTGAGCCATTCTGTGCAGGGAGGACAGAGGTCCGAAAAAGAGTGTGTGCAAGATTGAGAGGCTGCAAGGGGCTGTTTAAACGAGGCGCTGGCTGTATAAAAATGTTTTGGGAGTTCGTTAATTACAGAAGTGTAACCTGGAGGTGTTCTTTTACACCTCTACTTATGCAGGATGCTAATGAACATGCGTCTGAGGGAGAGGAACTCTTTAATTTCTCTAGACTGGCAAACCTCATATTGCATAAAAACAGTGCAGTTCTTAAATGATCACAAGGAACTGATGATGCGTTTAAATTAATGATCGTCCCTTACTCTTTGTTTGGTTTATAAGATTTTTAAAATTAAAGGGTACTTTTAGGTAAATGTTATCAATTATTAAGCCTAATTGAAAATGTGAAACCACTGCAATGTTGAATATAATAACCCTTCTTCTTCTTCTTCTTCTTCTTCTTCTTCTTCCCGACACTCTTCACAAATATCTTTAGAAACGATTTTCTAATATCTGAGCCCTAGCGATAAGGGGCACAATGCCACAACTTCTTCTTTTACATAATAATACAGTTTTTTTCGAATTGTTAACACACACTTCTCAATGTAAACTGACCGAACAAGTGGCTGCACGGTTTGGGTCATGTAGCTGTCAAATTTCATTCGAGAGATAGTGAGTTCGATCCCCACTGTCGGGAGACAGTTGGTTCGATCCCCACTGTCGGCAGGCCTGGAAATGGTTTTCCGTTCTTTTCCATTTTCACACCAGGCAAATTCTGTGACTGTATCTCAGTCATAGCCACGGTCGCTTCCTTCCCTCTCCTACCCATTTCCTATCTCATTGTCACCATAAGAACTATCCGTGTCGGTGCCACGTAAAGCAAAAACTGTGAAGAGAAAAAGTATAGGCCCGTACTGAACTTAGTGCCTTCTACCTCAAACTCGTTAGCTCGCTTATTATTGTGCGTGGAATACAGTGTTTTGTACCCCCAGAAAACAGCGTAGAAAATACACTAAAGAAGTGTCAAATCTTCCATTTTGTACAAAAAAAGTTACATCCTCCCATTTACGTCGGGTGCAGAGTTGTTTTGGTGTGCTGTCATTCACAGTTTGTGCTATAAGAAACCAGCTGTGCAGTAAAACCAATGAAATGACGTATGGCTTTTAGTGCCGGGAGTGTCCGAGGACATGTTTGGCTCGCCAAGTGCAGGTCTTTTGATTTGACGCCCGTATGCGACCTGCGCTGATACCTGAGGATAATATGAGGATGAAGACGACACACCCCCTGACTCGGCTGGGAATCGAACCCGCGGCAGCCGGGCGACAGGCGGACGCGTTGCCCCCTACACCGCGTGGCCGGACTAAATACAGTTACAATTACAGAAAAGTACATATAATGTAAACAATGTAGCATAATTATGCACAAATGATGTAAGAATTTAACCCGTAACAACTCACAGTTTCTTAGAAAGTACGGTACTCGTTTTTGTGGCGTTATCGTCCTGTGGGCTGTCTCCTTGACGTTTCTTGTGACAACTTCGGACGATAGTGGGAACGTCTTTCACTCTGTTATATGTTATAGTGAAAGGTTTCAGTACTCTTCAAAGAGGTATCTAAGCTCACAAGTCGCTCTACATCAGCACTGTGAGGCTTAGCCATAAGGATACGAGCAAAAAGAGCTATTAGATCTTCATAATTCTCTAAAGAGGCAAATTATTTCCGAGAGTGTTTTTCCGTGGAGAATATCAATATTTGGCAAACCTTTAAGATATGATACACAAGGGCTGTTTCTGATAGATCGAGATCACTGCCAATTGTATTTAATACAGCCTTTATATCTGCATCCTTGGACAAATGGAGAAAAGGCTTCATGATATCAGTCATCTAGATTTGAACCTCCCCGAACATGGCTGTGAAGCCCCTGTTATCAATAACACAGATATTCTGTCTCTTACTCCTTTTTGGGTTATGGTCTAGAGTCGTAACCAGATCCCGAAGTCAGGTGAATGCCTTTCTGCTGTCTCAAACGACATCGGAGTATAGTAATGCTTTCTGTGAGTGTCCATTACCAATCTCCCAAGATGGGATCTTCAAGCAAAAATGATATTTTTGACTTAACAGATTCAGTTAATCCAGTCATATTAACAGTATCGGTAGAATCTAACTGAAGTGCTTTCGACTCCTACTGAAGAAATCGACCAGAAATATCAAGAATCTCAAGGTGTTCTCCGCATAGAGAAATTTCAGGTGACCATAGTAAGAGCTATCAGCACGGTGTTTTGTGAAGTACAACACTAAAGGTCCGCCTCTGTTGCGTAGTGGTTAGTGTGATTATCTGCAACTCCCCCCCCCCCCCGAAACCCGAGTTCAATTCCCGGCTCTGCCACGAAATTTTAAAAGTGGTGCGAAGGATGGAACGGAGTCCATTCAGCCTCAGGAGGTCAACTGAGTAGAGGGGGTTCTGTTCCCACCTCAGCCATCCTTGAAGTGGTTTTTCGTGGTTTCCCATTTCTCCACCAAGCAAATGCCGAAATGGTACCTAACTTAAGGCCACGGCCGCATCCTTCCCTCTTCCTTGTCTATCCCTTCCAATCTTCCCATCCCCCTACAAAGCCCCTGTTCAGCATAGCAGGTGAGGTCACCTGGACAAGGTACTGGTCATCCCCCCAGTTGTATCCCCGACCCAAAGTCTCCCGCTCCAGAACACAGCCCTTGCGTGGGTAGAGGTGGGATCTCTTGCTGAGTCCGAGGGAAAAAGCAACCCTGGAGGGGAAACGGATCAAGAAAGAAAGCCAAAACTAAAGCCTGCCAAGACCGTAGCACAGTCTCCACCATTGCAAACGTAAATTCAGTCTAGCGAACCTCTCCTTAGCAGTCATGCGCAATTTGCTAGTTCTGAGTGCAGACACGTGGGAAAAACTGCAAGTTGAAGACAGTTTCTGAAGCATGATATTCAGGTCTGGAACTGTAGTGCAGGTTTGACCTGCGTACGCAGCACCAATTCTTCAGAAAGGGTGGAGGCATGCTGCCTTGGGGTATCTATCAGGCTGCTTGACCTCGCTAGTTCTCAGTCCTACATTTTAACCAGTATTTAAGGACGCTCCCTCTATCACGATCGATGACATATTCTCTAACCTAAAATTGGTTGCCTTCTCTCCTACACAATACTCCATTCCGTCTTTCATTGCGGGTAAAACCCCCTTCGCTCCTCGCATGGAAGGCTCCTGGACCCCTAAGAATATATTTTCCTCTTTACCGGCTATAGGCTATCAACAATTTTGCCATCGTATAAATGTTATCAATCTGATATTCATCAACGAAACCAACGCACCGTAATAATATTGCTAATTTGTTGTATTGTCGTATAGCATTGCCCCGGAGCTCTCAGCGATACACTGCAACAGTTTTCTGTGCCCGCTCCGGATCACATGCTGATAATTTACGTCAGTGTATTCGTACGGCTTAAATGCATTAGTGGCAGAGAAAGCAGAGCAATACTGTTTATAACGATGAGTGTGGGAAACGTGTTTGAACTGAGAGTGAGCTTCTTTGCATCCTAATATACATGAATCATCAAGAATCATGTTTTATTTGCAAGCCGCTCCGAAGCTTTGGTCATAAACTTGCGCATCGAAGTGGACTGTAGTGCTTAAACTTGAGGGAGGGAAGACAGCCTGTAAGCTTTCAGTGCTTCTGCATGTGCGTTGCTCTTCAGCTTTTCAGAAATAACGATGTTGCGATACCGGGTTCCTTACTTTTCGGCAGTGGCAGGAATTTTAACTATTTCTGAGGAATTAAAGCATGGCCTACACCTGACGAAATGGCAACTGTTCTTGTGAAAATGCACTGATGCTTTCTCACTTTCAGGAATTATTGAATATTCGCCAGCTTTGCTTTGGAGTGATATAGAGAAGGATTTTGGTTTGATGGTTGAATCCGTTGCGGTTTCAGTTTGAGCTGTATGCCTAGACTGGATTTCTGAACAATTTGAAATTCGATCATTATCTTGGGATACTTCCTGAATGTTGCATCGGACTCCATCGATAATCTGAACCACTTGGTAAAGAAACTTTTTTTTTTTTTTAATAGGAATTTCCGCTCCCGCCCGCGCCAATTGACAAGATATGTAGGCTATGAATAAAAAGTTGAAGTAACGTTTGGTTACTGATCGCAAGCGAAACTGTACGAACGGTATTTATATACAGAAGAACAATGGTGGTAGTAGACTAGTAATCTGTTTCAGTATTTTATTTTAATAACACAATTGCAGAGGTTATTCAGCGTTGAGGAGCCTCTGTGGCTCAGGCGGCAGCGCGCCGGCCTCTCATCGCTGGATTCCGTGGTTCAAATCCATGTGAGATTTGTGCTGGACAAAGCGGGGGCGGACAGGTTTTTCTCCGGGCACTCCGGTTTTCCCTGTCATCTTTCATTCCAGCAACACCCTACACTATCATTTCATTTCATCTGTCAGTCATTAATTACTGTCCCCGAGGAGTGCGACAGGCCTCGGCAGCCTGCACAATTCCTATCTTCGCCGCAAGATGAGGCTTCATTCATTCCATCTCTGACCCATTCACTGTCTGGAAAACAGGTTGTAGGTTTTCATTTTCATTCAGCGTTGAAAAGTGGGAGAGATTTCGCTGACAATATAAATTATTACTATTTATTATTATTTGTTATATTTGGCTAATATAACTCCGTCTATTTACATTCTCAGCCAAAATATTTTTATTTATTTTTATAATTTGCTTTACCTCGCACCGACACAGACAGGTCTTATGGTGACGATGGCACAGGAAAGGGATAACACTTGGAAGGGGAAGCGGCCGTGGCCTCAATTAACGTACAGCTCCAGCATTTGACTGATGTGAAAATGGAAAACCACGGAAAAGTGTCTTGAGGGCTACCGACAGTGGGGTTCGAACCCACTATCTCCCGCACGGCCGATTCGCTCGGTTTAACAAAAATACTTGCTGTCTGCTATACAGCGGATGCAGAGTGGGTCTCGGCCCACAAGTGGCCACGTCTGGTCCGTGGTCCGACAGCTCTGCACTTCGACCGACCAACCGAGCACGGAGAGGTGGCCATGGATCTACCGTGGCCCTACGCCTCTGTATTCGGGAGACGGAAAGGGGCTGGTCCCCGTCGGATGACCTGAGAATGGTTTTCCGTGGTTTTCCATTCTGTAGTAAGAGGAATTTCCAATGTTAATAATATTCTGCGTCCGCCTCTGTTGTGTACTGGTTAGTGTGATTATCTGCCACTCCAGGAGGCCCGAGTTCGATTCCCGACTCTGCCACGAAATTTGAAAAGTGATACAAGGGCTGGAACTGGGTCCACTCAACCTCGGCAGGTCAACTGAGTAAAGGTGGATTCGATACCCACCTCAGTCATCTTGGAAGTGGTTTTCCGTGGTTTCCCACTTCTCCTTCAGGCAAATGCCGGGATGGTACCTAACTTAAGGCCACGGCCGCTATCCCTTCCAAATCTTCCCATCCCCCCGCAAGGACCCTATTCAGCATAGCAGGTTAGGCCGCCTGAGCGAGGTACTGGTCATCCTTCCGAGTTGTATCCCCCGACCCAGAATCTGAAGCTCGCTTAAAGCGGTAGAGGTGGGATCCCTCGCTGAGTTCGAGGGAAAACCCAATCCGGGAGGATAATAATAATAATAATAATAATAATAATAATACACTTTTATTGTCGTCAATTAATCTAATGTAATGCAAATACTTCTGTTGGCAATGCATGATTATATGAGTTAGTGTAATGTGTATCAGCTGTATCTTGTTTTGTGATGAATGTGGCACCAAGAAAGTAGCTTGAGGTGATTTAAAATGAACCGTTGCATAGTTTTTGCAAGTCTAAACCACGCACCTTTTGAGTTAATACATTGTTTTACTTCAGCTGCGTGCAGTGTTTTGAAAGTAATTATTCTTCGTTTACTTTCTTCCTTTTGGCTTTGGGCAATGAAAACAATCAGCTTGTGAATGGCCACAGAGTCGCCACACTGCGGGAGTGTGCGGAACTTTCAGCATGCGGAGCGAGCGCATGTCTTGAAGAGTCTGCCCGAACCTTGCCTCCCTCCAGGTCGGGGCGGAGCCTCCAACAGATGTCGACTGCGGCCCAACTGTGGACCATCGCCACGTGGACTCGAATATCTGTCTTGGGGGATGGGTTAGTGGGCGCGGACATCGACCGGAAGATATTGTAGTAGCTCCACCGCGATTCACCTATATAGATCTCGAGGGATGTGACAGTAAATACCGGTATGACGGCAAAGTTGGTATTCGTATTGACTCGTAGCTCGCATAAGTCTGCCAAGACAACTACTACCTAGTCAGATGTCCTGTGGAAATTGCAGTGACATGAGACGATTCTCTAACTGTATCACCGTTTATTTCATCTTCAATTGTACGTAAGTTACTGTTGAGTGAATGGGATACCAACTTTTTAGGCGACCTACCCATCATGATGAGGATGAAATGATGATGATGACGACACATACATCCAGCCCCCGTGACAGCGGAATTAACCAATGATGGTTAAAATTACCGACCCTGCCGGGAATCGAACCCGAGACCCCTGTGACCAAAGGCCAGCACACTAACCACTTAGCCATGGAGCCGGACTGCTTTCTGGTAAGAACGGATGAAAAGAGAAGAGTTCGATTCTTACTCTTAATCACTCTGAAACTGGTGTTTCGTGAAAGCTTAAAATTTAATCTTTTTCGGTGTCGTTGATTTCTATCTTCCGTCTATTTATTGCCTGATTTCTTCTTACTGAGAGCATGGCCGCGTGATCTGGGGCACGTAGGTGTCAGCTTGCATTAGGGATATAGTGGGTTCGAACCCCACTGTCGGCAGCCCTGAAGATGGTTTTCAATGGTTTCCCATTTTCATACTAGGCAAATGCTGGGGCTGTACCTTAATTAAGGCCACAGTCGCTTCCTTCACGCTCCTTGCCCCTTCCTGTCACATCCTCGCCATAAAACCTACGGCATCTAGACTATTTCGGCGTGACGTAAAGCAAATTCTAAAAAACAAGAAAATAATTATTTCTTCTTGGCTTTCTCTGGAAATTTACCATTAAATACTGCTAACCTAAATTATTTTCTTTCTTTTCCAATGTTAAGTAAGTTAATTCCAAGTCTCCTTCGGCTTCTTTGAAACATGCTGGGTTTATTGTTTTATTTGCATAGTGTTCACAATAGTTTTTGCTAATCTCTATTTGTCCATTCTGTACAGGTGACCTAAGAATCTTGATCTTCTTTTCTTCTGAAAGGATAACATATTTTTTCTGATGTTCGGTGTAAATCTTGTTGTGGTGTCAATTTGTATAGCATATATCATAGGCCTACTCCCAAACAGGTCCCATAATTTTCCTTAGGATTCTCTTTTCCGTTTTGCTTATTCATCTATCTGAGAAATTCAAACCCTTTTGCATATACAGCTGCATTATTATTATTATTATTATTATTATTATTATTATTATTATTATTATTATTATTATTATTATTATTATTATTATTATTATTGGGGTCGGCACTTGATATAGATATGGTCCAGTTTTACTGCGGGATGTCCATCCTAACGCCAACCCTAGGTGGAAGGTTGAATTGTCAGCGGGGAGATGGCGTGGACCGACGTTAGTAGACGAATAAGTTTGAATGGTGTTTTGAAAATAGATAAGATCAAAATTTTAAATTTGGATTTAAGGGGAAAAATTTGGGACAAATATTCATTTATAGAAAGAGGAGTAAGGGTACGAAATAATTTACCAAGAGCGATATTTGTTAAATTTAGAAATTCTTTGAAATTATTTGGGAAAAAATAGGTAAATATCAGATAGGGAATCTACCACCTGGACGACTGCCCTAAATGCAGATAAATGGGGATTGATTGATTGATTGATTGATTGATTGATTGATTGATTGATTGATTCATTCATTCATTCATTCATTGATTATGGCGTATTTTATAGCGGTTGGTAGTGTGTTGTGTGTAGATGAAGAGAAGCGTATTAAGATAAACACAGACACCCAGTCCACAAGCCGAAGGAATTAACAATACGCAGTTAAAATTTTCGTCCTGGTCGGAAATCGAATCCGTGGTCCTCTGAACCGAAGGCCAGTTCGCTGACAATTCAACTGACAAGCTGTACCAGTATGAAATATTTGATATCTATTTTTCTTTATGTCGCACCGACAAATGTACGTCTTGTAGTTACGATGGGAAAGGGCCGGGAGTGGGAAAATAGCGACCATGGCTTTAATTGGCTTAATGTATAGCCCCAGCATTTGCCTAGTATGAAAATTGGAAACTATTTAAAGACATCTACCTGTCTATCTATCTATATATCTATCTATCTATAAAAGCGTTCATGCTATTGTCATTGTTTTAAAATCGAATCCGAGATTTAATATTAGACTAGATTTTGATGTCTATTTAGTATTACGACATAGTGAATGTGTTGATTAGAACGCGGAGAATCTGCAATGGATATGTACCAGACTGTAATGAAGATGCGTTCATGATTGCATAACCGGCTAACTCCTCGAACTGTAGCTTCGGCGGGATCGAGTAACAAGGGTAGGTTGACCGGCCTAGATGATGACAACCTCTTGTAGTAAAAGAGGTCAGGTATTACAGGTCACACCTGCTTCCTTCGTGCGCATGCTCATGACGTCACCTATACGGGTCGTAAAGGGCTAGATTAGATCTTGGAAGTTACGTTTAAAGCTCGTTCATTCTAGTTTAGGTGGCAGTCAACTTGTATTCTCTGTCATCACGTGCTACTGCAACTTGTAGCCCACGGAGAAAGTGTAGTGGGCTTATTAATTCTTTCTGACCTCCCAGTCCACAGTCCTTTAGGGGTCATCAATAAAATACGTACGCTCGAACGGGTAGGGGGTCCAACAGGAATTTGACAAAAGTGTACAATAATTTGTGTAGGACTAAGTTACGTTCTACAGATGTTTTCGTTATTACTCGATTTAAAAAATATGAACTTTCGTTTTGGCACTTTCCATATGCATTTTTTTCGGGTAAATATAAACAGGTCTGCCCTCTTTTTCTTCTTTACTTGTTAGCGTTCTTCTCTCTTGAAAAATATTATGACCAGTTTTGAGACAAGTTTGCCAAATAAAAATTCTAAGAGTCGTAAATTATGAAGAATAAAATGAATGTACTATTTTTTTTTAAAAAAAAAATTCTTCGTTAGGAAATTCGCACCATTTTACCTGTTATGCTTGTATAAAATCTCACAGTTCGGCAAGACATTTTGCGAACGCATATCGAAACCAGCATTAAGGTTATGTGTATAGAATTCTCTTGTCGTGAAGTTGGCACTATCTCTCAGTAATAATAATGGCGTATGGCCACCGGAGAGAAGCCTCGTGCAGGTCTTGTGATTTGACTCCCGTAGGCGACCTGCGCGTCGTGATGAGGATGAAATTATGACCAAGGCGGCACATACGGCACATACACCCAGTCCCTGTGCCAGGGGAATTAACCAATTATGATTAAAATTCCCGACCCTGCCGTGAATCGACCCCGGGACTCCTGTGACCAAAGGCTGCACGCTAACCATTTAGCCATGGAGCCGGACATCTCTCAGTCATATTTATTTATTTATTTATTTATTTATTTATTTATTTATTTATTTATTTATTTACGTTTTCCCAGACAGAGGGGAAGGGGGAGGAGAATAATTTATTTTGGATGTTCAATGCTGGGGGGCGGACGTATTAAGAATTGTTGTAACGTCTTACGAAGGGAAGAGGGTTAAATTTTATGGCATTTTTTGCGGACGTATTTTATGGATGATCCCTTAGTACTAAGCAGGGCTAGGATTTATTGTATATGCAATAAAAGTGACTAAATATGGCGAAAAATATTAAAAATTTGGGGTGAAATACGGATTAATATTTTATAAACGTGGTGAAAACGGATGTAAATAATACCTGCGTTGTGTCAAATTTTTATACTTATAAAACGAGCACATAAGAAAGTCACAAACATGAAAATTTAAATTAAGTCACAGAACACGAGTTAAACCTTCTTGGCATGGGCCATAGCCGGTTGAGTGACAAGAAAAATGAATGTGAATGGAACATTTTTTTCATATTTCCTCGAAATATTTTGTCAGAATTCAGCTTTGAATTATTGATGCTATAGTCGTAATACTGAAAGATGCGCTCTTACAGTTCTTAAAGGGAGGTCCGTTTAATACCTCCTGGGTGGGTACTAGGGAGTAGGGGGTTCGGTTGCCATGAAAGCGTGGACGGACCCACTGCGGTTGCCATGGTAATAAGCCTACTGGACAGCTCGTGCTGCGTGGCGTTGCCAAACCTCTCGCTTCTGAGATACATACAACAGAACACAGCGGTCTGAACGAACGAACAAGTGAGCTGGAAGCGAAGGGAGAGAGAAAGTACAGTAATGCAGGAATGTGGCAACATCGTGCATTGGCACGTGTAATGCTCCTCCCTCCAGCCTTATCTGTGAAAACTTTTTTTTTAAATATTACGGATATCGGAAAATAAATTTTGAATTATTTTCTGGCAAGGATAACTTTGAAATTTTAATATATGGAGGATATTTAATATAAAACGTTAAGCTATGTAAATACAGGGTGTTTCAGAAAGGACTTTACAACTTTGACAAGTTTACACCAAAGCCATGCCTGTAACTGAAATTAAATAACTATGAGCTGTCAAAGTTGTAAAGTCCTTTTTTGAAACACCCTATATATGTGAGTTTTCCTCAAATATGTAAATGCATGTACCAAATCTGGAAATATGTACAAATATGCATAGTAGGCCTAAAATATGTTTAAAATCTCTCCAAATATCCCAATTGGAAATGATATGACAATTTTTTAACTGTGCCTACTGATTAAACATGTATTTACATACAAATCCCAGCCCTCGTAAAACGGTTTGCCCGGAAACCATTTTCCCCAGCGCCGTTTCATTCTGCCATCACGATGTTTACCGTGCTGGGTTGCCTTGGGAGTGTTTAGACTCGTGAATTAGAGAGCAATCCGTCCAGGAATTTCAACCAATCACAACTCCGCATCACCACTATTTTATCGGTTTCATTTTATTACGCCTACGTGCATTTGCTTTCAGACTATGTAAAGCGTACTGAAACATCTTTATAGCTTCTTTGAGTTGTTTTCAATAATACGTTTGACCACCGGGAGGACAAATAACGGGATAGAACTCTATTATTCTGGTGAAGTCGACAGTCGACACATTGGCAGCCTGTGGCTCAAAGAGTTTAAATGGAAAAAATAAAACTGTAGCCTATACAGATCTTTCAAGCCTATACACATAATAATGCATAATCAAAGTAAAATAATTTCTCACCTTGTCACAGAAGGTGTTGAAAACGTCCTCCACCTGCACATTTCTGGCTTCAACTAAGGAAATTGTCATTCATACGCATTAGTTCATCTACCGAGATAGCCTCAGTTTCTCTCGTGATATTTTGTTTGAGTTCATCTACAGTGTGAGGGTTTGTTGCATAAACCTTATTTTTTTAAATTTTTCCCATAAATAAAAATCGCAAACCGTAAGATCTGAGAATCTTGCGGGCCAGAATAGTTTGCTAATTACTCTGTTGTCAAAAATTTCCTGAATTAAACTTAATGACTCGTTAGCCGTATGACCGGTTGCCGAGTATTCCTGGAGATATCCATACTGGCATTCATTGTCCGTCAATTGTTAAAAAATGGTACAAGAATGTCATTCCTAAATCTCTGCACTGTGAATGCGCTTTCAAACTCTATAGGTCTAGTTATCCTGTCTGCAGTTACTGCCGCCCACACTCCCATTTTCACACTGTAGATGAACTCAAACAAACTATCACGAGAGAAATTGAGGCTCGGTAGATGAACTAATGCGTGTGTATGTTGGGTATTCATCCCGAAGGCTGGTTGGATCCTCGACAGGTCTACCATTAGCTGTCATAGATTGCCTAGATGTCACTGAAGAGGCGTACTAGAGAAATGAGGAGTGAGGTAGTTTCGCGTTGCTTTCCTCACTGGGCCAGAACTTGCTATTGCATATCAGTCTGCCAAGCCCACTGAAATGCGTGCACCAGCCGACTCTATGAGCGACATTTTCACGCCATTCATAGCAGGGACTGGCTGCATAAGGAATGGCATTACTAGCATCACTCATACCGCAGCCACTTTCATATTGTTAAAGCCAAGGATAAGACTGAGACAGGTCAATGAAAGTAAGAAATTTGATGTAGCCCATACCTGAAGACATAGTGCACTGTAAACACTACATCTTGCCAGCAAATGCGTATGAATAAATATTTCCTTACATGAAGCCAGAAATGTGTAGATGCAGGTGGAAGACATTTTCAACATATTTTGTGACAAGGTGAGAAATTGATTATGCATTATTATGTGCCCTTCTTATTAACATGCGACTCATACGGGCGCTCTCCCAGCCCCAAGCTCAGCGTGTTGCTCGCCCTTCTACCCGCTGCGCTGCGCCGACCGACCGGCCGGGCCCCACTTGGAGTGAAAGACCCTGTATTTTCATACTGAAAGTTGGGTCACTGAAGAGTTTATAACACGACAATGACATTACCAAATCAAGGGTTTTTGACTTCTTTGATATTCATTTTATTATCGTCACTTATTTAGTTTTATTCGCTAAATAGACTAAATAAATATTACTACAAAAATACTCTAGTAAGATGTATTTAATAAATACGGCAATGAACGCACTAGCATCCGTAAATAAATAAATAAATTATTATTGAGCACCCTAAAAAATCCAAACCAAACAAAATCCCATGGTTCTATAGCCTTCCAAGCGACCGTTGCTCAGATCGACTGCCTGCAGATTACGAGATGATGCGTGGTCAGCGTAACGAATCCTCTTGGCCGTTGTTATTGGCATTCTAGTCCGTGGTCTCTTATCTCACTGTCAGTTAGCTCCTGGGTTCTTCTCGCGCAGGTTGAGTAGACCTCGAACCAGCCCTCAGATCCAGGTAAAAACCCTGACCGAGCGAGTTGGCCGTGCGGTGTTAGGTGTTACGGTACCGTAGCCTTGCATTCAGGGGATGGTAGGTTCGAATCCCGAAACAGATTGAAGAAATCTGTTGGTTTTACAACTTTTTCAATCAATATTCAAAAGAGCCAACACTTTCAGTCGACTTTCACTTGTTTCTTTTTATTTTATTTTCTAAAAATTCCATGGGGTCGGTGGTCTAACCCTCAGTAACCCCCCTTTGATTACGCCCCTGTCCAGTTTCACACCAGGCAAATGCTGGGGCTGTACCTTAATTAAGGCCACGGCCACTGCTTTCCCATAACTTACCTTGCTCTTTCCCATCCTTGCTTCGCCGGAAACTGTCGATGTGTTATTGCGACGTTAAACCACGAGGGGAAAAACATCCGCTCACCTGGCCGGGAGTTGAACCTGGAACTTCGAAGTAGAAGGCTGGGTCGCTACCCCAAGACTGCGAACCAGCACCCTGTAATACTAACAGGCCTATCCACAACTTCCTGCATTTTCATTTTAAGGAAAGATCCTTCTGTGGATCGCTGGTAGTCAGCCTTTAAATCCGAAGACCACGGGTTCTAACCCAGGAGAAGTAGTCGGACTTTCGAAGGGTGGAAAAAAAAATCCTCTTCACGTCGAGCGATGTCGGCATGTAAAAGATATCTGGTGATACATTTGGTGTTTACTAGACAAAATTAATTAAAACTCAGCCATAAATAGCCCAGCAGAATTCTAGTTTTTGCGCCGACACCAGCAGGGTAAAATGGAACGTCGAAACTGACATGCAGGCAGCATAAATGGCGTTAGGTCCAAATACCAACACAAGGTACCTGAAACCACAGGATTACTATACGTTTATTGAAAATGATTTTTTTTTTTCTTTTGCTAGTTGCTTTACGTCCCACCGACACAGATAGGACTTATGGCGACGATGGGACAGAAAAGGCCTAGGAATGGGAAGGAAGCGGCCGTGGCCGTAATTAAGGTACATCCCCAGCATTTACCTGGTGTGAAAATGGGAAACCACGGGAAACCATTTTCAGGGCTGCCGACAGTGGGGTTCGAACCCACTATCCCCCAGATGCGAGCTCACAGAAAATGAAAATCCTCAGCGTGTTTCCAGTTATTCGACCGGGCCAGGAATGGAATAAATGAAGCCCCCATCTAGCGGCGAGTATAGGAATTGTGCCGGCTGCCAAAGCCTCTCGCACTCCTGTGGGGCAATGTTTAATGAATGAGAGATGAAATGAAATGATATTCGGGAGTGTTCCTCGAATGAAAGATATCACAGCGAAAACCGCAGTACTCGGAGAAAAGCCTGTCCAACCTCCGCTTTGTCCAGCACATGGAGCGACCGGGATTTGAACCACGGAGCCCAGCGGTGGGAAGCCGGCGCGCTGCTGCCTGAACCAGGGAGGCTCCCTATACGTCTATTATTATTAATAATGAAATGAAATGGAATGAAATTGCGTATGGCTTTTAGTGCCGGGAGTGTCCGAAGAAAAGTTCGGCTCGCCAGATGCAGGCCTTTTGATTTGACATCCGTAGGCGACCTGCGTGTCGTGATGAAGATGCAATGATGATGAAGACGACACACACACCTAGCCTCCGTGCCAGCGAAATTAACCAATTATGGTTAAAAGTCCTGAACCTGCCGGGAATCGAACCCGGGACCCCTGTGACCAAAGGCCTGCACGCTGACCATTTAGCCATGGAGCCGGATATTATTAATGATAATTACATTTCACTTTGTTACACTTGTCACGGTGTGTGGAAGTAGTGTTTACGTTTATGGATTTTTCTCAATTATTGACCTGTAATCAAATGACAGAAGAACGATTATTACTAATTAATTGTTGATTTAGAATCTGCTTTACGTTGCACTGACACAGGTAGGTCTTATGGCGACGATGGGATAGGAAAGGCCTAAGAGCGGGAAGGAAGTGGCCCTGAGCTTAATTAAGGCGTGAAAATAGGAAACCGCGGAAAACCATCTTCAGTGCTGCCGACAATGGGGCTCGAACCCTCTAAATCCGGGATGCAAGCTCACAGATGCGCGCCTCTAACCGCACGGCCAACTCGCCCGGTAATTAAATATTTAATTTATGAGTCAACTTACATGGAAATCACTTCGAAAAACAGTATGTGCCGCTATTCATCTTTAATGATGTTCTGCTATCTTCAAGGAGAACTGTTCGCTTATGGGCACTTTTGTTGATATCTGGTATCAAAAAGCCACGTTGAACTAGCTTATTGTTTAAGTAAGGCACGGTTGCTCATTTTATCCTATTCTCTCTAATTCCTAAGGGCCAGATGTCACACCCGTAGCAAGCTCCAACAAACGCTATTAACGAAGTTAACCATCTATCAGGTTGACCATCAGATACATTAAGGAATATTTAATTGAGTTTGTCAATGAGGATTCTTCACTCATAGCTCACAAGTTGAGTGATGCGGGCTATAGGAAGCGCGGTGCCCGAGAATTCCAGCGACCATCAAAAGGTGAAGCGGTGCTAAGTGTCACTAATGCATGACGTGGCAGAACACAATACGGGGGCCTAATTAAAGGTTAAACAGAGAGAGGGATGGGGGGACAGTTGTTAATAAGTGGTTGTTAATGGGACCAATTTAGTCCTATTAACCTGCAGGACTTGAAGACTTGGCGGCGGTCCCCACACAGGGGCACACACCATTCTTTCTGCATACACTACATGATATCACACGTTGTATCCCAAGTAATTTCTCGCAGGATGTCTCATCGGCATTTTAATTTACTGTATTGTTATACAGGCCCGACTCTGTAGTGTAGTGGTTAGTGTGATTAGCTGCCATCCCCGGAGGTCCGGGTTCGATTCCCGGCTCTGCCACGAAATTTGAAAAATGGTACGAGGAATGGAACGGGGTCCACTTAGCCTCGAAAGGTCAAATAAGTAGAGGGGTTCGATTCCCACTTCAGCCACCCTGGAAGCGGTTTTCTATCGTTTTCCACTTTATCTCCAAGCAAATGGTACCATGGTAACGTAAGGCCACGACCGTTTCCTTCCCTCTTCCTTGCCTATCCCTTCCAATATTCCCATCCCCACTCAGTATAGCAGGTAAGGGCATCTGGGCGAGTTACTGGTCCTCCTCTCCAGTTGTATCTCCGACCAAATGTCTCACGCTCCAGGACGCTGTCCTTGAGGTGGTAGAGGTGGGATCCCTCGCTCATAAGGGGGGAAAAACGAACCCTGAAGGGTAAACAGATTAAATAAATTTGTTAAACAGTAGGAGCTGCCTGGCCGAGGTTCACTGGAAGGACGTGGGTTCGATTCCCCGTCGGGAAGTCGAAAACTTTAAGAAACGAGATTTCTATTTCCAGAGGAGCAAGTGGCCCCGATGTTCATTTAGCCTACGCCAGGTACCAGGTTAACTCCTGGGGGCAACGGCGGCCGAGCGTAGAACTAACCACTTTACCTCAGTCAGTGCCGAGGTTAGGAATAGTGATTTTAGTGGTGTTGGTGGTTATTGTTTTAAAAGTAAGTATAACTGGGCAGTCATTCTCTCTTAACGCTAATAAGGAATGAAGATGGAAGAGGTCCTGCCTTTCGACAAATGAAGGTATCGGAAAAAAAGAGAAGGAAGGTCCACGGAGGTCAAGAGTGGCCTCACAAACATTATACAGTTGGAGTTAGAAAAGAACAAGAGTTGATCAAAGAGGTCGGACAGAACAGGATCATGAACCTGACGTAAGTGGAACCAATGCCTAACTGAGCTAACGGACCCGTGGCTTCCAACCTTGAGAGCTCCTGGAGTCCCGTTAATTCGTCCTTTTTCTACAGGCAGGGAATATAGTGAATATATCCTACCGCCCCAACCTACAAGGGGGATGTCGCAGAGCAGGTCTCACGCCCAGTAGTGGTGTAGTTATTGTTTTAAATAACCATCCTGTTTTAACCCTTGCCAGAAGAGGGTATGAAAGAGATCTGAACCATCGAAAAGTAGAGGAAGGCCATATCGATAAAGGAAAGCGAAGGAGCACGAAGGTAATAAAATTCTAAGCCCTTGCAAATCTAAAAAATACGTCGAGAGCAAGAGTTGACCAAGGAGCCAGGCTGAGTAGATCAGACGGTAGATCGTCGGTCTTCGAAACTCAAGTTGACGGGTTCGATCCCGACTCAGGCCGGTGGTATTTGCAGGTGTTCAATTATGACAGTCTTGGGACAAACACAAACATCCATTCCCCGAGACAGAATAATTAATCAGACGCAATTAACATCCCCGACCCGGCCGGCGAAACGATGAATGTATTCACTGATTTTCGGAGAGTGTGGACCGTTGAAAAAAGTGGGCACAATCTGCCGGATTTCTAATAAAATTGTAGCGTTACGAAAATGTTGCAATGTTTGGGCTGGGAAGACTTGAGAGAAACGAGCTGCTCGACTAAGTGGAATGTTCCGAGCTGTCAGTGGAGAGATGGCGTCGAATGATATTAATAGACGAATAAATTTGAGTGGTGTTTTTAAAAGTAGGAAAGATCACAATATGAAGATAAAGTTGGAATTCAAGGAGACAAGTTGGGTTAATGTTAGTTTATAGGAAGGGGGTTTAGTGGTTGGAATAATTTACCTAGGGAGTTGTTCAATGAATTTCCAAAATCTTTGCAATTATTTGAGAAAAGACTAGGTAAAAAACAGATAGGGAATTTGCCACCTGAGCGACTGCTCTAAATGCAGATAAATGGTGATTGATTTCTGGCTTGACTGAATACTCAGCGTAGTGGTATTCTGTTCAGAGGGCCACGGGTTCGATTCCCGACCAACCGGGCACTTTTAATTGCGTCTTGCAGCTCGGTGATCGGGAATCGAACTCGGGACCCTGTGAACCGAAGGCCTCAACGCTGGCCATTCAGCCAATGAGTCTCACAATAATAATAATAATAATAATAATAATAATAATAATAATAATAATAATAATAATAATAATAATTTGCTCGGTGCAGTATATTATGCGACAAGGTGGAGACTGTCCGCCGGCTGGGGTCCACACCGGAACCTGCACGAGATTGGATTTACTGCAGGGAGCAAGGTGTAGCTGGTCATCTCTACACGACAGGTCTCTGGCTTGCTGGCCGGACCAGACTTTATATAATATAATAAAGTGCACCACGGCTCACACAGGGGTGGCCACCCAACGAGCCATACAGCGATGCGTCAAATACACAAGTGTTGAAGTATTTTCCGTGCCAACATAGTTCCTTGCCGTCAACTGAAATGTTACGGCTTGCAACTGTAGACGATTTTCAGATTCCTTTAAGATAGAGGCATACATCATTTCGAATAATAATAATAATAATAATAATAATAATAATAATAATAATAATAATAATAATAATAATAATAATAATAATATGTTGGGTATTCAGCCCGAGGGATGGTTTGATCCTATACAGCTACGCCAACAGCTGTCATAGATAGCCTAGGAATCACTGAAGAGGCATACTAGGGACACGAGGAGTGATGCAGTTTCCCGTTGCTTTCCTCACTGAGCCAGAAATTGCTATTACATATCAATCTGCTAAGTCCATTGAAATGCATGTACCAACCGACCCTATGAGAGATATTTTCACACCATTCATAACAGGAACTGGCTCGAAAAGGAATGGTATTACTAGCATCGCTCATACCTCAGTCACTTTCATATTGTCAAAGCCAAGGATGAGACAAATTTATTCTAGCCCATACCGGAAGACATAGTACACTGTAAACACTTCACCTCGCCAGTAATAATAATAATCTACCACTTTTCACACATCTGTGGGGTCGCGGGTGCGTACTGTGTCACACATGTGGATTTAGCCCTGTTTTCTGATCGGATGCTCTTCCTGACACAAAACCCATATGAAGGGATGTAATCACTATTGCGTGTTTCTGTGGTGGTTGGTAGTGTAGCATGTTGTCTGAATATGAAGAGGAAAGTGTTGGAAGAAACACAAATACCCAGTCCCCGGGTCAGAAGACTTAATTAGATGCGATTAAAATTCCCAAGCTGACCGAGGTTTCTTATCAGAGGACACCCTGTGCTTATTGCCAACTGTGTCCCTAAAGGACAATCAAAATTTCCCTATTTTCACTCTAAAAGTCCCTAGTCAACTAAAAATATGTAACTAAAAATATGTGAGAAAATTGTAACACCGAGAAAGTATCCAATGGGCACTGATATATTTGGAGACAAAAACCTACTTACCAGAAATCATATTCTGAGACACAACGCCATGGTCAGCAATGTCCGGCCCCGTGGCGAAATGGTTAGCGTGCTGACCTTTGGTCCAGAGGTTCCCGGGTTCGATTCCCGGCCTGGTCTGGAATTTTAACCTTAATTGGTTAATTCCAGTGGCTCGGGGGTTGGGTGTGTGTGGTGTATTCGGCATTAGAAATCATACTAGGTAGAGCCCTCATCTTCACAGACATGCAGATCGCCTAATAGCTGATAGCTATGTGACCCAACTCCATAGCCAACTTACTTGGTCCTAAACACTGGTTACACAAGTTTATTGGCAAAATATGTACTGGGCAAATACACCGATACACACAAACGCGTTTTTTCCCCTACTTCTTAAATGTCTCGCTGACATATGGCAGGTTTTCGGCGACGGAACGATGGGAACGGGCTAGGACTGGGAAGGTAGCGACCGTGGCCTTAATTAAAGTACAATACATCTCCAGCATTTGCTTGGTGTGAAAATGGGATACCATATTCAGGGCTGCCGAAGGTGGGATTCGAGCCCGCTATCCCCAAATGCAAGCTTACAGCTGCGCGACCCTAACCGCACGGCCATCTCGCTCGGTCACAAATCTTGTACTGTGAAAAAAATGAAATGAAATGAAATAAAATGGCGTATGGCTTTTAGTGCCGGGAGTGTCCGAGGACAAGTTCGGCTCGCCAGATGCAGGTCTTTTGATTTGACCCCCGTAGGCGACCTGCGCGTCGTGATGGGGTGAAATGAGATGAAGACCACACATACGCCCAGCCCCCGTGCCAGCGAAATTAACCAATTATGGTTAAAATTCCCGACGCTGCCGGTAATCGAATCCGGGACCCCTGTGACCAAAGGCCAGCACGCTAACCATTTTAGCCATGGCGTCGGACATCTTGTACTGTAAGGTATATTTAATCACTAATTAATAACTCTCTGCTCTCATTATTTCGCCAGCAATCTCTACGTTTTCGGGGGAATTAAGAAATTCGTCCCTACTACCCTACCGACGGGGACAACATCCAAAAATCCCTACGCGTCGGGACATATCCCTGTAGTTGGCAACACTGCCATGTGCGTTTGTGGTGAAAAACAGATAGTGCCATTTTCGTCCATCTTCCTACTCTGAACAGGAATTGGCTATTACTTGAGACATTGCCCTAGGTGTGACACACTTCTGGACAAAAACCATCTGATTGGTGAATCTGTTAATAAACTCCATTTCTACCTGTTCGTGCCTTGTCCCGGCGCGACCCGGCAAAACTACACCTGGCACGACTGGTACCCGCTGTGAGCACCCGAGCCCGGTCCTCATTTGAGTTTGACCAAGCTAGTGCTAGCTCCTACCAAGACCCAGTTCCGCCCCCCACCTACCATGGCTACCTCAACCCACAATATGGATCCCCTCGGTGGATTGAGTAGCTGGGGCCCATATTTAAACTTCAACAGCTATATGGTCATTGATTTCAGTCACTCTAATCCTGAATCCAAAGGTATTGCTATTCGTTCACCTCCTAACAAATCTAAATCCTCACTCCGTAAACACAGAATGAAAATTGCTACCATCCTTCAACCTCTAACCCATCTAATCCACGACG
Organism: Anabrus simplex; assembly: GCF_040414725.1. Classification (NCBI taxonomy): domain Eukaryota; kingdom Metazoa; phylum Arthropoda; class Insecta; order Orthoptera; family Tettigoniidae; genus Anabrus; species Anabrus simplex. The sequence goes on along the minus strand of NC_090265.1, from coordinate 57,325,570 downwards.
TAAGTGAAGATCCTGACACCAACATCGTCTACATCTTCCCCATTAATCCCACCTCTTGCTCAACAATCTCTCAAATACTCCTGGACAATAACCTATTCAACGCTCTTTTCACCGCATCTCCCAAAGAAGATCAACTGCAAGTGGAAGAAGAAGCAACAGGAAAAGAAGATGAAGAAGAACACCCATTTGAACATCCCTTCCACTACACCCGCAAAGACACCCCCTTCCCCATTCCTTCTAAATGCAATTTCATTCTCATCCCGTTAGCCAAAACCGGACCAGTACCTCTCACCCGTCAGTCCGTCATACAAGCCATAGAGCCTATTATCTCCCACCATATAGCCGCCATTGAAGAATCCCATAATAACCATATGATCATCACCCCCACCTACAACAAATCCATGCAAACCATCCTCAATAAGCTTAAACATGCCGACATCCGACCTCCAATAGTCATTAACCTCACTGATAACGCTGCAACCCAGCCTCCTACCGAAATCTCTCCTGCTCTCATTCCCCCACCTACCCAGTCCACCCCAACCCAAACAAACCCCTCCCCCCCCTACACTTACAGACACGGGATCAGGGCCCAGTGACCCTATCCCAATCACACTCAACAAAAACACGCAGACTGGGAGGAGGCGTAGAAAACCTGCTCCCAGGCTCACTACACGCACCAACACACCTACTCTACCCAAGACACTCAACACACCTTCTCCTTCCCTTGTCACACAATGCTTTAACTGCCTAAAGCTTCACCACACTGCTGCATCCTGCACGGAAGGCACTCGCTGCAATAGGTGTGGTGGTCCCCACCGCCATACCGATTGCACAATACCGAGGGACCAGGCGAGGTGTGCCAACTGCGAAGGCAGTCACGCCGCCTCTTATCCTGGTTGCCCCTACATCAAGCAGGCAGTTAAAGAACACTATAAGCACTCCCGACACTTACACACTACCAAACCCCCACCTCACCCAAACCTCCCTCCCTCCTACCATAGTACCATCCCTGCCTCCTACCATGGTACCATCCCCCAGCCCAGCCAAGAAACCAACCATCTCCTCCGTCTCTTGATCAATTTACTCTCCCCCCAAGCCACCCCAGTACTACCCTCCATGCCAAGCAGACAACTAGTAGTATATTAGCCCAGTTCAACCATCTCCCACCAAGTTTCCGTGGTTATCCCCTACCAAGCTGCCCTCACCAGCCACCCCCCCCCCCCCAAGACCCAGATATAGACTCCCTTCCTCTCCATCTTCTTCTAGCACTTATGTCACTAATAGTTAAGCAACATAGGGCGTGGTGTCCACTTGGATGGGTGACCCACGTCACATCAGCTTATTCACGATGCAAATTACCATCAGCAACGAATTCAGAACCCCTGGGTCAAACCCAGGGCCCCCTAAGTGCGTCGCCCCTCCTCTATAGGGGCGCAGGTCATATTCTGACCAGTTCAGATCCCTTCACCACAGGATCCCCTCCACCCAATTCCGTTCTGTTCTTCTCAACCGTTCATCTGAGGAAATAGCACTCAAGACCTCATCATTCGGTCGGCGGGCTAAAATCCTCATCGGAACCGGTCTCCGGTAACTCCGTTTGAGATTGGGGCATGGCATGGCAGGATGTAGTGTTTACAGTGCGCTATGTCTTCTGGTATGGGTTAGATCAAATTTGTTACTTTCATTGACCTGTCTCAGTCTCACCCTTGGCTTTGACAGTATGAAAGTGACTGAGGTATGAGTAATACTATTCCTTATGCAGCCAGTACTATTATGAATCGTGTGAAAATGTCGCTCATAGGGTCCGTTGGTGCGTGAATTTCTGTCTGCTTGGCGGACTGATATGCAATAACAGCTTCTGGCTCGGTGAGGAAAGCAACGAGAAACTACCTCACTTCTCATTTCAGTGATAAACCTCTTCAGTGATGTCTTGGCCTTCTATTACAACTGATTGCGGAGCTATTTAGGATCAAATTATCGGGCTGAAACTCAGCACATTAAAAAAAATTATTAGTCCAGCTCCATGGCTAAATGGTTAGCGTGCTGGCCTTTGGTCACAGGGGTCCCGGGTTCGATTCTCGGCAGGGTCGGGAAATTTAACCTTAATTGGTTAATTTTGCTGGCACGGGGACGGGGTGTATGTGTCGTCTTCATCATAATTTCATCCTCATCACGACGCGCAGGTCACCTACGGGAGTCACATCAAAAGACCTGCATCTGGCGAGCCGAACTTGTCCTCGGACACTCCCGGCACTAAAAGCCATACGCCGTTTCATTTCAATTATTATTATACGCATTTGGGTATGTCCATGATATTTGTAGGTCCTTCATACTGGTAAAGTCCGCCTCCGTAACATAACGGTTAGCACTATTAACTGCCGTCCTCAGGGGCCCGGGTTCGATTCCCGGTACTGCATTTAGGACTGTCGCCCAGGTGGCTGATTCCCTAACAGTTCTTTACCTGGTCTATTCTTAAATTATTTCAAAGAAGTTGGAAATGTATCAAACATCTCCCTTGATAAATTATTCCAAGCCATCATTCCTCTTCCTGTAAAGGAATTTTTGCCCCAATTTGTAGGCTTACTCTTGAATTTCAAATTTATCTTCATTTTATGAACTTCTCTACTCTTAAAAATTCCACTCAAGCCCATTCGTCTACTAATGTAATTCCAAGCCATTTCTCCACCGACAGCTCGAAACATTCCGCTTAGTCGAGCAGCTCGTCTCCTTACTTCCAAGTCTTCCCAACCCAACATTCTCGTCACGCTACTCTTGTGTCGGAAATCATCCAGAACAAATTGTGCTGCTTTCCTTTAGATCATTACCAGTTCTGTATCAAGCAACCTGAGTTATAACGGCTTTGAAAGAAAATATTTGGAACGTACATTATGTGTCTTGAACGCTGGACTGAGTAACAGGATGGTAAAGGTAAAAGTTCTGAATCCTGAAGAAGGTAATAAATGAAATAAGAATCGAAATGATGAATATGATGTCTAAGTTCATCAACGAGAGTAAATTAAAGGTAAACATCCATAAGACACAAACTATAGCTGTAGAAACAGTACAGCAGTTAATATGAACATCAAAATTAGCAATACCAAAGCTGAGCAAATAAAACATTTCTGCTACTTAGAAACCGTGATCACAGGGTTTAACAGATAATTGGCAAAAGTGACGGGAAGAATAGCTTTAGCGAAACACTTTCGATATCTTCTAACTTGCAAGCATCTTTGCTTGGATACCAAGAAAACATTCGCAGACACATACGTGCGGAGCACTCCCCTGTATCGAAGTGTAACTAGGGTCCTAGGAAAAGCAGAGCTGAATTGTCTCGAAGTGGCAAAAATTTGGATACGAAGGAAAAATTATAACCAGCTTGACGAAAAGAAAAACGAATGAACAAGTATGACGGAAAGTCGGAGCGGACAGTAAGTTAATATGTAAACTCGTGCCACTCCCATTGCATGTAGGCCTACGATCTTTTTCTTTTTTTTTTTGTTGCTATTTGCTTTACGTCACACCGACACAGATATGTCTTACGGCGACGATATGATAGGAAAGGCCTAGGAATTGGAAGGAAGCGGCCGTGGCCTTAATTAAGATTCAGCCCCGGCATTTGCCTGGTATGAAAATGGGAAACCACGGAAAACCATCTTCAGGGCTGCCGACATTGGGGCTCGAACCCACTATCTCCCGATTACTGGATACTGGCCGCACTTAAGCGACTGCAGCTATCGAGCTCCCGTACCATTTTAACCAGCCCTCTTGCCATTCTTAACTTTCTGGCAGTACTGGGAATCGAACGCGGGTCTCCCAGGACGGCAGCTAACAGTACTCACCGTTACGCTACGGAGGCGGCAGTAGGTTAATAAGGGAAATGTAAGTGAGGAAAATTAAATAAATTTTCCCACACGTATGGGGTTATGGGTGCGAACAGTGACGCGCAAGTTGATTTGGTCCTGTTTTACGACTGGATGCCCTTCCTGACGCCAATCCTACTGTATGTGGAGGGATGTAATCACTATTGCGTGTTTCTGTGGTGATTGGTAGTGTAGTATGTTGCCTGAGTATGAAGAGGAGAGTGTTGGGACAAACACAAATTCCCAGTCCCCGAGCCAGAAGAATTAATCAGACGCAATTAAAATTCCCGACCTGGCCCGGAATCGAACCCGCACCCTCTGAATCGAAGGCCTCAACGCTGCACATTCATCCAATGAATCTTAAATAATAATAATAATAATAATAATAATAATAATAATTAATAAATAAATAAATAAATAAATAAATTAACTAACGTCCCACTAACTATTTTTACTGTTTTCGAAGGTACTGAGGTGCTGGAGTTTGGTTCAGCAAGAGTTTTTTTTACGTGCCAGTAAAACTAACGACACGAGGCTTGCATATTTAAGCACCTTCAAATTTCATCGGACTGAGCCAGGATCGAACCTGCCAAGCTGAGCTCAGGTTCGGCCCGGCTAAAAATGTAAAATAAATACATTATAGGGCATATTCTGAGACACAACACCATGGTCAGGAATGTCCGGTTGCGTGGCTAAATAGTTAGCGTGCTGGCCTTTGGTCCAGAGGATCCCGGGTTCGATTCCCGGCCGGGTCTGGGATTTTAACCTTAATTGGTTAATTCCTGTGGCTCGGGGGTTGGGTGTGTGTGGTATATTCAGCATTAGAAATCATCCTAGATAGAGCCCTCATCTTCACAGACATCCAGATCGCCTAATAGGCCGTCTACGAGAAAAAAGACCCGCACGAGACCTCTCCGGAGGCCATACGCCATTATTATTATTATTATTATTATTATTATTATGGTCAGGAATATTGAGGAGGGCTATGCACGAAGAAAGAAGGGAAGAAGAGAAGAACTACCTCACATTATACACAGGAATTGCTGTATCAACAAGGCATTACATTTGGAACTTGATGATTCGGGAGCTATTTCTTATAACATCGTCTGGTATACAATCGGTATATGTGGTATACCTAAGAATTCACCACTGGGAGTCGCTCTGTTCTATATCCGTTGTATCGAGATGGTTTATCCGCCACTCCTAGAAAGAAACTGTATCGTAGCTTTGTCCACCCCTGGTCTGTGAAGGTATCCGCGGGGACAGGAGCAGCGGAACTTGGCAGGAAGTTGGACAAAATAGGGGCCCTTTGTCGTCACTGGGGGACCTGCGGGGCTCGCTGGCCTTTTGAGACATGGGGAGGGAAGGAGGAGGATAGTGAGATCAGAGACGGACGCTCCGTGGCAGAACGAATCTGACGTCACACTTCCTCTGTTGCCCCTAGCAACTCTTCCGGAAGATGAGTTATTGTCGCTTCCTACTCTCTCTCTACCTCACTTTCTCTCTTTATTCCTCCTACCTCTACCTCCAACTGTAACGTGATTTACACCGCTAATTGTATCCTTCCCGAAATGTGTTATCGTGGAGAAAGGTATGGAGAGCATGCGTAATTAATTTGTGTTCCTGGTTCTGTGCTTAATGTCTGGAACGAACAACACGGAATCGAATGTATTATTATTATTGTTGTTGTTGTTACGGAAATATTGTGGTTTACAGAGGTGAAAGAAAGTGAGGGCATGAATGGGTGGATGGACGAAAATCGAAAGATTGATTTAAAACTTTAAAATTGGCAGTTTTATTTCCTTTCTTAACGTTTCCTTTAAAAAAAAAAAAAAAAAAAAAAAAGACCTTATACTTTGCCAAGCAAATAACAATCAGGTACAAAAATGTAGCTCGTATGCTTGAATAATACTTTTAGAGAGGTCTAGAATAATCAGATAACAATAATTTAACAATATGTGCTTCAAACTCCATAATTACAAATGTTACAAGCACTACTGCCCCATTCAGTCAACAGTCAAGGAGACGGATCTTCCAATTTTTTACATCAGTGGAAGAGCTTCTTTGCTCTACAAATTCACATTTTAGTAGACCATTCTCGAAATTTACAGGATCCAGGCCTATCCAGGTACAACCTACATTTAACAAAATTAAACTATTCACTGTCTTAACAGCTCAACAGTCTGATTTGCCTTACAATAAATTTGAATTAAACAGGGGTAGCAAGTACCCATTCTACATGGCCTAAAAAAAAGAAGATTAATGTTACTGTCCGAAAACATGTTAGGGGCCGAACACTTGCCCTCCTTGGAATTCTTATGAAAATACTAAAACCCTTTCTTGACTACACGGAGAAAAATATTTAAGTTCCAGTTAAATTACTAGATATACCGAGCTCGATAGCTGCAGTCGCTTAAATACGGCCAGTATCCAGTATTCGGGAGATAGTAGGTTCGAACCACACTGTCGGCAGCCCTGAAAATGGTTTTCCGTGTTTTCCCATTTTCACACCAGGCAAATGCTGGGGCTGTATCTTAATTAAAGCCACGGCCGCTTCCTTCCCACTCCTAGCCCTTCCCTGTCCCATAGTCGCCATAAAACCTATCTGAGTCGGTGCGACGTAAAGCAATTAACAACGAAATTACTAGATAAATGGTAAAGATTACAAAATCATAGTCACCTCAATATCAAGTTGAGAGGGAATACAAGAGGGTATCTCACTCTTTATTCCCTGATTTCGGTTAAGTTCTTTCGACTTGTTTGGAATTTACATTTAAAGTCTGAAATTTACATTTGAGAAAATAAAATTACATTACTAAAGATTTGAAACCTTCCCCTCGAGCTAGCTGTCAAAGAGTATCACATAGTTAAGCCGAAACTGCCATTACCTTGAGCTGGTGGACTTCCCGAAGATGGACGAGGTAGCCTTTCCCCCTGCCTCCGTTACGTACACACTGTAGACTGGAGCGATCACAAAGACAACATGGCTCACCAGCCCTCGGCTTTTATAGCGGAGAGGAAGTTCCAGAAAGCTCTGGGCCAAGGCTCTGACACACCCACTATTCTTATTGGTTAATTTAATAAATATAAGAATGTACAACATTTCTTATTGGTCAACGTGTTAAATTGGGGGAAGATATAGAAGCATAGTAAACTTTAGAACATCGAAAACAAACACTAAACATTCCAGTTTAGGAAACCTTAACACACAGACTTTATCTTGGATTTTAATAGTTCATCTTCACCCCAGAGGGCGTGACATAAGTTGATAGTAGCGACATCTGTTGAGAAATGTTCAAACTATTCCCAAAATTAGTTTCAAATTTCCTGATCTAGACGACATACTGCAAGGCGCTAGTTTTAAATGCACGGGGCGGGTGTACCTCTGGTACAATTATTATTATTATTTATATAACTAACGTTATAGGGAAACCAGAACAGTTTTCTTCCATTTCCTCTTATATTATTGCTGCCCTATAACCCACTGTCTGTTCATCAGAGATTTTTTTATCGTATGCATATCAAAATCTTCTCTTGTCGCACTCCTCTGGGGCAATGATTAAGGAATGACAGATGAAATGAAATGATATTGGAGAGTGTTGCTGGAATTAAAGATGACAGGGAAAACCGGAGTACCCGGAGAAAAACCTGTCCCGCCTTCGGTTTGAGCCGGATAGCACAAATATGTAAATACCAAGTGGATGTATTGGAAAATAAGGTTTCCCTCAATAAACTGTGGTGGTATGAGTTACGGGTATAAGAAGGCGGTAACAGAGGAGAACGACAACGAATCTACAGGTTACCATGGCAACGTCAGTCACTCAATGGAGATCATGAGACCCGCAGAAAATAGTAATTTTCTCCGTCATTTTAAGAATAAGCGAAATTATGTAAACAACAAAAGTTGTTTATAATGAAGGGATGCTTCGCACATAGACAACGGGTTTTACAGAAACGTCTCTGACTGCTTGCCGGCAAGAAAGTAACGTATTGCCATTTTCGTCATCATTCTTGTAAACTTGTGGTTGTTCCTTGGTTAGAAAGCAAGACAGACGTCAATTGGCCATTCTGCGGGATATTGGCGGAATACCGTTGGAGGTTACAAACGTCCTCGAATAGCACTAAGGGGCGTTGTTAATATTTGAACAGTACCGCGGACTGTAGCCCATTATTTCACACCGTAAAGTGATTTCTGGCATTTGCTATAATTTTTACTGTATTTCTATTCTACTTCTATTTTCAGCTTTAATTTCTTGCCTCTGCCGTGCCTCTTTAGGCTTAAATAATAACACCATTAGTTATCTTCGTATCTGTTTACGTAGGACTACCTGCACCTATCAAACTAACAAAGAATACATTCGTAACTGACTTCCTGAATAAATGCAGTTCCGGAAAAACAGTCTAAAATCGTTTGTTTGTTTGTTTGTTTGTTTGTTTGTTTGTTTACTCGATTTTTAAAAATTCAAATCTTAACCAAAGAAACTTTTTTTAAATATTCCTTTCCGTAATGTGTTCCTCAGTACAATACCCTCAGACGTTTTTATATTTTTTGAAAAATGTCCACAACGAATGTAGGTATAAGGGTTTAAGTAAAACGCTGCATTGACTCACATTAGCGCTCGTAGTGGTGCTTAAGTGAAACAATGCATTGACTCTCATTAGCGTTCATAGTGGTGCTTAAGTGAAACAATGCATTGACTCACATTAACGCTCGTAGTGGTGATTAAGTGAAACAATGCATTGACTCTCATTAGCGTTCATAGTGGTGCTTAAGTGAAACAATGCATTGACTCGCATTAGAGCTCGTAGTGGTGATTAAGTGAAACAATGCATTGACACACATTAACGCTCGTAGTGGTGATTAAGTGAAACAATGCATTGACTCTCATTAGCGTTCATAGTGGTGCTTAAGTGAAACAATGCATTGACTCACATTAACGCTCGTAGTGGTGATTAAGTGAAACAATGCATTGACTCTCATTAGCGTTCATAGTGGTGCTTAAGTGAAACAATGCATTGACTCGCATTAGAGCTCGTAGTGGTGATTAAGTGAAACAATGCATTGACTCTCATTAGCGTTCATAGTGGTGATTAAGTGAAACAATGGATTGACTCACATTAACGCTCGTAGTGGTGATTAAGTGAAACAATGCATTGACTCTCATTAGCGTTCATAGTGGTGCTAAGTGAAACAATGCATTGACTCACATTAACGCTCGTAGTGGTGATTAAGTGAAACAATGCATTGACTCTCATTAGCATTCATAGTGGTGCTTAAGTGAAACAATGCATTGACTCACATTAACGCTCGTAGTGGTGATTAAGTGAAACAATGCATTGACTCTCATTAGCGTTCATAGTGGTGCTTAAGTGAAACAATGCATTGACTCGCATTAGAGCTCGTAGTGGTGATTAAGTGAAACAATGCATTGACTCACATTAACACTCATAGTGGTGCTTAAGTGAAACAATGCATTGACTCGCATTAGAGCTCGTAGTAGTGCTTAATTGAAACAATGCATTGACTCACATTAACGCTCGTAGTGGTGATTAAGTGAAACAATGCATTGACTCACATTAACACTCATAGTGGTGCTTAAGTGAAACAATGCATTGACTCGCATTAGAGCTCGTAGTGGTGATTAAGTGAAACAATGCATTGACTGACATTAACGCTCATAGTGGTGCTTAAGTGAAACAATGCATTGGCTTGCATTAGAGCTCGTAGTGGTGATTAAGTGAAACAATGCATTTACTCTCATTAGCGCTCATAGTGGTGCTTAAGTGAAACAATGCATTGACTCACATTAGCGCTCATAGTGGTGCTTAAGTGAAACAATGCATTGACTCGCATTAACACTCATAGTGGTGCTTAAGTGAAACAATGCATTGACTCGCATTAGAGCTCGTAGTAGTGCTTAATTGAAACAATGCATTGACTCACATTAACGCTCGTAGTGGTGATTAAGTGAAACTCTGCACTGACTCGCATTAGTGCTTGTAGTGGTAGAAAGAGGGAAACTGCTAATCTAATCACGACCGACTTGATGCGTCGCTCTAACTAGGGATCCAGTCGGCCATGATCTAATCGACCGGATAACGATGATTAAGAAAAGAATTGTAATTTTTCGGAATAAATAAGGAATATATTCTCATGCTTTATTATATTTTATTTACCTAAAATTCATAGCTCAGATGCATACTCTGTTGTAAGATGGCACTGTGTTGACTCGCGCGCTTAGTTGGAGGTACCTGAAACAGCGAAAACCATTTAATAAGTCTATGAAACCCTGCGCCGTTACAATAGTGACAGGCTGCCTCCAAGTATTTTCTTTTAGGCCCAACGGCGTTGTTTATTTGTATTTATGATTGAGGATTTATGAACGTGCTAACCGAGTGAGAAGCTCGAGTTATCATTTTAACTTCCCTCCTCTCCGTGTGATCACAGAAGAGACATTAATACACCCAGCACGTAGCTACCTGGAAGTAGTATACCATTTTCGTGCCCGACAGGCTAATTAAAATCATTATATATCTCCAATTACGGTACGTGACAAAACTTGGAAATTTTCGTTTGGAATTAAAGGTTTTCGTCATTTCCGTTGGGGGAGTTAATTAATGAGAAGGCCCAGATCACACGACCTTCTGCGGGCTGAGTTATGACGTCACCGTGGTACAGGAGGATGAGTTAGTGCGACTGTGCCGGCCTCCAACACAAATCTTCATCAGGGGCACAGCGCACCCTCGCGGTCGCAGTGGCGCCGCCACGTTGTACTCCACAGTGCGGCCGAAATGTTCATCGGGCTATCTGGGTTTGTTTCTCAAGCAGGTCTAAGTAGGACAGATCATCATACTTCAGATTAATGAGGAAAGAATTTTAGAAACTGAGATATAGAAAGCCAAGGAGATAAAGAGAGATTGAATAAAAATTCGCCTAAAATTCGCATAAAAATTTGAATTAAAAATTGCATAAAAATTTGAATAAAAAGTTGCAGCTTCCACCGTCTATTAAGCCAAAAACTTATTTACTTTATTTCGTACTATTAAGTAATTGCCTTCTTGCCGTGCTCAAAAAAATACGGAAAAAGACACTTTAGTTCCGCACTGTTTTATTAGGAATCGTCTCTGATTGGTTGAACTGCGCTTCACAAAAATTCAAACACGGATAATCAAAGAGATCATGAATCAAAGAATACCAAACTTAACCTTGTTGAATCTTTTCTCCGCGTGATTGGAGCACCATGGTTCCGTACTAATTTATACAAAAAACTGCGTCTGCATTCCAAGCTCAAGTAATCTGCCGCAAACACAATACCGTATAGGTTAATACATTTCCAACATTTCCAAATATCGCTTTACTGGGTGAGCTGGCCTTGCGATTAGGGGCGCGCAACTATGAGCTTGCATCCGGAAGATAGTGGGCTCGAACCCCACTGCTGGCAGCCCTGAAGATGTTTTTCCGTGGTTTCCCATTTTCATACCAGAAAAATGCTGGGGTTGTATCTTAATTAAAAACACGTTCGCTTCCTTCCCATTCCTAGCGATTTCCTATCCCATCGTCGCCATAAGACCTATCTGTGTCGTACTACATAAAGCAATTAAAAAAAGACAAACATTGCATATAGGTCTTAATCAAGTTCGTATTACTGTATCTTCATTAAACAAGGACCAGAGGATTATGTTTATGTCTCAGGTAGTTTTGTGGACTGTTCGCTGCTTTAATAACATTATTTTTTTATGATTTATTGCATTATAACCCCATCAACACCTCGTATATCTTTCATAGCAAGACACGAACAACAAAACAAGAAAAAGTCAGTGCATGGAGCAAACGGGGACAACTTGGGTAGCAACGTATCAAAATTTCTTATAATTTTTCTTCTCTTTCTTTACCTGTTTACCCTCCAGGGTCGGTTTTTCCCTCGGACTCAGGGAGGGATCCGACCTCTACCGCCTCAAGGGCAGTGTCCTGGAACTTCAGATTCTGGCTGGGTTGGGGGATACAACTAGGGAGGATGACCAGTACCTCGTCCAGGCGGCCTCACCTGTTATGCTGAACAGGGGCCTTGCAGGGGGACGGGAAGATTGGAAGGAAGAGGGAAGGAAGTGGACGTGGCCTTAAGTTAGGTACCATCTCGGCATTTGCCTGTAGGAGAAGTGGGAAACCACGGAAAACCACTTCCAGGATGGCTGCGGTGGGAATCGAACCCACCTCTATTCAGTTGACTTCCCGAGGCTGAACGGACCCCGTTCCAACCCTCGTACCACTTTTCAAATTTCGTGGCAGAGCTGGAAATCGAACCCGGGCCTCCGGGGGTGGCAGCTAATCACGCTAAGCACTACAGCACAGAGGCGGACCCTACTTATAATTAAATTCATTTAATTTAAAATAACTAAATTCACCATTGTACGCAGCAGCCACTAAAGTGATACGTTTACGTTACTGATTTCGAAATTCGTGAACGTAAACTTGTAACGTAAAAGATCCTATAATACTACTACTAAAACGTTTTAATTCCTTGCCTGAAGGGGGGAGGCGGGCCTCCTAGACGGTAACGTCGTATCTCTGGCCAGAGAGATGTGATACGGTGAAGGAGATTTCTATTTTTTTTCCTATTTGTTTTACGTCGCACCGACACAGATAGGTCTTATGGCGACGTTGGTACAGGAAAGGGCTAGGAGTGGGAAGTAAGCGGCCGTGGCCTCAATTAAGGTACAGCACCAGCATTTGCCTGGTGTTGTGAAAATGAGAAACCACTGAAAACCATCTTCAGGGCTGCCGACAGTGGGGTTCGAAGCCACTATCTCCCGAATACTGGATACTGACCGCACTTAAGCAACTGCAGCTATCGAGCTCGGTGAAGGAGATTTCCCTTGGAACTGGAAAATAGGTGCAATGAATGTGGTATGAAAATTAGCCTTTCGAAGGCTAAATTGATGTCAGTAGGTAAGAAATTCAACAGAATTGATTGTCAGATTGGTGATAGACTACAAAGCTGGAACAGGCAGATAATTTCAAGTATATAGGATGTGTGTTCTCCCAAGATGATAATATATAGCCGTAATATTGAAAGATGCGTTTTTAGAGGGTGGTCCATTTATTGCCTGTTTGGGTGGGGAGAAAGGAGAAGTGAGTACGGTTGTCATGGAAACGAGGGCGGACCCATTCCGGTTGCCATGGAGATAAGCCTTCTGGCCGGCTGATGTTGCTTGGAGTTACCAAACATCTCACTTTTGAGTTATGTACAATACAACACAGCGGACTGAACGAACGAACAAGTGATTCGGAAGCGAAAGAAAGGAGAAAGAAATGGACGAATGATACAACACCGTGCAATGGCACGTGTAATACTCCTTCCTCCAAACCTATCAGTCAAAACGCTTCTTTTAATATTACTGGTAAAGTAAGCGAGATTGAATCAAGGTGTAGTAAAGCTAATGTAGTGAGCTCGCAGTTGGGATCAACAGTATTGTGTAAGAAGGAAGTCCGCTCCTGGACAAAAATGTCTTTACATCGGTCTGTTTTCAAAACAACTTCGCTTTACAGGAGCAGAAGCTGGGTGGACTCAGAATATCTTATTCATAAGTTAGAAGTAACAGACATGAAAGTAGCGAGAATCATTGCTGGCAAAAACAGGTTGGAACAATGGCAGGAGGGAACTCGGAACTCTGATATAAAGGCTAAGTTCGGAATGAACTCGATGGATGAAGCTGTACGCATAAACAGCCTTCGGTGGCGGGATAATGTGAGGCGAATGGAGGAGGATAGGTTACCTAGGGGAATAATGGACTCTGTTATGGAGGGTAAGAGAAGTAGAGGGAGACCAAGACGACGATGGTTAGACTCAGTTTCTAACGATTTAAAGATAAGAGGTATAAAATTAAATGAGGCCACAGCACTAGTTGCAAATAGAAGATTGTGGCGACATTTAGTAAATTCACAGAGGCTTGCAGAGTGAACGAACGGTTTATAATAATGTATGTACGTTATTATTATTAATTATTTTTATTATGTCATGTGACCTCCGGAGATGCCAGATGCAGGTCATTCAAGCTAACGCCTTATAAACGACCTGCGCATCTGTGAGGATGGGGCCTTACCTATGATGAGCCATCGGAATTAGCCTATGAAGGTTAAAATCCCCGACTCGGCTGGACATCGAACCCTGGATGCCTTTGGACTAAAGGACAGCAAAGGTAACCATTTAGCCATTGGCCATCTGTCGTGCAAGTCTTTCTCTACCTCGGTGAACCACGCCTCCTTGGTTTTTTTTTTGTTTTTTTTTGTTGAGAAAATAATTAAAGATCCTATTGTTCAGCCTCGTAGGATTCACACGGGCAATGTATCTATAGAAAACAATTCTCCCCCTGCGAATGGTGTCTGTGATCTTTTCTACATATGTGTGGAGTTCATGATTATGTCGTCTTCTAAATTCACCACTGTCCTTGATTGACCGTAAGATTTTCCTTAAGATCTGCCTTTCTTTTTTTTCCATTTCTCGATCAGATAATTCCTATTCAGAGTAAGGCATTCTCCAGCATATAAAGCCTTCTGTGCACTTCAGTCATTATTATAAATATTGTTACTATTATTATTATGTTTCCTCTTTATATCACTATCGTCACACTAATTGTCGCAGGGCCTACTGATTTGTAACCTAATCTTAGCTTATATGTCCGTAGTATTATTTGTTTGTAGAATTACTGTATCTTACATTTTTACAATATTTTTAAATTTTATTGCTTAAAGTGGTTAAGTGCAAGAGAGGGCCGTAAGCCCTAACTTCGCCACAAATGTAGGTCAGGAATAAACAAATAAAATAAAATTCGCGCCACGAAATGACTGGGAACCCTCCACCCCTGAAGGTGTATCCTGGATACCAGACTCTGTTAGCCTGTATTCTCGCTGAGTGCGCTACCTTACGGACACCTTGGCTCCGGTGACGCCATCGGGCTAAGAGCCAGAGGAAGGAGCCAACCCCAGCCACGATTAATATATCGACGACAGTTGAATTCAAACCTGTGTTTAATTTGTCACTAAATATATTATTTGGTTGAGATATATAATAAAAATAAATCTGCGTTATAATTTTGAAATAATCCATTCCTTCTACCTTGTTTTTTGCATCACATATGTGTTCATTGGCTTGAATCCCATATTCCATGGTTCACTGGCACTTTGATAAAAAACTGTTATTTACTATCATAAGATAAACCGGATAATACATTTCGACATACATTATGTGGGAAGACAGCTTAATAAATCGCATCCTATTAGTGGCGCCGCAAACTAAGGTGCAGTGAAGGTTCTTCAACTCGCCTGGTTATTACGTCAAATTTATTCATTTGAAGTCCGGCTCCATGGTTAAATGGTTAGCTTCCTGGCATTTGGTCACAGGGGTCTCGGGTTCGATTCCCGGCAGGATCGGTAATTTTAACCATAATTGGTTAATTCCGCTGGCACGGAGGCTGGGTGTATGTGTCATCTTCATCATCCCTTCATCCTCATCACGACGCGCAGGTCAACTCCGAGGACCTGCAACTGGTGAGTGGAACTTGTCCTCAGACACTCCCGGCACTAAAGGCCATACGCCATTTCATTTCATTTTTATTCATATGAAAATACAGTTCACTTCTTATAAGACGTCCCCGTTCATTACGCTCCTCTTATTATTATTGCCGGCTCCGTGGTGTAGGGGTAGCGTGCCTGCCTCTTACCCGGAGACCCCGGGTTCGATTCCCGGCCAGGTCAGGGAATTTTTATCTGGACCTGAGGGCTGGTTCGAGGTCCACTCAGTCTACGTGATTATAATTGAGGAGCTATCTGATGGTGAGATAGCGGCCCTGGTCTAGAAAGCCAAGAATAACGGCCGAGAGGATTCGTCGTGCTGACCACACGACACCTCTTAATCTGCAGGCCTTCGGGCGGAGCAGCGGTCGCTTGGTAGGCCAAGGTCCCTCAAGGGCTGTAGTGCCATGGGGTTTGGTTTTGGTTTGTTATTATTATTATTAATATTATAATTGTTGTTGTTGTTGTTGTTGTTTGGGTCATCCGTCCATAGACTGGTTTGATGCAGCTCTGCATGCCACCCTGTCCTTTCATTTCTACGTAACTACTACATCCTACATCTACTCTAATCTGTTTGTCATATTCATACCTTGGTGTACTCTTACCATTTTTACTGCCTACACTTCCTTCAAAAACTAATTGAACTAGACCTGGGTGTCTTAAGATATGCCCTGTCATTCTGTCCCTTCTTTAAATTTCGTTAAATTGGTCTCCTCTCACCAATTCGATTCAGTATCTCTTCATTTGTGCTTCGATCTACCCATCTCATCTTTAGCGATCTTTTGTAACACCACATTTCAAAAGCTATTCCCTTTCTTTCTGAGCTAGTTATCGTCCATGTTTCATTTTTTTACATGCCACGATCCAGACGCAAGTTTTCAAAAACATCATTCTGATTCCTATAACAATGGTAGAAATTAGTAAATTTATTTTCTTAAGGAAGGTCATCTTTGTTTGTGCTAGTCTGCATTTCGTGACCTCATTACTTTTGCCATTATTAGTTATTTTACTACCCAAAAAACCTTATTCACCTACTTTCTTTAATAGTTCATTTCCTAATCTAATATATCCTGCATCGCCAGACTTCATTCGGCTGCACATTGTTTTGGATGTATATTTGTTTTCATCTTATACTCCTCCAAGACTGTGTCCGTATTATTATTATTATTATTATTATTATTATTATTATTATTATTATTATTATTATCATCATCTATATATCCGTCCGTCCGATCTACTGGACCGATTTGCTTCATTTGTCTTTTAGTCTTTCCGGAAGTACCTGCCGATATACTTTGATAGGACTCTTACGTTCAGCCAACTTTGAGTTATCACAAAATCAAATCATTAAATGATCACTCCAGTAATTGCAGGCGAAGGCGTACCATAGGCTGCTAAGCGACTAACACTTTCATTAATATTTCACCCTTAGTAATGTCATTGCATATAGCCATGTTTGATTACTATCTGTGAAGCTAGAGTATACACTTCCTCTGATGATGGAAGAATACTATTCTCTGCTAGATACTCTTTGGTTCTCTGACCTTCCCCAGCTTCTGAATATACTCAACAGATGGCAGAACGTACCTAATAACTTATTTGCTGCTAAGAGAAAACAGTCTATAGTTGGGCCCCCGAGAGTTGAAGTCTGACATTTGAGCGGCGAAAGTAGTAACTACGAAGTACGCTGCGTTGTCATAGTTACCTCAATCTGCGGCATATCACTCTTTCATACAGGCTGAATATTAATCAACTATGTTGGCCTAATGCAATTCAGTAAACTTTGACCCGTTTATAAGCTCGTGTTAATAATTCCGGCATTTATGTCAGAACACGTCCTTGCCGATAAATACGAGATTTCATATTCACTAACCTGACAATAACCTCAACAAATGTACATATCAAATAGAGAATAGAACTGTACAATTAGCCATTGATTGACTTACAAGAAAATAAAATAACAAAGAACGTAATATTTAATAAACGAACATGTCAATAATTACATAAACCAGCAACAACTAACGCAGCTAACACAGTATTACTGCGAATAATATTACAAAAGCGACTGAGAACAAGCCAACCCACGTGGCGATAGCGTTATTAAATGTGGCATCTCTGTTATCGTTGCCATAGCAACAGACCATTTTCAAGCAGCGTTAGTCAACTTTTTCTCGCCGGTGGCGCTAAACGTCAGACTTCAACTCTCGTGGGCCCTACTACACATACTACAGACGGGAAGGTATAAAGTTGACTAGACTTCTGTAAGACCATTGTAAAACGCAGGGCTAAGCTCATGAAAAGTTCACTTCCCCGAACCAGTATTCAGCCGCGGCCGCGGGCAAGATCGTTTGAAAATGTTATGAACCAGATATGGCCGAATGGTCGAAACACAGAGAATATTGTATGGAAAGAAGTGTTATAAACTATATTACCGGCATTTCATGTTCATAAAACTATTTTTTTTTTTTTTTTGCTAGGGGCTTTACGTCGCACCGACACAGATAGGTCTTATGGCGACGATGGGATAGTAAAGGCCTAGGAGTTGGAAGGAAGCGGCCGTGGCCTTAATTAAGGTACAGCCCCAGCATTTGCCTGGTGTGAAAATGGGAAACCACGGAAAACCATTTTCAGGGCTGCCGATAGTGGGATTCGAACCTACTGTCTCCCGGATGCAAGCTCACAGCCGCGCGCCTCTACGCGCACGGCCAACTCGCCCGGTCATAAAACTATTGAAGTTAGGCATATCAAGACGAGTTATCTGACCTATTTGTAAGAAATTCAGCGGAGCAACACGAGTCATCTAGTTATTATTGCTGGACTGAGTAGCTCAGACTGTAGAGCACTGGCCTACTGAGCTCTAGGTCGCGGATTTGATCCCGCTGCAGTCCGATGGTATTTGAACGTCCTGCGGAACAAAATTCCGGCACCTCGCCGCTTCCGAAGCAGTGAAAGCAGGCCTAGTTTGTGGGACGGAAAACTAGTCTTTCTTATAAATAAAGTTGTTCGTGTCTGTCTGTTTGTTTGTTCCACCATCACGTCGAAACGGATGGATAGATCTCAACCAAACTTCATATTTAGAGTATACTCACCCCGGGGAAGGTTTCGATATGCATATCATTTTAAAATCTTTGAAAAGACGGGGGTTTTATAGGAAAACCGTTTTTCTCTTATACTATTATAGGCAAAATATCGAATTTGTCGTATAAGGACGAGACAAAGCTCAATTTAATCCTCTTGACGCAAAGAACAAAACTCGGTAAGCCTTACAGGCCCGAAAACCATGTGTTAAGGCCCTAAAACCAACCGTTACGGAGATATTGGCACCACACTACCCCTGCTCTAGGAATCGGATAACCATGGCAAGTCAGCTCCAGGATTCTAGAGCAGTGGGATTATGTATGTACGTTTGGGCATAGCTGCCAACCAAAATTGGTACAAATAAGACTTAATATCTGGAAAAAATATACTGTTGTGTAAGGCACTCATAGGACTCCTTTGGGCGGTGATGGAAAGGGGGTGAAGTACGAGTATACAAATCTTAATATACCGGGTGGTACAGCTGCCCCTATTTTTTCCCGAATATATGCAACCAGCTAGGACGTAAATGCCTCTTAGTCCCATCTTGCGCAACACCTTACAGCAATGTTATGTGCAGTTAACCCGATGGAGACTTCTCCGCACAATGGAAAAATGGTACAAGAGGCAGTAAGTGAGGTCCATCTCAAAAACACTGTACCATTTTATGTAGAGCGGTGTCCAATACTCTACTAATTTTTACGAAATGTTACTATACTGTACAAACCATAAACACGCCTATAGCTGTCGGTAGAGAATTGCGCACCTGATTGGTCCAAGAGGCCATTTTCTTTCGATAGAAAGGGCGGTCATGGTATCATAGAAAACGTGATAGGGTAAGACCAATTACAGACATGTCAATGCACCACCATTTTGTACAGTCTCATCACATCGAAATTGATAGAAACGTGTTTTGCACTGTAGTTTATAATCTGTGGCACGCAAATGCTCTACAGCAGATGTGATAGCTTACGCCATGTAATTACTACCGTTAGAGCGATCAAAAAAGGCATAAAACGGGACCATAAGGCTGTAACTCATCAGTAACCTGTCGAAGCGGGGACTTCCGCTCTCCTCGTGAATACAGAGTTACAAGGATGGCGCTTGTACGTTGCAAATAGCTGCGCGGAATTACGTATGGAAGACGTACCTCGATAGGTTACTTGAAGCAGGAAGGGTTCCAACCATTCTTGAGTCATGCATTTTTTTTATGTCATTTCGTATTCGCCTAGGCATCGTTTACGAAGACCTTTCTGAAGTCTCCGATATTCTTCTACGGAAGTTATAATAAACAGGTATCATAAATATCGCCACATACGCACCGATTGTGAATACCACCTGAAACATAACGCTGGACTCATTCAACCAAGTAACGCGTAGAAAATGGTTGCAAGTATCTGGGCATAAGAGAGACGCGATTCTTCAGTTCACTGTGGTGTTTGCACATTCGAGTTCAGAACTTTTAACATCAACGATCACTATCGAAGCGATAGCCTAGGTAATTCCATTAGTACAGAGCTACGAGACCAATTCTTTGTCGCCTGCAGTGGCTACATGGCACCAATCGCAGCGAGCATACGATATGTTAGCAGGCATTTAGAGTTCGAATCTAGTTACGAGCGTTTCAATTTTATTTTTATATTATACTTGTAAGGCCATTCGTAATAAATATTTAACGTTCTTAAGTCTCAAAAGTAATTTGCCACCTTTACAAAGAAAGCATACATACGAAAGGAATAATAACATGCGACTTCCATATGGCAAACGACTACAGGGAATGAAGCGCAGTGCACGTGTTGTCAACATTCTGACCCACCCATTCAACCAAGCAACTGCACACGTTCGACTCGAAGACCAACTAACAGCGGTCTACACTTCATACGTAGGGCACATGAAACAGCATATCGTAATTCTAGCAGCAACGTGTGAGCACGTACTGTACGGTTAGCACGAAAGCAAACATTATGTATTCACGGGATGATTATGTGAATATGGTACTACTTTATGGAGAAGCAAGGCAAAATGCACGGGAAGCCAGACGCTTGTATCAAGAACGATTTCCTGGATGAAGGCTGCCAACTGCAGATACATTTCGACGTGTTGAAAGACGGTTGCGTGCAACGGGGTCATTTCATACATTACCCCCCGTTCGGGATGCTCCAGTGACGTCTGGAAATAACGACGAAGCTGTTCAAAATGCAATTGCATACAACCCGCACACAAGCTCACGGGCCATAGGAAATGAACTGAACATCAGTCATGTATCTGTACTGCGAATATTGCACCGCCATAAATTCCACCTTTCCATCAACAGCTACACCAGGAACTTCACGGAGATGACTTTCCAAAACGGATAGAATTTTCGCAATGGATATTACAAAGAGTTGAAGCTGATGCGAATTTCTTAATGGACATTCTCTTTAGTGATGAATCCAGATTTCACAACAACGGAACTGTTAATCGTCACAACTTCCATTACTGGAGCGTTGAAAATCCTCACTGGATCAGGGGAGCTCGATTTCAGGTACAATGGGGCGTCAACGTGTGGTGCGGGATACTAGGTGACAAGATAATTGGACCATATTTCTTCGAAGGAAACCTCACGGGACGATGCTGTCTAGAGTTTCTTCGTGAGTACCTCCCACTCTTATTGGAGGATGTGCCCCTTATGACACGGTTACGGATGTGGTTCCAGCAGGATGGAGCTCCCCCACACTGGTCGTTGGCAGTACGGAACCACTTGCATAGGACATATCCTGGACGATGGATTGGACGAGGGGTCCGGTCACATGGCCGGCTAGATCACCTGACCTTACTCCACTCGACTTTTTCCTCTGGGGTTATTTAAAGGAAAGAGTCTATGAGCAGGAGCCTGAGAGCCCGAATCATTTACGGCGGCTCATCACGGAAGCCTGGAGGCAGATTCCACCACATATGTTGCAGCAAGCAAGAATGTCTCTCCTCCACCGTGCTCAGATGTGCATTAACGAAGCAGGTGGTCATTTTGAACATTTGCTTCATTAATCGAATGGCCATGCATAAGCCCATCGCACCGCTGTCGGTACAATCTCACTTTATTGCAAATAGCTCTTTTAAGAGCTCCTTAAAAAACAAACATAGCTGAGTACTTGCAATATGAGAACTGATCATGATTTAGATTTGTCAACAACACGACTCTCACGAACCAATAAAAATATTCGTCGTACACAGGCTTCGAACCGCCTACTAACGAACACCGGTACTCTCCTCTAACTTTTAGCAAGCTCGGCTATCACGGGTTGCTGTTTAGCGCTGTTGTGTTGCTGCTACTTCTAGTCATTCACCAATAATATTCTCTGTACAGGACGTTTCTGCGACACATAATTTTCACGATTCTTTACCATCAATCGCTATTTTATCATTAATGCTGATTTGCTTGACACGAATAAACGAATTATGGAAAGCGTTGTAAGAACAGACATTGTAGTGAGTAGTCAAGATCAATATTTTTAGGTTCGACTATAATCTGCGGGTTGCATAAAACTGCGTGAATAGGGGCAGCTGTACCACCCGGTATATAGAAATGGAAGTGTGTGTGTAAATGACACATCTCCTCCTAAACCACTGGAGCAATTTCAACCAAACTTGGTATACGTATTACTTACTATCGGGAGACGAGCGCTGTGGGGGGTAAGCCATCCCTAGCGCCCTTAAGGGAGAGGGTCGGTGGGGGGGGGGTAGTTACAATAATAATCGAGAATAGTGTCGAATTCATAGTTTTCGGGGTCGCTGAGTTGAAAAGTAATACTCTAGAATTTTTTATTTAAAGTCCAGCCCCCTTTTAGGTGGGGAGCAAAGGGGGGGGGGGGTTGAGATATAGAAATAATTAAAAACAGTTTGGAATCCATAGATTTCAGGGTCTCTGAGATGAATAGTATTACTCCGGATTTTTTGCAAGTCCAAGTGAGGAGCGAAGGGGGTGAGATATAAAATTAATCGATAAACTACATATAAAAATATTTTCTTCTTCTTCTTACTATATATAAATTGATGTATGTGTGTGCGTGGGTGTGTGGGTGTGTAAATGGCATATCTCCTCCTAAACCACTGGAGCAATTTCACCAAACTTGGTACACTTATCAATTAGTATCAGGAGACAAACCGCGTGAGGGTAAGACACCCCTAGCAACCTTATGGCAGGGGGCGAGGGGGTGGTATAAAAATAATCTAGAATATTATCGAATCCATAGTTTTCGTGGTAGCTGAAATAATTAGTGACACTCTGAATTTTTTAAAATTCATTTTCAGCCCCCTTTGGGGTGTGGGTGAGGGGGAGTGAGATATAAAAATAATCGAAAACTGTGTCGAATCTACAGTTTTCTGGGTCACTGAGATGAATGGTGACAATCCAGATTTTATATCTCTTAGTGGTGGAGGGCGGGAGGGGGACAGTCTCATTGACAGTTGAAATCCTGTACATCGTATCTATAGTGCGACGGCTAAATACATATAGTTATCACTTATTAAGTTTTGACAGGATCAGATACTTCCCAGTCGATTCGAGCTTCCATAAGGACGAAGTTTTACTCGAAAACTAAATAATCTAAAACTTGAAATCAAACACATTTAAATAATTTTAAAACTACATAATAGATCATAACATATCAATCTGCAAGTCAAAAAGGAATTCTATAAAAATTCACATCACACATAACTAACTGGTAATGCAAATCTTAAAGGTAAATATTCAGAAACTATCCGGGCAACGCCGGGTACTACAGCTAGTGTATATATATATATTTTACGTCGTGAAACCCGACTAAGGAGTGCTGTTGAACTTATTTAGCTCATGTTTATGTTTCTTCTTCTCCTCCCAAAATCTCTTCATCCTCTCACTATTTTCTTGCATTCTTCTATCCAGGTGTTTGCGGTTCTTGTGTTGGTTTTGTCTGCAATTTGATTATTTTTTTTATTAGTGATCGGAAATGAAATGAAAATGAAATGAAATGGCGTAGGCCTATGGGCTTTTAGTGCCGGGAGTGTCCGAGGACAAGTTGGGCTCGCCAGATGCATGTCTTTTGATTTGACTCCCGTAGGCGACCTACACGTCGTGGTGATGATGAGAAATTACGATGATGACGACACATACACCCAGTCCCCATGTCAGTGAAAGTAACCAATTATGGTTAAAATTCCCGACCCCGCCGGGAATCGAACCCGGGACTCCTGTGACCAAAGGCCAGCACCCTATCCATTTAGCCATCTATCTCATATAATTTCATCGGTGATATTGATTTCCTGGGAGTCTGTTTCGAATTTACTAAGCCATTGTTCTTGGTTCTTAATGAAAGGGCAAAATTCTCAGAATATGCCCATTGAATTTCAATCGCCTTTTCCTGAATGTGTGAGATTTTTCGGCATTACAATATATTTTCTGGGAATTCCAGATTCTATTTCTACAAAATGGGCCGAATATTTTCCGCCACAAATTATTATTATTTTGTAGTTTTATGTGACAGTTGATAACGTGATAGATACAGGACCATGGGATTCAAACCACAGTGAGGACACGTTTCATTTCAAAACTACCACGTGTTTCGGTCAGGATTCGAACCTCAGTCGCCATGGTGAGAAATCAGTGTTAATACGCATCTCTTTATCTACACGCACCACACTACCAACCACTGAAATACACAGTACAGTAATATATACATCCCTCCACATAGGGTTAGCGCCAGGTAGGACATCCAGCCGTAAAACTGGTCCAAAATCTTCACGAAGTTCCGTCTCCAAAAAATTGGCGAAAATGCCTTTGAAAAGGAAGAATGTGACGTGAGTTCTACTGAAATTCCATCAGTAATCACGACCGATTTGAACTTCTCAAACAGTAGGGCCTATCTACCGCGTGGCCAAAGTCAACTGACCCGGACAATATTTATAATAGGATTCACCGTTGTTAATGAACAGTCTTAATATTTTCCGGGTCGGTTTTATTTTTTCTATCCTGTGCTGTTATTTGAGTCATCAGTTCATAGACTGGTTTGATGCAGCTTCCATGCCACTCTACCCTGTGCTAACCTTTTCATTTCTACGTAATTCCTACATCATCTGCTCTAATCTGATTGTCATATTCATACCTTGGTCTACCCCTACCGTTCTTACCGCCTACACTTTCCTCAAAAACCAACTATACAAGTTCTGGGTGTCTTAAGATGTGTCCTATCATTCTATCTCTTCTTCTCGTCAAATTGAGCCAAATCGATCTCCTCTCACCAATGTGATTCAGTATCTCGTCATTCGTGATTCGAAATATCCATCTGAAATTCATCATTCTTCTGTAATACCACATTTCAAAAGCTTCTATTCTCTTTCTTCCTGAGCTAGTTATCGTCCATGTTTCACTTCCATACAATGCTACGCTCCAGACGAAAGTCTTCAGAAACATATTTCTAATTCCTTTATCAATGTTCGAAGTAAGCAAATTTATTTTCTTAAGAAAGCTTTTCCTTGCTTGTGCCAGTCTGCATTTTATGTCCTCCTTACTTCTGCCATCTTTAGTTATTTTACTACCCAAGTAACAATATCCATCTACAGTACTTCCTTTAAGACTTCATTTCCTAATCTAATATTTTCTGCATCACCTGACTTCGTTCGACTGCACTCCATTTCATTTGTTGTGTGGGGACTTATCAATTTTCATCTTGCACTCCTTACCCAAGACTCGGTAAATGCCATTCAGCAATTTCTCCAGATCTTGTGCAGTCTCGGATAAAATAACAATATCATCAGCAAATCTCAGAGTTTTGATTTCCCATCCTTGGATTGTGATTTCCTTTCCAAATTCCTCTTATATTTCCTTTACCGCCTGGGGGACAAACTGCAACCTTAACTCACTCCTTTCTGGATTGCTGCTTCTTTTTCAAAGCCCTCAATTCTTATCGCGGGGCAGATTGATTTTTATACAAATTGTAGATAATTCTTCGTTCTCGGTACCTGATCCCGTTCACCTTCAGAATCTCAAATAGTTTGTCCAGTCAACATATCAAATGCCTTTTCAAGATCTATGAACACCATGTCCTTAATTCGCTCGACTAAGATCAGACGTAATGTCAGGATTGCTTCATTTGTTCCTACATTTCATCTGAAGCGAAAGTGCTCTTCTCTCAACTCAGTTTCAGCTTGTCTTTCCATTCTTTGCCCATACTTTATCAAAGAATATGTCTCAATGCGCCTAGCTAGGACAGACGTATTAGAAGAGTTTAGGTTATCAGGAAATGCTAGTCATTATCGGAGATCACTATTTACCTACTGTAAGTACTTTCCTCTGAGGATGCTGCCATTCCTCGCCCCGAGAAGAAAGTGGGTTTCAGAATAAATTGTACACCAGTTTCTACTCCGTCATAAAGTTTTATTGTCCCAGTAAAGTCATGTAGTGATTTTTCTTCACACTTCGGAAACACGTTTTGAATGGCTCTGTAATACAATTGTACCGGCAGGACTCGTGTGTCTTTGTTAGAGCTGTTTAGAAAGTGTTCCCGGCTATTGTACGTACACAAAATATAGCTTTTCGTGTGCTGGAGTGAACTTGTGTAAAGTCATTGTTTAAAAAAATATTATATGTGAACCTACATCTCTCTCATTTAACAGCACATTTTGGTCCCCAGTGGCGAACAAATAATCAAGCCATTTAAATAATGAATACTTTTAGCTGAATATCTACGTTGGAATCTGGTTAGTCTAATTCCCTTAGTAGAAGTTTGTTTATGTGTCGTCCTGGTTCATGATTAATGTGTATGTGTACTTTCTATTAAAATATAATTCTGTGTCCAGGACCGTGAAGACTGATCGCAGGTCTCTAATGTATTTTTCCTCCCTAACATTCTCAGTACGTAATGTTTACTTCACAATTAATTTAGTTGGAGGCTTAGTAGTATTTATTATTATTATTATTATTATTATTATTATTATTATTATTATTATTATTATTATTATTATTATTATTATTATTATCATCATCATCATCTGTTTACCCTCCAGGTTCGGTTTTTCCCTCGGACTTAGCGAGGGATCCCACCTCTACCGCCTCAAGGGCAGTGTCCTGGAGCTTCAGACTCTTGGTCGGTGGATACAACTGGGGAGTATGACCAGTACCTCGCCCAGGCGGCCGCACCTGCTATGCTGAACAGGGGCCTTGTGGAGGGATGGGAAGATTGGAAGGGATAGGCAAGGAAGAGGGAAGGAAGCGGCCGTGGCCTAAAGTTAGGTACCATCCCGGCATTCGCCTGGAGGAGAAGTGGGAAACCACGGAAAACCACTTCCAGGATGGCTGAGGTGGGAATCGAACCCACCTCTACTCAATTGACCTCCCGAGGCTGAGTGGACCCCGTTCCAGTCCTCGTACCACTTTTCAAATTTCGTGGCAGAGCCGGGAATCGAACCCGGACCTCCGGGGGTGGCAGCTAATCACGCTAACCACTACACCACAGAGGCGGCAACAAACAAACAAACAAACAAAAAGCAAAGAAACAAACAAACAAACAAACAAACAAACAAACAAACAATTCCATTGAAAGAAAGTATTACAAGAAATACTACTAGTTTAACTTTCTATATCCAGCGTCATTACATACATATTCACACACAACTTAAGTATTTCCAGTACTTAACACTACGGCTTACAATACCATAGGTTGAGTAGGAGGAGGAGGGGTCATTCCCGATTACTAGCTAATTAATAATATAATAAGAATAATTTTCTTCCTAGCACTGAATCAAGGTGAAACAAAGCTAATGCAGTGAGCTCGCAGTTGCGATCAACAGTATTGTGTAAGAAGGAAGTCAGCTCACGAACGAAACATCCGAACTTGTCAGGTTCGATCTTGGCTCAGTCCGGTGGTATTTGAAGGTGCTAAAATACGCCAGCCTCGTGTCGATAGATTTACTGGCACGAAAAAGAACTCCTGCGGGACTAAAATCCGGCACCTTGGCGTCTCCGAAAACCGTAAAAGGGTAGTTAGTGGGACGTAAAACAAATAACAGTATTATTATTATTACGAACGAAACTGTCTTTACACCGGTATGCTTTCAGACCAGCTTGCTTTACGGGAGAGAAAACTGAGTGGACTCAGGATATCTTATTCATCAGAAGTAACAGACATGAAAGCAGCGAGAATGATCGCTGTTGAAAACAGGTAGGAACAATGACAGGAGAGTACTTGGACTGAGGAGATAAAGACCAAGTTAGGAATGAACTAGATTGATGAAGCTGTACGCATACGCCAGCATCGGTCGTGGGGTCATGTGAGACGAATGGAGGATGATAGGTTACCTAGGAGAATACAGGACTCTGCTACGGAAGGTAGGAAAAGAAGAATGAGACCAAGAGGACGATGGTTAGACTCAGTTTCTAATGATTTAAAAAGCAGATATAGAGCTAAATGAGTCGACAGTTACAAACAGAGGATCGCTGCGGTGTTTAATAAAATCACAGAGGCTTGCAGACTGAACGCTGAAAGGCATAGCAGTCAAGATGAAGATATATGTGTGCGTTTTCCCGCCTGAGCAGGGTCTCTTGTTTTGATCACAGCACGCCACTTTGTATGGTCATGGGCAACGTTTGGTCTTAACTAGGCAGTCTTCATGTCAGTATTTACTGCGTCATGCTGTCTCGAACGTCCATCAATTTCGAAGTGGTGAGCAAGAACAGCGACTGTTCCAGGTTCAGCAGCAGCACATGACCAAATTATTGGAGGCGTTTTTCTAGCACTTTCTCAGTGAAGAGTGCGCTGCCCATTTGCTGGCGAACGGTGTCGTTCTTAACATGAACCACGAGGGTAATTCTCAATGACCTCCGCATTTCCATGCTATTTAAGAGGCGTTCCGTGGATTTGTCAGATGGTCGACATTCAGTACTGTACTATAAAGTAAGAGGACGTATATTTTGCACTTGAGATGTATTGGCATTCTTCTATCTCAAAGCACGTCAGTGATTTCCCTCCATCTCGTCCATGCAGCCCTTATTGCACTGCGCACTTCAATATCGATCGCGGCATCGTTCTGGGGCAATACTCGAGATATCGAAAGCTTTTGGTCTTCGATAAGGTCACTCCGTCAACTTGGGTGAAACCGTTGCTTTGAATAGTTTCCAGGTATTCCGCCTGTTAAGAACATAAACGAGAGTCTCCGTGGCTCGGGCTGCAGCGCGCCAGCCTCTCACCGCTGGGTTCCGTGGTTCAAATCCAGGCCAGTCCATGTGAGATTTGTACTGGACAAAGCGGAGGCGGGACAGGCTTTTTTCCGGGTACTCCGTTTTTTCTTGCCTTTACACTCTCCAATATCATTCATCTGTCAGTCTTTAATCATTGCCCTAGAGGAATGCGACAGACTTCAGCAGGCTGCGGAGTTCCTATTCTCGCCGCTAGATGGGACTTCCTTCATTCCATCCCTGACTGAAAACAGGCTGTAGCTTTTCTTTTCAGAAACATAAAATGAACGACGCTTGTTCCAATTTTCATCTTGGTGCTGCAGTCCTCTTCTGGTAGTATCTGCAAGTGCTACATAATCTGCGTATAAGAGAGTCCAAGGGATGCTCCTTTGCTGGTCACGTGTGATTGTGTCCATCACAACGTCGAAGAGCAATGGAAACAATGTGGAGCCCTGCTGGAAATCTCTCCGATGTGCCAACAGCACACGACCTAAAACTTGCAGGTGATTTATTCCTGGATTCGCGAAGAATAAGAGATCTGGAATTCCAAAAACGGTGTCAGCTCCCTCAGAATGGAAAAATCGTTGTTCTGTTCAACGACCACTTTCCAGCAAATCGGTGGTTAACGCACCATGATGCTTTTATCATGTAGCTAGTGACAGGACGCTTTAAAGATGACAGCCAATGTCGTGGCAGTTCGATCTGTGCCAGATAGGCCCCTGAACAACAACTGTTGTCGACATTGCCACCAGATAGAAAACCTCTGTGGGTGTGGATAGTAAAATATCATCCACGATATCCCCTGCGTGTCTTAAGAGGTGACTAAATGGGAAACTAAGAGTTCTGAACATCGGGCGAGTTGGCTGTGCGATTAGGGGCACGCAGCTGTGAGCTTTCATCCGGGAGATAGTGGGTTCGAACCACGCTGTCGGCAACCCTGAAGATGGTTTCCCATTTTCACTTCAGGCAAATGCTCGGGCTGTAGCTTGATTAAGGCCATGACCTCTTCCTTCCCACTCATAAGCCTTTCCTATCCCATCATCGCTATAAGACCTGTCTGTGTCGGTGCGACGTAAAGCCACTTGTAAAAAAATATAAATGGAGTTCTGAACTTCTAAGCGATGGTTAGCGACCATTAAGTCCTGAATTTCTTCCACTTACAGTACTTGTGCCAGGCTCCTCACTTTCACCTATCCTATCTGATAGCCCTTGTTAAACTCTTTTTCTTTTTCGACCCCGATTGTACGTATTCGATTTTCGAAGCCGAGGGAGTCTTTCATTTTCAGCCCCTTCGTGGTCTGCTTATTTGCCTGTAAGTTACCGTCATTTTTCGAAGAGTCTGACCTCTTCCCTTTTCCTTCTGGGTAGTGCTGATTGAGGTTGTTTGCCTAGTTTTACTTCCTCTTAAAACAATGATCACCACCATTTCCCGAATGCAATTCAAGGATCAGAGCCAGCTCGCTGATAAATTATAGAATAAAATGATCAGTACAGTAAGGTCTTAACTGTAACCGAGAGGAACAAGTGGTGGTGGTGGTGGTGATTATTGTTTTAAGAGGAAGTACAACTAGGCAACCATCCTCTATATAACACTAATCAGACGGAACCGGGCGAGTTGGCCGTGCGCGTAGAGGCGCGCGGCTGTGAGCTTGCATCCGGGAGATAGTAGGTTCGAATCCCACTATCGGCAGCCCTGAAAATGGTTTTCCGTGGTTTCCCATTTTCACACCAGGCAAATGCTGGGGCTGTACCTTAATGAAGGCCACGGCCGCTTCCTTCCAACTCCTAGGCCTTTCCTATCCTATCGTCGCCATAAGACCTATCTGTGTCAGTGCGACGTAAAGCCCATAGCAAAAAAAAAAAAAAAAATCAGACGTAAAATTGGAAGGGGTCCGACACTTCGAAAAATGAGGATATCGACCAAAGGAAGACAAGGGCCACGAAGGGCGTGAAAATGAAAGACTCCCTAGCCCTCGCAAACCTAATAGCGTCGGGGTCGGAAAAGAACAAGAGTTGACCAAGGGAGGTCGGACAGGATAGATGAAAGTGAGGAGCCTGGCACAAGTAAGTGGAAGCAATGCCAGGACTCAGCTGAGGGCCCCGTGGTCGCCAACCCACGCTCCAAAGTTCAGAGCCCCTGGGGCAGAGGAACAAGTAGGCCTACTGTACTTTTTGACAGAAGATATCAGCCTCTCTCGATAAAAAGATTAAGTTTCATGCCATAGCGTAGGTGGCTATGGAGGCAGGGAGGGTCCAACTCTCTCCTGATAGCTTCGAAAACTCCTGCCTACCGCGGCGCAAGAACCAATTGCTAACAAGACTGCTGATGTATGTAGAGCACATCAGGGCAGGAGGTAGGAGTGAGAACACACAAGGAGAAAACGAATATTTATAGTTGAAGAGGAAATTAAATAACAGTCGACGATCTGCCTGCGCTGAGAGAACATAGGGGTGGAAAGAAGAAGGAATTCCTTTCAATAATTGTTACATTCGAAGTTAAATTGCTTTTATTGTGGTCTTCCGGGGCGGGGGAGAGCGCACGGTACAGCACGGGCTAGACCTCTCTCCAGTATACGATGTAAGCATCTCCTTTGCACAAGAAGTAGGGAAGAAGTGGAGAAAGAAAAGGGGAAAAAAGAAGCATTTACACTTGATAAAAACGTTCTTGAGTGTAAGAAGAGAAAGACGTTTCGGAATGATTGCTGTGAAATATACATAAAGAGAGAAGGGAGCATCTTAGCGCTCTTTACTAGAGGACAGCGCATTGGTCCGGGGAGACGTTGACTCTGACAGTCAAAGGGATTTAGACGGGAAGATAACACGTGCATTACCAGCAACTTCATCAACATCAAGCTGTGTTTTAATGTAACGGAAGTATTTGACAGTAATGTGACGCCGCCCTCTGACAAGTCCTTCAACTGACCTCATAAAATTCTTACATCGAGTAACCCTGATGTATTTTCTACTTAGTATGACGGATGACCAACGTGTAGTGTAATGACTAGAGCTGGGATTTTTATGTAGTATCAAGTGGCATAATATGTACATAAATATGTAACAAAAAGCGCCAAAATATGTAGCAAAATATGTAGAATGAGCAAGATATGTAATATCATATAATTAATATAAACTTACCATTTTGTCAGTTTCAACACACTAAACACGCTTAATATTACATTTTGCAGCACAGTGAACAATTAAGTATTTTTCAATGTGCTTTGGAGTCATATTATATGAACACATCACACACATATTCAATAGAAACTTATTATTTTCTACACTCAAAGCACGTTTATTCCTTAAATTTTTTAGCACAGTGAACTACTAAGTATTTTTCGATGTTCTCTGGGGTCATGGAAAGGCGTTTGTCACTTAGGATGTTCTTATATGCAGAGAAAGATCACATGATGTAACTGGGGCAAATTTTAGGAGAGGAATTTTCACTGGAGAAATGTCCTCAGGAGGATCAACGTCATCTCCATTTATAATCCAGCACACACTGTGAAATGTTGAATAACCAGGATTTCTCTTCAACACTTTTTGCTATTTACTCAATACACTTGCACCAGTTTCCCCCGGCACAGCACTTAGTTTTTCAATAGCATCCTCTATGATGGCAATAGAATCTTGCAGTGGCAGTCCTGATGTTTCTAGACGTTTGATGGTTTCTGGAAGCCAGCAGAAGTTGCCCCTGATGTAGGTGATTGAGGAGACCACTTTGGAGTCATTAAAGGCAGTTTGTGATTCACTAATAGATACAGCATTTTCAGGATCAAAAGAATCTAAATGCTCACTATAAAATTTAACTGCTTCTATCCATGCCCCCCACCTCGTTAACACTGGTTCCGGCGGCAGTGGTATCTCTGGCAATTGCTGTTTGTAATATAGCACTCGTTGTGGAGCTTTTAGAAAAACCTTTTTTGTTGCTGAAATTAATCTATTCACTTGCGGAAACTTAGCTCTAATAACTTCGGCAACACGTTGCAGTTCATGAGCCAAGCATGTAAAATGGAGCATATTGGGATAAAACACCTTCAGAGCAGTTGCAGCCTTAAGCATATATGCTGCAGCATCAGAATACATCACTAATACCTTTTCCTCTTTCATCTCAGTCAGCAACAGAGCTCTTAATCCATCATTCACAAATCTCGAAATAGTCGAGTGATTTGTATAGTCTAGTTCTTTACAGTAGATCAAACATGGTTTTGAGGCGCCCTCAGGTTGTAGCTTCTCCACCACAAGATTTGCAATAGATCTACCCTTAGAATCTATTGTTTCATCAACAGCAACCCATATGAAAGAATTTCCTATATGCTGTCTTATGTTGTGCATTACCTCGTCGTAGCAGACATGAAGATAATTCTTGCGTAGTGTTGGTTGGTTAGGAATATGTTGCTTGCAGTATTTTTCCAGAAAAGATGTGAATTCAGGCACTTCAAGTTTATACCATGCAGTATTGGCTGCAATCATTGCAAGGCATAAGTCTTTATAAAAAGGGTAACTTGAAGGTGAAGGCTGCATCTGTCTTAAAAGGATTTGTTTCTTTTGTAGACCTAACTGTTGGTTTTTGTATGCAGAGCACTTCGTGCATGTTGCTCAAGCTGGGATTTCATGGAGCATGCGATATGTTTGTATGCTTGCCAAATCACTACTTTGCCATCAGTTGCAAAGGACTCGTCAACTGCAATCCATGATTTTAACTTTGAAGCCAGCGAGGACGCTACTGGTGCCATATTGACTCTAGAGGACTCTGATGTTCATGAACTATGTTCTTCAGCTGTTCAAAATAAACTAAAACCTAATTGAGACATTTCAAAGGAAGACAACTCTAACAACAGATTTGGAAATTCCTAAGTACATAACAAAGAGGTCACACAAATGCGCTTAGAAATATATTCCTGGAAATTCCAACATGAAAGTGGCTAGTTGTAAAGCAATTAACTATAAAAGGGATGAAAGATTTAAGACTGGTACATGTAAAGTAACAATTTTCCTGCAGCTAATTGGAACCTTTAGAATAACCTGCACATATCATCCTCTCAAATACCTGTCACTCATAATTAACTCAATCCCCCTGTTGAGAGAACAGACAACAGCCCTACATTTAGTGTAAAACTTCAATTCAGCAATTTTTTGTATATGAAAACAGGAAAACGCTTAAATATGTAATTTTATGTAATATCACTAAGAATATGTAGAATACCCACAAATATAAAAAACATGTAAAATGAAATTCGGTAATAATAACCCTAATATGGTGTTTTGTGAACATATGACTTTTCCCAGCACCTAAATAGCAAGGAACAAAATATGTAATTACATAGAAATCCCAGCTCTAGTAATGACGTATGACCTCCGGAGCCCCTTGCCAATCTGCATGTCTGTAAGGACGAGGTAAAAAAAAAAAAAAAGAAACTAAACCCTATGGCGCTAAAGCCCTGATGAACCTCGGTCTACCAAGCGATCGTCGCTCAGCCAAGGGCCTGCAGAGTAAGAGGTGATGCGTGTTCAGCGCAACAAATCCCCTTGACCGTTATTCATGGCTTACTAAACTGGGGCCGCTACCTCACCATCAGATAACTCCTCAAATTGTTCTCACGTTAGCTAAATGGACCTGGAATAATCCCTCAGATCCAGTTCCAGGTAAAAATCCCTGACCTGTCCGCAGTCGAACCCCAAGGCCTCCGGATAAGAGCAAGCACTCTAACCCTATACCACTGGGTCGTGGTTCCACCTTTTAAAACCGACACAAATACCCAGTCCTCAAGCCAGAGAAATAGATCAGTGAAGGTTCCAATTCGCACCCGGATTCGAACCCGCCTTCTCCCGAATGAATGATACAAGTTGCTTTAAGTCGCACCGACACGCATAGGTCTTATGGCGACGGTGGGACGGGAAAGGGCTAGCAGTGGGAACGAAGCGGCCATGGCCTTAATTAAGGTACAGCACCAGCATTTTCCTGGTGTGGAAATGGGAAAACACGGAAAACCATCTTCAGGGCTTCCGACAGTGGGGCTATCTCCCGAATACTGGCTGCATTTAAGCGACCGCAGCTATCGAGCTTGGTGAATTAATTATAATATTAATAATAATAATTCCCTTCTTCTAGCTTAACCAAGTTATTTCTGTGGCTATTTTGGAGTTTTAGTCGGAGGGTTTGATGTAGCGTTTCCACATCTAGCTGCGATCTCGTCGGGACACTGTGAGATGGTGTTGCAGAAATGAAGAACAAAATTTATTTCATATAATTAATTTTTATTTAGAAAATTACATGGAACTTGTTGGGGCAGAAATTGTTGGTACACCGTATTTTTCGGAAGATTTCACCGTTTTCAGCAAGTCTTTCTTCCCTTTTACGTATTTATAAAACTCCATGCAAGTTAGCTTGTAGTTAAACTGGCACTGTAAGAGTGACTCCACAGTTCCTGACAGCAGTCGATTTCTTTCATCAGTCCACTGGGCCGACATCAACGAAAATACTCTTTCCACAGTGGCTCGTTGTTCGTATTACGTTTAGACACAATCGTCTCATCAGATCGCTATTCAAATGGGAGTATGTCAGCCATGTACAAGTTACTGCCCGATTCTTCCGTGTGGCGCTGCTTAAATAGTTCCAGCCCCGTACTACTGGAGAAGAGTGATGGCGCTAGATCTAGAAGGTGCTTGCATCGTCGATACAGGATACGCTTGCAACACCATCTGTGAGACGACCTTGTCAACATAAATTTGTTGACATAAATGAAACAGGCTGCATTTACATATTGCGCTAATAAATGGCGTTACTTCAGTATCTGAACCAAGCTCTTAACAGTATTTTTCAAAATCGGGACAAAATTGTGTCTTGTCGGTATGTCGGGACAAGAAGGTCCATAACGGTCCCGATAAATCGGAACGGATGGTAACCCTAGTTTGATGCCACGTGATTTGATAGGTGTAACTTCTACCCTATGATCAACCAGGTTGTATGAAGCCTAGTTTGTTGTGTCACTTCCCTTTGCTTCTTAACATCCAGTTTTCGAAGAATAAAAAAAATGTAAGTGGGATTTTTTTTTATTGGACCAAAGATGTATTCAAGCTGTTCTCTGATGAATAGACAAAGTTAATTATACTGCCCTCTAGCGACGAGTTAGTAAATCACGTACGTCCTAGCACGGCTGACTGGATCCCTCGCTGCGCTCCTAGCTCCTAGCTCCTGCGGAGCTAGCTAGAGCGACGCATCAAGTCGGCCGTGGTCCTAGTAGACACAATTTAGTGCGAAATACTGGCTGGCTCTTGATAATGATTATTTCAGATTTTCTTGTCTACAGTAAGGCTTATTTGTCGTCAAGTTGGCTGTTATTGTCCCCTAAATTAAGCAATATTTTCAAGTAAAAATTAAATTCTGTCCACCTTTCGTGTTACACTATATATATATTTTTTTTTTTTTTTTTGCTAGGGGCTTTACGTCGCACCGACACAGATAGGTCTTATGGCGACGATGGGATAGGAAATGCCTAGGAGTTGGAAGGAAGCGGCCGTGGCCTTAATTAAGGTACAGCCCCAGCATTTGCCTGGTGTGAAAATGGGAAACCACGGAAAACCATCTTCAGGGCTGCCGATAGTGGGATTCGAACCTACTATCTCCCGGATGCAAGCTCACAGCCGCGCGCCTCTACGCGCACGGCCAACTCGCCCGGTACTATATTTTTTGAAAATGTGTTTAAATATAATGAAAACCTCTAACTCTTAACCGCGAAAGTGTGTAAAACTCGCTTGTCCACTAATAGGCGTGTTAAGTAAATATTTCTATGTTGGCAACACATGTAAGTTTTTAAGGTTACAAGGAAATTGTTTTGCGTTTCTCCTGTAAAATTAATTAAATCGTACCTTCGGAGTTTTCATACTTTGGTGTCGATGTGCAGGTCATTAACCAAATGATTTGGTGTCATGGAAAGGCCTATTTTACTGTTAATGATAACTGACAATTAAAATTCGCATTGTGAACATGAAGGCACTAATATTTAATTTCTATCAAGTTTTAGATTTTCTGAGAACTAATCATCTTGACGGAGGACGTATTCCACAAAAAACACTCACATTTATGTCGTTAACATACTGAATTCAAACGCACACCCACTTGTTAAAAGCACAGTTCGAACGCTAAGCTAGAATGCTATTGAGTTCTAGCCCCTTCCTTGCCTAAATTATTTCTGTTCATATTTTCAATGAAATTTGGTGCTAAATATCAATAAATGGAACCATATAATGGACCAGGATGTTGTCTATATTTTTTCCATGACTCATTTCTGAAAAGAAGTATACGCCCAGTGGTTTCCTCTGTGCTGTAATGCTTTGATTACATTAGCATTTCAAACTGATAATTATGGTATGAAGATGCTCAGAAATAAGCAATAATAACGCAGTAATATATTTACATGTATTCTTAAACATAAAACCAATACATTAAAAAAAAAGAGAGCAATAACTTTACACACTGATCGTAATCAATTTTCAACCACCACTGTAATGTTTATAGTGCTGCATACTGATAGTCCGAATGTTTTGGTTTAGTTGGTAGTTTACTGCTCATGAAATTGAGCAAAACAAGGGACTGCACAAAGTGGTACTCGACAAGCCAAACAGATAATCTAGGAGCGTTTCTCCTCATTTTCGTACTACATTGCCTGCATCTACACCAGCCTTTGCCCTGTGCTGGCGTATGAATACCTACTTGTGACAGACGAATGTCATCAGGTACTCCAATAACACCTCGCCTTGGTACCTTGAATGCCACTGTACCTCTTCGCTTTCTTGAATGTAGCCGTCAATTAGCTTTAGAGGTAATCCTTTCCTAAATGTCAGCTGATCAATGACTCCAAGTTTGTTGAGTCTCCCCTCCATAACCAGCTGTGGACTCATCAATGGATTCCTCAAGTATCATCAAGTTGAATTCAAACAGATTAGCCATCTATGCCACTGCACCTTCATCCTGTTCCTCCTCAGCATCGTCTTCACCATCAGGAAGAGAATACAAAGTCTCCAGTAACTGTAGATCTGACAACCCTTTCCGAGCCAATACGAAAAAAGAAAAAAAGATTACATATTCGGCATACAAACGTTTTGATAAAGGAAAATATATTGGCATAATAATAATAATTTCGTGTGGCTATTTCTAGCCGAGTGCAGCCCTTGTAAGGCAGACCCTCCGATGAGGGTGGGCGGCATCTGCCATGTTTAGGTAACTGCGTGTTATTGTGGTGGAGGATAGTGTTATGTGTGGTGTGTGAGTTGCAGGAATGTTGGGGACGGCACAAACACCCAGCCCCCGGGCCACTGGAATTAACCAATGAAGTTTAAAATCCCCGACCCGGCCGGGAATCGAACCCGGGACTCTCTGAACCGAAGGCCAGTACGCTGGCCATTCAGCCAACGAGTCGGGCGGCATAATAATAAATGATCTAAATAGTTTGATACTTGAGGTGACTAAGTATATATGCTTGAGAGAAAAATGTGATCTTTTATAGAAAACTTATATATGCTTGTAATAAAAATATGATGGCATATGAGCAGACTAATGGTAATATATTTCCCACTAACTAAATGGGCTATAATTCTATAGATATTCATTATTTATAACCTAATATGATGGTAGCACATTTAAAGATAAACTAACAATACATAAAAATTGAATAAAACATACCTGCACTCGGATTTCAGAAGTAAGGAAGAAAAATCTTCAATTTTGCGCACTTTCAGCTCTGTTTACAACATTTCACAGCCTTCTTGGTCAGATATCCATGTTTGGCAGACACACGAATCAAAGAACTGCATTGCTATAATTTTTTTCTCATTTCCTGGACTCTTCACTAGATGGCAGCACATACTATTAGTGGAAATTATACATCCCAGTGGGTTTAATGTCGCAAAAGTATTAGTGGGAAGTATGTATCCCACAGGGCATGAAAGAGCTAGGATAGTACCTGTCTGAAGTACAAGGTCAGTACTCCGTTGCCTCGTGGTTCCCAACATAAGCCCACCCACCGCCCCTCAAAGTTCCCTGCGCACTGATACAGATAGGTCTTATGGCGATGCTAGGATAGGAAAGGGCTAGGAGTGGGAAGGAAGCTACCGTGGCCTTAATTATGGTACAGCCCTAGCATTTGCCCGGTGTGAAAATGGGAAATCACTGTAAATCATGTTCAAGGCTGCTGACTGTGGGGTTCGAGCCCATTATCTCCCGAATGCAAACTCTCAACTTCGTGCCTCAAACCGGTCAGCCAACTCGCTCGGTAGCCGAAGTATTACAATCACAACTAGACTAGGTGAATTAACCGGAAAAGTAAATCATAATATTGTTTTGAAGTACAGTACTAAATAAACAGACCTTTTTGAAATTAATAGTTGTTTCCATTGTATAAATGTTACTTGGTAATCATTCTCAAAACGCGTCATAGACTACTTCCAATTTTGTCTTAATATTACGGATTTAGTGGAGTCTCCCCTCCTTTCAGACTAATTTTAGTGTCTTCTGAGATGTGAATGCTTTAGTTTTTCGCTTATTCTGACTCAGTATTTCTGT
Organism: Anabrus simplex; assembly: GCF_040414725.1. Taxonomy (NCBI): domain Eukaryota; kingdom Metazoa; phylum Arthropoda; class Insecta; order Orthoptera; family Tettigoniidae; genus Anabrus; species Anabrus simplex. Next base: position 57,286,325 of record NC_090265.1, on the reverse strand, counting down.
CAATGTTATGAGGTATTATTTTCAAATATTGCTGCAAACCCGTTCTTTAATTTCCTCTCGAAATGCAGACTCATTCAAACGCCGTTAAGCATCATACTCCAAGTCGCTAAAATACGAGATCAGTTACGCCTTGTTTTATATTTTGATTTAATTATGCTCCCGCCCTTCCCCTGCACCGCCCTTCATCCCTATTCCATCATCGTACCTCTTATTTTTTAACAAGCCTTTTATAACTTTTGCTCAAAGTCTTTCGCTCTTTTTCAGACACAGTTAAAGTTTTCACGAACCGTTATTAAATTTTTAAAACATCAGAACAAGAAGACAACTTTCCTTATTAACATTATAATATTATTACACTCTTACGTGTATTCAATATAACTTGTAATAAAGCAAATTACTCCAGTCTGACGGTGAGGCTGGGGAATTCAGCGATACAGAGATATCCTGAATTGCTATTACTTAATGCCTTAAACAGGATGATTGTAAAGTAATGCGCATTCTATAGGGTGGAAGACAACTGATACACCAAATTGACATAAATAATAGATCTTGGGTAGAGGATCACAATGTCGTAAGTTTCAGGTCTGTAGCTTGCACCGTTCTCCAGGTAAGTCGTGTTTTGGAAATTGCAGGAATTGCAACGCAGTGGCTGGTGGTTGCTGGGCCTACTGATAAGGCTGCCGGGGTACGTGTGTAGATGTTTAAACCGGTTGCTGCCTGCTGCTGGTTGTATATTCATTTAACACAAAAAACTCATACAAATTATAATAGCTTACGCCAAGTCACTCCAAGTGGGCAACCCTCCGTACTTAGCCTAGAGCGGCCCCGAGATCTTAGGGTTGCATTCGGGAGATAGTGGATTCGAACCCCGCTGTCGCGGCCCTGAAGATGGTTTTCCCTGGTTTCTCATTTTCACACCAGGAAAATGTTACGGTTGTACTTTAATTAAGGCCACGGCCGCGTTCTTCCCACTCCTAGCCCTTTTTTTTATTCCATCGTCGCTGTAAGACCTTCTGGTCGATGAGAAGTAACAATGTTCGTTGGGGTCATTTCCCTATGCCTATGTGTAAAGGAAAATGAATCTTATATAAATTATACTCCAGGAGTTTGTAAATACATCACGCAAACACATTCCTATAGTACTGTAAGGCTCAGTTTTCTTTGCAAATCGGCATCGGAAAATGGACCCAACGAAAATTGTTCTGATGGACTACGTATCCATATGTGACTGGGAGGCGTGACCACTGTTATGGGAGATAATGGATAGGAAAAGTATTGAGAGATCGAGGTATTCTAAGTAGGCCGTCGATATGCTAAATTTTATGATGTCGAAATTCTCTGATAAAATATTATCCTTGATTGGATATAGTGTTCTGAACTTTTAAACTTCTTTTCTCAGAAACGTTCATTTTTAAGTTGTGTCACTATTGTTGTGGAGGTGCGATATTTCCCATACCATAGATTAAATGCTATTAAGCTAGATCTCTGTTTGAATATGGATTTTATTCTAAAAGCTCTGTCTGGCTTCCTTTTTCCTTACGCTTTTATTGTAATCCATGTCTTGTGCTAGAAAACTCTTTCTCTTTAAGCAATAGTAATGCTAAAACCCCTGTAACTTAATATCAATCAAACTGTTGTCTGGCTACAGGGCTGGCCTTTGGTCCAAAGAGTCCCAGGTTCGATTCTCGGCCGGCTCGGGGATTTTAACCGTTCTTCGTTAATTCCGATGGGTCGTCATCTTAGGTAGGGCCCCATCCTCACAGACGCGCAGGTCGCCTATACGGCGTCAACTCCAAACACCTGCACCAGGCGTCCGGCTCCATGGCTAAATGGTTAGCGTGCTGGCCTATAGTCACAGGGATCCCGAGTTAAATTCCCGGCAGAGCCAGGAATTTTAACCATAACTGGTTAATTCCGCTGGCACGGGGGCTGGGTGTATGTGTCGTCTTCATCATCATCTCATCCTTATCATGATACGCAGGTCGCCTACGGGTGTCAACTCAACAGATATGAATCTGGCGAGCCGAACTTGTTCTCGGACACTTCCGGCACTAAACGCCATACAACATTTCATTATTACCTCTACCAGGCCTTTTCAGAGGCCACACGCCGTTATTAAATCAAACTGCTCTCGAAAAGAACTGGGGATGGCTCCAATGGTACCGACTTCCGAGGGGAGTGGGGAGGGGGTGTTAAAACGTTTTATGCCCTTGCCACAAATTATCTTGGTTGGGCAGAGTGCCATTTTGCCCCTCCAAAAATTTTCCTCCTAGATATTAAGTCCCTTTAAAACGGCGGAGTTCGGTAGTCTTCGGAGGCTGTTAAGACGTTAAATCTGGAGAAGGTGGTATATGGTTTTATATCAAGAAATTTGAGTAGAAACCGGGCATTTACATTTAAAAATTGATACTGTTCAGACGGTACATCTGGCGGTACAGTTTTTACATGTCATATCGTGAAATGAACAATATACAGTAATACAGTCGAATCGGCCCTAACGGACACTCTTATTCAGCGGACACCTCGAACTCCGGACAGCGGACATCGCCATTTGTCCCGTCCACTTGACTTAAGCGGACACTTTACACTTTGCAGGACAATTTATTACGCCGGACCACACGCCATCCTTTCTTTTAAAACCATTCTTCAGACATAAGTAAATTCCTTTTGAATGTTTGTACTATTTCGAGTGCAAGGGAATAAAATGTGCATCGGAATGCAGTTCTACCTAGTGGTGCATAGGCCTATTCCGAGAATTCTAATTGCCCAGATATGCTGCCAGATACTGTTGACTCACAAGTTACCTGGGGATTTTCTTCCCTTCTTTCATCATTCTGTTCATAACTCGGATTGTAAGGTCGAGCTCTGGTAATCGATGTGAGAAGGAAAAGACAGTACAGGCGCTAATTAGTGAGACAGAAATACCGTAGCATTTCAGTTGTCTGTTAAACATGAGTAACAAGGGACGATCGTGTTTGGATCTCGACTCAAAAGGAAATGTGATTATAGAAAGTGACAAGGGACTTTCAGTGAGAAAGCTTGCCGAAAAATCCAACAGCGGGAAAACTCAAATAAACACTATTGTGAAGAATAGAACTGAAATTTTAAAGGAGTGGGAGGAAAATAGGAATCGAGGAGTGTAAAGAAAGCGGGAGTCAGTTTTTTCAGAAGTGAACGTTGAGGTGTATGAGTGGTTCACGTGTGCTCGAGTGAAGAAACTGTGTGTGAGTGGACCAATGTTACAAGAAAAAGCTCGAGAAATCGCAAATACCGTATGCTTATATTTAAGGTGGATGTTCTTCGCAGTTAAAATGTTCGATTATTTTTACAAACTTGTTTTAGCGGACACCTCTCGTAACGGACATTTTTCCTCGGAACCGACGGTGACCGCAGAAGGGAGGTTCGACCGCACTTCATTTATTCATAAAATGTATTTATGAATCAACTTTTATTTTTCTGTTTACTTAATATTATTGAAAACTCCGTATATAAAACTCGTTCAAAATGTATTTGAGAAACAAGCTTCATTATCGTTCTGCTTTTCTTTTCTCTTTATTTGTGAATACTGTTATTACGTATGAATGTTTGCGTTAATACTTGTTCCTCATTTTACATGCCTGTGTTCATTTTAATCATGCCCTCCCCCCCCCCCCCCCCGCCTCGAATAAATACCCGAAGTCTGCGCGCATTGGTTTGCAAAACAAGCTTATATAACACGTACTGTATTTTACTTAGTAAGATACCGGTAGTGTGAACTCAATATCGTATCCGAAACGGAGCAAGCCGATCTTATCTGATGTAGACATAACAAGTAAAGTGCGTGGAATTGACCTCCACATTCCACTACACTTACTCTGTGGTGTATTCATTTGTGTGGAAGCACATTGCTTAACGTCCTTGACTTCAATTAGAGCAGGAGAAATGGCACAAGTCATGCTTCATTGCTCATGGTTTGTCTCCGCCCGTTGTTCGTATCCACCTTGATTATGAACTATTCCTTAACATCAGTCTCCGAGCTGTTAACAATTTATTTGTACGTCCCACTATCTACTTCTACGGTTTTCAGAGAAAATAACCTCATCATGAAGTATCAATATCCCCTCATTTGTTGTATGAATTCGACCTCCAAAGCACTTCATTCTTTACCAACAAGTTTTAATGTTCCTTTCGACACCGCTGTTGGCCTTTGACATGAAAATAATTTCATTTCAACCTCAAATAATGTTGTCCTAGTTTCTGAGATATAAGTAAATCACTAATAATAATAATGTTATTTGCTTTACGTCCCACTAACTACTTTTACGGTCTTCGGAGACGCCGAGGTGCCGGAATTTAGTCCCGCAGGAGTTCTTTTACGTGCCAGTAAATCTACCGACACGAGGCTGTCGTATTTGAGCACCTTCAAATACCACCGGACTGAGACAGGATCGAACCTGCCAAGTTGGGGTCAGAAGGCCAGCGCCTTAACCGTCTGAGCCACTCAGCCCGGCAAGTAAATCACTTAGAAGTAAGAAGAATGCTTAGACATTAGAGCAGTGAAGAAAATAAATAGTGATGACAGGGCTCTCTTACGTCGCATTGTACTTCACTACAGATTTTCCAAATTAACCTCCATAATAAATCAACCTTAATATAAATAATAATAATAATAATAATAATAATAATAATAATAATAATAATAATAATAATAATAATAATAATAATAATAATAATAATAACTATAACTGTATACACCTGAAACACTAATCGTTGAGGGCAGATCATTGATTGAAATGGCGTATGGCTTTTAGTGTCGGGAGTGTCCGAGGACAAGTTCGGCTCGCCAGGTGCAGTTCTTTTGACTTGACTCCCGTAGGCGACCTGCGCGTCGTGATGAGGATGAAATTATGATGAAAACGACGCATACACCCAGCCCGCGTGCCAGCGAAATTAACCAATGATGGGTAAAATTCCCGACCCTGCCGGGAATCGAACTCGGGACCCCTGTGACCAAAGGCCTGCACGCTAACCATTTACTCATGGAACCGGACAGATCATTAATTAAAGATGTAGAAAAGCAAGAAAGAAAAATCTTATGGAAATATTTTTGACCAGTCTGCACAGGAGGAATTTTGGTGATAAGGAAATCCCGTAACCTGTACCACCACTCAGAGAAAATCTCAGACACATTTAGGAAAAGACGTTTCAAATTTTATGGACATATTCTCAGAATGAGTAATCAGAGATTGGCCAAAAGAATTCTGAACCTTGCCCTGAAAATGAAAATGAAAACCTACCACCTGTTTTCCAGTCATTTCGCCATAAGACCTATCTGTGTCGGTGCGTCGTAAAGCAACTAGCAAATAATAATAATAATAATAATAATAATAATAATAATAATAATAATAAATAATTAAATTTTCCAGTCATTGACCGGGTCAGGGATCTGATGAATGAATCATATATAGGCTATTGGTATGATGGGGTCGCCAGTCCCAAAGTGATTTATTAATGAATAATATATGCTATGAAATGAGAATGGAGAATGTTGCTGGAATGAAATATGACAGGGAAAACCGGAGTACCCGGAGAAGAACCTGTCCCGCCTCCGCTTTGTCCAGTACAAATCTCACATGGAGTGACCGGAATTTGACCCACGGTAGGCCTATCCAGCGGAGAGAGGCCGACGCGCTGCCGTCTGAGCCACGGAGGCTCTTCTGAACCTTGCCCTATCACTGAAAATAAAAAATGGCTGCTCGAAATTGGAAAATATCTTCAGGAAATAGACATCACAGATGACATTGTGTTAGTTCAGAAAATGAGTCGACAATCACCGCTTTAAACATCATCCAAGCATTACCACTAAGAAAACCTGGTCAGAAGATCGCAAGAAAAGCCACAGCGAGAAGATGAAGAAATTTTGGAAGAAGAAAAAGTCAACGACGTCAGCTAAATAAGTTCAGACGCGTTCCTTAGTTGGGCATAACGAAGAAATAATAATAATAATAATAATAATAATAATAATAATAATAATAATAATAATAATAATAATAATACGCCTATGTGGTGGAGTCGTCAGTGTGATTAGCTGTCATCCTCGGAGGTCCGGGTTCGATTCCCGGCTCTACCACGAAATTTGAAAAGTGGTACGAGGACTGGAACGGGGTTCGATTCCCGCCTCAACCATCCTCGAAGTAGTTTTCCATGGTTTCTACTTCTTATCGAGGTAAATGCCGGGTTAGTACCTAACGTAAGGCCACGGCCATCTCCTTCCCTCTTCCTTGCTTATCCCTTCCAATCTTTCCATTTCCCACAAGGTCCCTGTTCAGCATAGCAGGTGCGGCTGCCTTGGCGAGCTACTGGTCCCCTCCCCAGAAGTATGCCCCGATCCAGAGTCTCGCGCTCCAGGATACTGCTTTTGAGGCGGTAGAGGTGGAGTCCCCCGTTGGGTTCGAGGATAAGAAACCCTTAACGGTAAACTGATTAAATAATAATAATAATAATAATAATAATAATAATAATAATAATAATAATAATAATAATAATAATAATAATAATAATAATAAAGACATTCCAACCTTCCCGAAATCTTTTGTAACGCGCCCTAACTGGAGAAGGGAGTGGAAGTGGCCAAATTAAAGGAAGACTGTCTATCGCAAAGGAAGCAGTAATAAGGTTTATAGCGACTAAATCATGCTGCATCTCTCTTTGCGGATACCCTTAACAGTAGAACGAGATATACACTACCCTTTGATGTACCGACTTCCTTTGCAACGTGGAGGAAGTGCCGTACGTATGACGTATGAAGCTGGGCGTTTGCTTTGTTATGCCAGTCCCCTTCGCTTCTTAGATGTCATACGAACACTGCCGGCTACTTTGTCAGGTCATAGAGCGCGGGTTAACAACGTATCCGTGTAAAATGCGAAGTCGTCTTCATCGCAGTGATTGTGGGGTGTATGAACACAAGGAAGTTAACAAGCAAAACGTTTAATAATCTCCTGAAATACATATTTGACGCATCATGCAACAAAATATTTAGCCTCATTAACAGTCGCAGCCGTGGTAGATGAGTTAGCCTTTTTCTTATAGTGGAAGCCTTTTTTTCAGTTTCGACTTTAATCTCGAATGTAATTTAATTAAAAACAAAATGACATATTTCGCTCTTGTAAGAACATCAGATTTAATAATAATAATAATAATAATAATAATAATAATAATAATAATAATAATAAATGTTATTTGCTTTACGTCCCACTAACCTCATTTTACGGTTTTCGGAGACGCCGAGGTGCCGGAATTTAGTCACGTAAATCTACCAATAAATTACCGACGCGTGGCTGTCGTATTTGAGCACCTTCAAATACCATCGGACTGAGCCAAGATTGAACCTGCCAAGTTGGGGTCAGAAGGCCAGCGCCTCACTGGTCTGAGCCACTCAGTACGGCATTATTCTTATTTTTATTCTTATTAGACCTATTATTATCTATATATTGAAAGAGTTTACTAAAATGTCTTTGGCAAATCCGTCCGTCTGTTCTACTGGACCCATTGACTTCATTATTGTTTTATTCTTCCCGGAATTACCTGCCGGTCAATCATGATATATTGATAGGTCTCTAAGTTCAGCCAACTTTGAGTAGTCATGACACCAAGTCATTAAATGATCACTTCAGTAATTGCAGGCGAAGGTTAACCCTAACCCGCAAAACATTCTCTGCTTAACACCGTGCTAAGCGACTAACACTTTCATTAATTTTCTGATATATGTAGTTTTACATCCTTAGTAATGTTATTGCATGCAATCATGTTTGATTACTACCTGCCAAGCCAGAAAGTATACACTTCCCCTGATCACAGAAGAATTCTATTCCCTGCTAGATACTCTTTGATTCTCTGACCTTCCCCAGCTTCCAAATATAATCAACAGATGGCAGAGTGTTCGTAATAACCTACATGCCGCTAAAAAAGTCTACGTACAAACAGATCCCATCATAACATACGCCTTATACGAGTACATTATCTGGGAAAACCTATCGAAGGATAACCTAGCTACACTAGAAAGAGTGAAGGCCATATATCATTTGAAAAAGGTCTCTGACTGGAAAAAGCTATCATTTGAGACTAATATCCGATCTCATAGGACAACCGTTCTATATAGAAGAATTGCGATTAAAAATACCATTGAATTCTACGACACAATACCAATCCTTACATCAAAAACTGCAGGATAAAAAAAGCGAATAACTTACGTGGATAGATTTTTACCCAACAGACGGCATGATGATGTCAGAATGGATTAATTCTGACTACGAACAGCGGCATAGCATAACGCGCTTCTTATTAAATGTTCATAAAATCATTGAAAAGGGCAGACAAAACAACATAACTACGACAGGCGTATCAAGACGAGTTATATGACCTATTTATAACGAATGCTGTGGAGCAGTTCGGGTCTTCTAGTTATTATTATTATTATTATTATTATTATTATTATTATTATTATTAGCTTTAAATTGAAAACTTTGCAACGAAAACAATATGTAAGAGCGAAGAACCTGACATAAGAAAGTGGAAGCAACGCCAGACTCAGCTTGGAGAGCCGTGGTCGCCAACCCAAACTCCCAAGTTGAGAGGGCCTTGGTCCCCATTTTAGTCGCCTCTTCTTACGAGAGAGAGGGGATACCGTTGACGTTATTCTATCATCCCCACCCACAGGGTGATGTAAGATTCAGTACTAAAATGTGATGTAGATGTGTGCTACGTAGATAACATTAGAGTATCTTTATTTTAGTGCCTATTTTCTAAATGTTAAGTGCTTATTTATCTGCCTATTTTAGCAAAAATAAATGCCTGAATTTCCGGGCTCTAATAATAATAACACGGTGGTCTGAGCTACCGAGTTGGTAGTGGCCAGCTTATTAATTTCGACAACCCAATAATTGTACTGCTCTCTAGGGAGGAAAGCGGAATTCTTCCAGACGCGTCCTATGGCTGATTTCATTTAATGTTATTGCATAACAATGAAGTGCGTCACCAAAGATCTTGAACGACACGCAACTACCTCAGCCCGGAATAGAACCCACGGACTTGGGATCATGAGACGGTCGCTCTGCTACTGATCCACTATGGCAGCTCATTTACCTAGAAAGCAGTGCTGGGTTGTGGTGACGGTCTATCGTACTGTACTGATGCAGAACTCTTGCTGTTGGCTGTATCACGATGACCCGCTGGGTTACCGGGGGACAGGTCAGGTTGATTGGCGAGGGACTCTGGGACGATGCCCGTCTTTGACCTACACGGTCGCTACTTCTCTTTTTACGCTGTCCACTCTGTGTCCACCTCAGGCAAATGCTCTCCTATCTCCCTTCTTCATATCCATCTCACGCATGCTGGCTCTTCTCAGCCATCATCATGTTCAACCTTCCCTTATCCTTACCTGCTCTCTACGCATGTGGGCGATACATTCGCCCCATAAAATAACAGACCATGTCAGAAAATGTGTCTGTCTACTGCCAAAGACTTATTTGTAGGTCTTAAACTGGGTATTACACTTTCAACATTTGTTATGTCAAAGGTCTTTTTAAATAATATCAAAAAGATAACGTTTATTCATGCGGCTCTTGTACCACTTTTGCTTTGAATAATTCTGTCCAGTGACTGGTTTGCCTCTGCGATGAGTTTTCTCCTATTGGGTCGTTCCAGTGCAGTACGTTTCGCGTCTGCATAACTCCTGCATCCTGAGTTCGCAAGAAATGTCATCATCTTTCTTGGCCTTCCTGGTATTTTACCTCCCAAAATTTCTATCAACACATTACTATGTGAAGTCTATTTCCGATTCAAGAAAGTTGTTGTCTTTTTCCTTATCTGACTCAACAGCTGTCTTTTTTCCTTGGACAATGTTCAATAGCTCAGTGTCGGTCTTGTTCTCCACCCCTTGTACCACTACCACTACACTACCTAAGATACTGTATCACAGGTCAACAAAAATGCATTAAGGACAGTTTTGTGCTTGTTTAATTGCTATTAGTTCAATAGTTACCAAATGTGTATCTAAAAAAAAAAAAGAGACGAGATCAGAGAAGAAAACGTCAATGTTGCGGCTATTCAATTAGTTTTGCCATCAGGCCACTTTGAAACAGTTTCAGCTATCGACGGGCCATTTTCGTCTTCTTCTTTCTTCAATTTTGGCCTACTTTGGACCGCGGTAAACAACTTACTTGCTGGTCAGTCCATTTTTCTTCTCCCAGAACTTCATTATTTCGCTGTGGTTCCTGTTCCACTCCTCTGACCACATGTTCTTGTACTTTTCATTTTGTTTTTCCTGGAACCGCTTGAATTGACAATTTTAGCTCGAAACATATCTCTGTTAAAGATTTATTTTGGATTGATGCCAACTTCATCCATAGTAGTTGCTTTTAATTTGATGATGTAGTTAAAGATTTTCTTTGTTAGTCTACTTTCGTTAATTCTTGTGAGGTGCCCATTACATTTCAGTCTCCTCTTACGTATGATGTCTGTGATCTTCTCTGTCTGTCTGTCTTGTATACATCCTCATTTCTCCTCTTTTTCCATGTACCATCCTTTCTTTTCGGGTCGTAAGGACTTTCTCAAGATTTTTCTTACTGTCTTTTCTAGCCATCCATTTCCCCATTCATATTCAGTATCAGATATTTCTGAACTGAATAGTCTCTCTGGCTGTATAACTGTGGTATAGTGTCTGATCTTTGCTCTGTAAGACATAGTTATTTTATAGTATTTATTCTGATGATGATCATTAGTAGGGCGGAACTGGCGGAAGAGAAGGAATTCTCTAAGGCGTGGGGACCTACCCCCAGAAAAAAGTGCTTTGGGGCTTAGAACTTCAGTTCTATATTCGAAAACAGGATCTTTTGTTTTCTCAATGACTTCAACAATTAACGTGATGGGAACATCTTCGGCGATGGGTCACTTCATTGTTTTAAATTTTTCTTCTTTGCTAGTGATTTAACGTCGCAGTAAAACATTGAAAGTTTTCGGCGACGCAAGGATGGGAAGTGAGAAAATGCGGAAAACCATCTTTAGGATTGCCTTGTCATTTTATTTTGTCCTGCGTATGCTAACCTGCAGTAAGGAAGTAAAAGAGAGGGCGTAAGATCCCGTTCGTCTTCCTGCCTTCCAATCTTTGAGAAAATGAGCAACAGATTTTTTATTTTTATTTTTTTCGGTAATGAAGGCCAGTATGCTAACCATTTAGCCATGGAGCTGAGCATTTTCTTAGTGTGAAAATGGAAAACACGGAAAACCATATTCAGGGCTGCCGACAGTGGAGTTCGAACCAACTATCTCCCGAATGCAAGCTGACAGCTACGTGAATCAAACCGTGCACCCACTCGCTCGGTGGTACTTTGTTTGATTTTCATATTATTTGTTTTTCGTCGTTAATCTCAGGATTAGCAGCCACATAAACAAAAAAGTAATCAGCTGCTTGGCTTAGTGGCTCAGACGGCTGAGATGTTGGCCTTCTTACCCCAACTTGGCAGGTTTGATTCTGGCTCAATCTGGTGGTATCTGAATGTGCTCAAATATGTCAGCATCGTGTCGGTAGATTTACTGGCACGTAAAAGGATTCATGTGTTACTAAATTCCGGAACCTGGGTGTTTCCGAAAACCGTAAAAATTAGTGGTTTTTGGGACGTAAAACCAATAACATTATTATTAAAAGTTTAGGTTGCGTTCTTTTTTATACTTGTTATCGAGCGCGAGAATTAGAATTTATGAGGCTGACGACCGCGTACCTATTTCCTAGCGGCTAAATTAAGTAACAATATGTTTATGCGATTCTGGAGAATGCACGTACAAAACTGTCTTGCTACAAGGGAGAAAAGAGTTTAAAAACGTTGTCCGATATATATTTTATGCTTTAATGAACCCTGTATGAATGGGATCCATAAAGCGGAGCTTTTTGAAACTGCATGTTTAGTGATAGTCTTGGCATAATATACAGACTGATGCCAGTGTAAACACTGTCAAACTTCCGGCCGCGAAATCGTGTGTGCATCTCATCCAGTGTGATTACAAACACTTGTAAGACCGCAGAGAATTTCTGCCAAGAAGACAATTCTTGTGTTTATTATCATTTACACATCTCTGTTACCCTTAACATCCCGTTCCTCTTCCTGCCTTCCAATCTTGGAGAAAATGAGCAACATAATTTTTTTTATTTTTTTCGGGAATGAAGGGTAGACCAGTGTGAGAGCAGCTGAGACATAGTGTCTGGCCATAAATATGTCATCCTCGTCTGGGACTTGATTAAATAAACAGGCGGGCGGCTGAGCGGGCTAAGGGTATCATGTCGCAGCAGGTGGAAGGCCATCTCACCGTATGTGCTTCTTCACTCCAGGGTGTGAACTACGGCTCTGCTGAACAATACAATCGAACCTTCTACTAGAATGAGTTTTGAATCTCTGTGTTGTGAGCCCTTCTGGCTAGTTTCATTTTTACTTACTCGCCTAATTTGGCATTTCCTGCCGCAAACAATTGGTTACGAGTCATTTAAAATATTTTAGTTATTTTATTCTGTCCTATCCATTCTATCCTGCCGTAAGGATGTGAAGGAGAGGGCATATAAGTCTCTGGTATGACCCCAAATAGAGTATGGTTCCGGTGTACGAGATATTCACCAGGATTACTGATTCGAGAACTGGAAAAAATCTAAAGAAAGCAGCTCGATTTGTTCTGGGCGATATTTTGCCCGAAGGCAGGTCCGAAACTCCGCAGAGGTGTGCCTGAGCCGGAGTTTACGTACGGTAGTGTGGCCAGTTCCTTTACGCTCCTCCATTCCCTTACCCCCCGCCAACAGCGCGTGGCAACCCATCCAGATCTTGACCACGCCCATTGTTGCTTAACTTCGGAGTTCTCGCGGGATCCGGTGTTTCAACACCCGTACGGCCGTTGGCGACAAACGAGTAGCATTACAACAATGTTGCAGAGTTTGAGATGGGAAGACTTGGAAGAAAGGAGACGAGCTGATTGTCTAAGTGATATGTTCCGAGCTGTCAGGGGAAAAAATTAGAGTGGTCTTTTTAAACATAGGAAAGATTACAGTATGCAGATAAAGTTGGAATTTAAAAGGACAAATCGGGACAAATATTCGTTTATAGGAAGATAAGTTAGAGAATGGAATAATTTACTAAGGGAGATGTTCAATAAATTTCTAAATTCTTTGCAATTATTCTAGATTGATAAAAAAACAAATTGGAATATGCCATCTGGACAACTGTCCAAAATGCAGATCAGTGGTGATTGATTGATTGATTGATTGATTGATTGATTGATTGATTGATTGATTGATTGATTGATTGATTGATTGATTGATTGCCTTTTACTCAGTTTTCTGCGGCTTTTATGTGGATTAAGCCTGAGTTTACCGCCGGATGTCTTTACTGATGCGCGCACTATGTGGAGGATGTAAGTTACGAGTATTCACTACTAGCAGATGTACCTGTGCTTCGCTACGGTATTCTACATTGTATTCGAATACGGAAGTAAATACTGTACATGCAGTAAATAAGATTGTTTTAAATAAGATTGTTATCCGAGAAACAGCATGGGGAGGTCCCCATACGTTGTTTCCAATGTAAAGTGTTTGTTACGGATTTGTGATGATAACGCCAGGCTCACTTGCCTACTGCCATTCAAAATCGAGTTGGGAAGTTTACATTGTAATTGCAGGAACATTACCTACTGCGCGGTCACAATCGACTTCCAGACAGATTACAGTTAAGGATTTTTTATTATAATGGCAGGCAACTTTCCTACTACCAGTCTAAATTGAGTTGTGTAGCTATCATTATAATGGCAGGACCCCATTCCTACTGCCAGCCAGCTTACTGCCAGTCACACCAAGTTGGTGAGTTTCCATCAAAATAGCAGGCCACTATGCCTAATGCCAATCACATTTTAGATGAGTAGATTTGTTTATAATGACGGACACCCTTGCCTACAGCTGAACACAATCGGGTAGAGGAGTTTTAAACAAAACTGCATGCTCCCTTGCCTTCTGCAAGTCAAATGGAGAAGTAAATAATTATTCATTACAAAGGTAGGCCTTTGTTACTAATGTCAGTTACACAGGAGTTGGAGAAGGACCCCATTCCTACTGCCAGTCAAAGTCGCTGTGGGGAGTACTGATTACAATAGCAGACTCACCCTTCCTCGACCGCTACAAATCGACATCAGTGAATATATATAGATCGACATACGAAAGTATATGCATGTTTACATTATTGCAGACTTTCATTTACAGATTAACTGCTGCTAAACGGTACGTCATATCGACATAAGGATTGTACCATAAAACGCCGGATTTAGCGGCCTAAATTGCTGGTCCTGTGATATATCATGTATTCATGGGTCAGACTGAGTTAGAAACGTTGAATAGGGAAAATGTTTTGTAAGATTATCTCACATTGCATTACATTTCGGAAAATTATGTGACAGCTACATATATAGCATTTGGCTCACATATGGCTACTGGGTGGGCCAATTTTCGTGTAGAGTTATATGATTCTATCTTTCCCATAAGTGATTGAAAGTATGAATTATACGTGTGAAAAGTCCAAATTTACTTAACGTCGAGAAATTGAGGAAAATCAAACGTAAAAGGGATACAGATACGACAAAATGTCTGGTGCAAGGTGGAAGAACTTATAACTTTAGTTTCGTATCTAGGTTTTCATAACTGAATCTATGTTCATTTATTTTTGGTTGTAGATCACTCCAAATTGAACGGAGACTGTGCCATCCGTTATGTGATAGGACTTCCCGAAGGTCTGCACCATCATTAAAATTGTCTTCATATTTCGATATTCTTCAGGGATAAAAAGTGAAAAATTTAATGATCTTGAAAGTTTTCCGTCCGTTACAGGCTAAAATGTATAATTTTGCCAAATTTCAATTTTCATGTTCGTCTGGCAGATTATGCCGCAATCTGGATTTTGGGCGATGAGGGTAAAAATTAGGACTTTCAGGAAACTAAACCAAAAAAATATGCAGATGGTTATTATTACCCCTTAAACAGGTAGCTGTACGAAAATTTCGCCAAAATAGTCAATGTACAGGCACACAGTCGTTACGATTTTGTTTATATAGATAGATCAGGAATCTGCTCCACGTACAACACAATTTGGGCTATGTCCGATGCATTTAACCTGCAAAACCGACCATTCATGATATCTCCCTTATTAATCCTTCTGTCGAAAAAATGACATGAAAATAAAAAGTTTTAGAAATGGATTTCCATCAAGTTGGGTCGATTTCTAATCAGCTTGGTCTTGTACAGTATATATTGTGGAAAGTAAATTCACCATTTCGGTTCCCTATAAACCGTCAGTCCATTCCGGAAACATGAAATGTTATTGACCTTTAAAACCTACCGTTGAACAGGTAGCTGCTAAATATAAAGTTTGATTCAAGTATCTTCAGTAGTTTTCAAGTTGTAAGAAATACGCTTAAAACGCACCCGTGATATATAAACATAACCTTTTGATTATCGTATTGAATTGCTAAGATGTCAATAATAACGATAATAACTCGCTCTTGAGTAAAGTCCGGTGGAACTGTACCGAAAAGCGGTCCGTTAATGATATCTCCCTTATTAATCCTCGTATCGAAATGATGCAAATGAGAAAAAAGGTTTAGAAATTAATTTCCATTAAGACAGGTAGATTTCCATTAAGTTTGATTGTGTATATTTTGTGGGAGTGCAAAATCAAGGTTTTGGTTTCGTATAAACCCCCAGTCAGTTCAGGGATTTAGAAACAATATTTGACCTGAAATAAAATAAAATGGCGTATGGCTTTTAGTGCCGGGAGTGTCCGATGACATGTTCGGCTCACCAGGTGCAGGTCTTTCGATTTGATACCCTTAGGCGACCTGCGCATCATGATGAGGATAAAAGGATGATGAAAACGAAACACATACCCAGCCCCCGTGCCGGAGAAATTAACGAATGATGGTTAAAATTCCCGACCCTGCCGTGAATCGAACCCGGGACCCCTGTGACCAAAGGCCAGCACGCTAACCATTTAGCCATGGAGCCGTACAATAACTGCCCTAAAACCTGCCCAAGGACAGGTGGATTCTAAATATATCGGAGATTCAGTAATAATAATAATAATTGTACCGGGAGGTACACCTCAGCTTCGCTCATTCAAAATAAGCGCCTTAATGAACTCCTCTATGGACAAAAAGGTGAAATTGATACTACATGAACTTGGAACTTTAATCAGAAGATGTCACTACTGGAATATTAAGTAATTGTGTTAATGTGAAGTTTCCTAAACTGATTGAATTTCCCCTTGTTTTGTTTCGCTATACATCAAGAAGTTGGGACATTTTTCCACAGAAGACACTACCAAATACTCTGATCATGCACTCTGGTGCAAGGTGGAAGAACTTATAACTTAAAGTAGTTTCGTATCTAGGTTTCCATAACTGAATCTATGTTCATTTATTTTTGGGTTGGCAACACTTCCTTTTCTTTCCGCCAGTTTTGAAACTGGCCAATCATGAATTTTTGTAATTATTTTTCAACTAATTTGAATTTGCCAATAAAAATTAAGAGGATGTGTCCGGATTAGTCCTGAATTCTCTCGAATCTTCCCGGAGGGTATATAAGTTGCGACTTTTCGAGTTTCCTGGTCAATTGATCGTCGTCTTTCTAAGTGTGTGTGTGTGTGTTAAGGCAGGAGGCGGCAGAACATCTACAAGGTAATGACCACGTAAATTCTATCTTTCTTGCTGTCTCCGCAAATTTATCCGAGGGGAAGGTACGAAACTTTAACTATGTAACAAACTTTTCTAAAATGTAAATCTTTCGGCTAATGTAAAATTTGATGAAGTTTTTAACTGTAAATCCGGGATAGAGAGTGAGTTACCCTCTCGAGCTCCCCTTCATCTTGGATTGAGGTGACTACGATTTCGTAACTGTTTTTTTCTGTAATATATTAAAGTTATTTCCATGCGATCCACCTCAGTAGTTTGGGACTAGCCCGAGTTTCATCGGCCGAGAGCCCTGTAGGTTTTTAGTATTTCATTATCTGAGAGCACATTGTACGCCTCCATTCAGTTTGTGTTCGGGTCATTTATTTAACCTGTTCTTTTCCGCAAAGGCCCGGTAGGTTGGCTACTAGATACCCTTGTGTAAAATTATTTCCATTTGTAATTCGTGCCTTGCGAGTGTAATATTTTGATGTAAATGTTGCCTTGAGTGGGCTGTAAGAAATTGAGAGCATGTAAGCTCTTTTCAAAGTTTTGTTATAGTGAGGAGTACCTCCGGAAGGCTAAGTACTGTATTATAATTTGTGGGAGCAAGGTGCTCTTGTACTTGGGATATGTCTTCCCTGGTCTAAATAATACTACTTTGATATCGTAACCATGTGTACTAGGGGCTTGAAGCCCAAAATTGTTAAAGTTCTGAATCTTGGATTTTCTAAGTCTTATTATTATTATTATTTTTTTTTTTGCTAGCGGCTTTACGTCTCACCGACACAGATAGGTCTTATGGCGACGATGGGATAGGAAAGGCCTAGGAGTTGGAAGGAAGCGGCCGTGGCCTTAATTAAGGTACAGCCCCAGCATTTGCCTGGTGTGAAAATGGGAAGCCACGGAAAACCATCTTCAGGGCTGCCGATAGTGGGATTCGAACCTACTATCTCCCGGATGCAAGCTCACAGCCGCGCGCAAGTCTTATTTCAAGACTGCTTTTGTACCTGACATGTTGTTATGTTCACTAAGTGAAAATTGGTTAAGTTTGTTGTTATGAAGAAATACATCCTTCAGTTCAAGTTTTAAATTGATTTTGATATTGTAGTTAGACCCATTCACCCCGGCACCATCTTTAACCTTTCTTTTTCTTTGATATTTGCTTTACGTCGCGCCGACACAGATAGGTCATCTTTAACCTCTTTCTGTTCCACGGGTATCTCCGTAATAATAATAATAATAATAATAATAATAATAATAATAATAATAATAATAATAATAATAATAATAATAATAATAATAATAATAACCAAAAATAACACTTCCCTGGTATGTTAACGTCAAGAAGGATCTCGAAGAAATGGGTCTACAACTAGATGACGCGCAGAAACGAGACTTTTTTTTAAGAAAAAAGCATTGTGACTTTCGGGACATTGCGGGATGTGAAGTGGACAGCTGGTGCAAAGGGTTTGGATAAACGCGGTACTCAACACAGCGAGCTAATGAAAACCTGCTGGATCAATAAAAAACTGAGTAAACTCCAGACTGTATAATGAAACTTATCGTGGTTCCTGGTTAGCCGATTAGCTAATAATAAGTAATAATAATGTAAGTCTGGTAATCAGCCGGGCTGAGTGACTCAGAGGATTGAGGTGCTGGCCTTCTGACCCCAACTTGGCATGTTTGATACTGGTTCACTCCGGTGGTATTTTTAAGATAAGCAAATACGTCAGGCTTGTGACGGTAGATTTACAGGCACGTAAAAGAGCTTCTGCGGGACAAAATTCCAGCACCTTAGAGTCTCCGAAAGCCGTCAATACTGGTTAGTGTACGTACCATAAACATTATTTTTATTGTTTGGAAATGGTTTAAACGATCATTGCCTATAAATGAAACTGCTGAAATCTCCTGTTATCATTGTGGCGCCAGGAATGAAATTCTAAGTTCAGTGAATAATAACAATTAGGCTAAAAATGGTCTATTCCTGTCAGGGACAATCAGTTTGAACTTGCAATTTAAAGTGAGGACGTGTGGAAATTTGAATGTTAACAACACTTAGGCTTTTTGAACTTGGGGTAAGGTCTGGGAGACTTTTTCATTTCTGTTTACTTCTCCCCAACCCTCCTACACCCTTTCACCCCCCACCAACTGTTTCCTCTCTTGCTTCTTTCAACACTTGAGTCTGTCCAATATATACCTTTTTAGTCGTTTGATTAAATTTTCCGATGTATTTCCTTTCCATTGGCTGTTTGCTAGGAATTTACACATCTCCGCTTATTTCGATTCCAGTGTCCGTCCTCTTGTTAAAAAGAAGTCTCTTCGCTTCTCTGCCTCCTTTTCTTCCAGTTCTTACTTTTCCCTCTCTTTTACTCCTTCTCTGACTTCACATGCACACGTCGATCCGTGGAAATGAATCCTGTTCAGGAATAACACTGCGAATTCCTTTCTACCGGGTGGTTCTTTATGTTTGTGACTCTCGAAGTATCGAATGCAATTACTTGATAGTGGCTTTTCTATTTCAGCTTCACTTAGTCTAATCGTATTTATTCACCTTGTTAAGTGGTATCATCATAATGATATATCACTTCTGTCCCATTAACTCATTAAAGACAAGTGTCCTTTATTTAGCATAGTACATTTGTACCATTTTAAAGATACGTTCATGTTTTCAGTGTTCATTTACCAATAATAATAATAGTAATAATAATAATAATAATAATAATAATAATAATAATAATAATAATAATAATAATAATAATAATAATAATATACCTTTTTAGTCGTTTGATTAAATTTTCCGATGTATTTCCTTTCCATTGGCTGTTTGCTAGGAATTTACACATCTCCGCTTATAATAATAATAATAATAATTATTATTATTATTATTATTATTATTATTATTATACACAAGAACCTCGTTTATCCGGATTAAGCGGGACCAGAACTGATCCGGATTATCGAAAATCCGGATTATCTGAACAACTTGAAAAACAAATAAAGTACATATTATATAATCTAATAAGATAACGTGTACAGTAATACCTTTTTTTCAATTGTAGAAAAAATATAAGAACACTTTTCTTACATTTACGACTCTGTTTTATGTGTGAGTTTTTCTGTTTTATACTTGTATAGCGTTTGCGCGCAGAACGATCACGAACACATTTTACTAACAACAGTTCTGCCGGTTTGGTTTCAATCAAGGATTCTAAATAGGCCATCTTCATTTTCGAATTCACTATCAGTGAATTAATAGTGCATTGCATTCAGAAGAGCGTAGGGTTCGAATCCCACCTCGGCCGTCCTGGGAATGGTTTGCCACGGTTTTCCATTTTCAATTCCAAGCGAACGCCAGGACGGTACCTTTCATAGACCGTGGCCGAATTACTTCGAATTACTGTCCTTAACTAGGCCTATCCTTGGCGGAAAAGACATTCAAGAAGAGTCGACGCCGTAAAAGAAATACTGTACGAGTAAAAATACATTTTTATTATTTTTGATCCGGATAAACCGGAGATACGGATTAATGAGGGCCGGATAAACGAGGTTCTTGTGTAATAATAATAATAATAATAATAATAATAATAATAATAATAATAATAATAATAATAATAATAATAATAATAATATTAATAAGACTTCAGCTACCATTCTTTCTGTGGGTGGGGGTGGTAAAATAACGTCCATGGTATTCCCTACCTGTCATAAGAGGTGACTAAAAGTGACCTCAGGTGTTCTTAACTTAGAGCGCGGGTTGATGGCCATAAGGCCTTGCTTTAATTACTTGTACCAGACTCATCATTTTCATCTATTCTGATGATGATGATGATGATGATGATGATGATGCTTGATGTTTAAAGGGGCCTAACATCGAAGGTCATCGGCCCTTCATCTATTCTACCCGACCTCTCTTGGTCAACTCTTGTTCTCTTCCGACCCGACATTATTAGGTTTGCAAGACCTAGGAAGTCTTTAATTTTCACGTCATTCGTGGCCCTTGTCTTTATTTTTGGTCGATACCTTAATTTTTCGACGTGTCGGACCCCTTCCATCTTTCCCTCTTATTCGTGTTAATAGAGTCCGGCTCCATGGATAAATGGTTAACGTGGATGCCTTTGGTCACTGGGGTCCCGGGTTCGATTCCCAGCAGGGTCGGGAATTTTAACCATTATTGGTTAATTACGCTGGCACTAGGGTTGGGTGTATGTGTCGTTTTCATCATCATTTCATCCTCATCACGATGCGCAGGTCGCCTACGGGAGTCAAATCGAAAGACCTGCACCTGGCGAACCGAACATGTCCTCGGACACTCCCGGCATTTAAAGCCATACGCCATTTCATTCCTCAGTGTTAATAGAGGATGGTTGCCCAGTTGTAGTCTACTTCCTTTTAAAACAACCGCTACCATCACCACCGCCACCATTTTTGCTCCCATGTGCAGGTATTTTAGTCTGTCACCATTTAGGCTGCCTGCGTTTCAGTTTCGACGTTGTTCTACCAGATGGCAGAGATGAGTGATCTGTGGCTGAGTATTGATTATATCGGGTAAACACAATATGTGTCACCAGAAATCTTTTACATGCTGGCATGGAATGCCAAATGGACTTTCATCCGCCTTCAAAAATCTGATTACCTGTACTGGGTTTGAAGCTCGCCTGATGGTCATGATCGTTAAAGCGTCAAGTATGTATGGCCTGACACCGTGTTTACCAGTTCGACTCCCGTTGGTGGAAACATATTTCACCATCTGAATGTTGGAGAGGTGGTGGTATACAATTTCTAATCACCAGATTGCGTGCCAAAAGCCTGGGCTTAATTCAATACCTATCCGCTGTATTCGTATGGAGTGAAGGCATATGAAGCTGTTGATGGCGTTTCTTCTGCCGGATGGAGACGGTAAGCCTTAAGCAGACCCCATGTTACTATTTAACATGAGTAGGCTATGCGCTGGGGGATCACAGTGCAGTAGATCTAGTTGTTGGCAGTGCATGGACATACAGTAACCTCTCCCTTGAACAAAACAAACTGGGGTTGAACCCATGAACTTGGAATCCAGAGGTCGACACTCTACTACTGACCAAACAAGGATCTTAACTTACCAGTAAATGATACAGGAGCATTATTTTATCTATTCGGGGGATTCTCACTCGCCCGGTCGCCGGCGCTGCGAGCCTGCCTCCCGCCAAGCACTGCGCAGCGCTCGCCCGGCACAGAGTTAATGAGTGTAGAATTTTGTACTTACCCAGTTACCAGGCGAGTTGGCCGTGCGGTTAGGAGCAAGCAGCTGTGAGCTCGCATCCAGGAGATGGTAGGTTCGAATCCCACTGTCGGCAGCCCTGAAGATGGTTTTCCGTGGTTTCCCATTTTCACAGCACGCAAATGATGGGGATGTACCTTAATTAAGGTCATGGCCGCTTCCTTCCTATTCCTAGGCCTTTCCCGTCCCATCGTCGCCATAAGACCTATCTGTGTCGCTGCGACGTAAAGTAAAGCAAAATAGTACTTACCCAGTTCACAGCTGGTGCTGAAAATGTTCGCCATTCACTGCTATACATTGCTGGCACCTCCTTATGAAATTGTCATTTCCTATGACAAGTTCCTCAGCACTGATTGACTCGATTTCAGCTGTTAGGCCTATATAGTCTTTAAGCTCCTGTTGAGTGTGTGAGTTTCTTGCATACACCCTATTTTTAAGAGTCCCCCATAGATAAAAGTCGCATGGTGATAAGTGATAAGTCTAGATTTCTTATTGTATTGCCGCTAGGCACGGGTCTGTTTGGAAATTTCTTGCGGAATTTGCGTCGTGTTTTCGCACAAGATTTGCTGTACTTTATGAAGGTATTATGTATATACACACGCTCATGTAATGAAAATGGCATTGGAACAAAACACTGAGCACTAAACACGTGAACACTTGACTAAACTGAATCTGGTGCTGATAAAGTTCTCAGCAGACTGCATAGGAGATGAGCTTGTGGCTCCGGGAAGCGCATTGCGGCAAGGTACTTGGCTGGAGACAGGCTCGCAGCGCAGGCAACCGGTTAAGTGAGAATCCCCCGAATAGGTAAAATAATGTCCCTGTATTAAAACAATGTGGCGGCATAGCCCGTCGAAGGCCTTGACCTACCGAGATGACTGCTATCCAAGCAAATGGTTTGGATGTATTGGAATACCCATGATCAGTCTGCAGACATTGTCAGCTGTATTGTTTGCCTTTCGCGACCGGATCCTTTGCCCTTCATATCAGGAGCTCATCAGTTGGTCTCATGAAGTTGAATGGATGCTCTTCCAACTCTCAGACTTTGAACGAGCCTGAGAAGTACGAGACAGACAAGCTGCTTCTATACCACGGAGCTGACCGAATAATTATTTGTGATACAACTTGTATTCATTTTCCATTTACATTACACTCTGTTATTCCATAATGTTTCTCCAAGTAATCTGTATCGTAAGGACTGCATCTAGTGGAATATACGTTTTGAAAGAAACACCCTATAGGATGGAAGCCCGTGAGATGATCTCGTCTCTTTCCACTGTGCATTCGACTGTATTCAAATCAAGAAACATTTGCCACCTCCTAAGCTATTGAAAGTAAACCGTGATATATGTGACAATGTGATGGCCAAATTAGTCGCTATTTACTGGCGTAAGGTGACACTGTAATTGAAAAACACTGCTCGCCAATACAAAGCGCGTAAATCTTGCCTAGCTGCAGTGTGGAGGTAACGACGAACATGTCTTGTGCTCTGCGTCTTCCTTGAACATCTGGCTCTGTAAAGCACTTTGATTTGAATTAATTTATTTCCTGCGTGGGTGGTACAGTCAGAAACTCCTTATTCAGTTCAGCGAAATATTGATAGATATAGTGAAACAGTTTTCCGATTATAACTGACTGCGATTTTTCTATAGTAACAAAGGGCAGATAAACTGTTGTCCTGTGTGAAATTCTGTATTGCGAGATTGCTAATGTCTCAATACAGTAAATATAGCCGACTCCAGCACAAATTATTATTATTTCTTCGATTTTGGCCATCTAAGGACGACGGAAAGTAACCCTGTGCATTCTTCTTAATCCTTCTTTCCTTGACTTTCAATAGTTCTCCGTCCTTTCACTTTGCTGTTTCCTCCCCTCTTGTGTCCATATGTTATTATTACCTTTCCTCTTTTCCTTCTACTGGGAACCCTTGAAGTTTTGTATCAATCTCCTGAAAGTTGTTCTGTCTTGTATTACATCGTCTGTTATTCCAATCTCTGTCATATCTTTTTCTTTTACTTCTTTGATCCACTGGTTGCCATTCTTGCTCTTGTAAAAATGATTAAACACTCGTTTTTCAATCTACTGTTATCCATCCTCGTTATCTGACCAAAAATTTAATGATCCTCTTTCTGATCGTGTCTACCAGCCTTCCATTTTCTTTATCCTTGTCTAGATCTTTATTCGTCCTATGTCTAAACTCTCCTTCCTTCGTTTTCAACGGTTCCCAAATTTTCCTCAACATTTTCCTTTATTTTTTCTCTATCTCTTCTATTTTACCAGTTTTCATAGAGAAAATGCATTCTGTGGCGAACAAACTCTTTGCTTTGATTACTGTGTTGTAGTGTTTGATTTTAATAGTAATAATTATTATTTCTTTCTTTCTTTCTTAATCCGTTTACCCTCCTGGGTTGGTTTTCCCCTCGGATTCTGCGAGGGATCAGACCTCTACCGCATCAGGGGCAGTGTCCTGGAACGTGAGACTTTGGGTTGGGGATACAACTGGGAGGAGGATCAGTACGTCTCCAAGGCGGCCTCACCTGCTATGCTGAAAATGGGTCTTGTGGGGGATGGGAAGACTGGAAGAGATAGACAAGGAAGATGGGAGGAAGCGGCCGTGGCCTTGTGTTCTTCGTCTTCCTTGAATATCTGGCTCTGTGAAGCACTTTGATTTGATTTTTTTTTTTTTTTTTTTTTGCAAGGTGCTTTACGTCGCATCGACACAGGTAGGTCTTATGGCGACAATGGGGCAGGAAAGCGCTAGGAATGGGAAGGAAGTGACCGTGGCCTTAATTAAGGTAGGCCTACAGCCCCACCATTTGTCTAGTGTGAAAATAGGAAACCACGGAAAACCATTTTCAGAGCTGCTGACAGGGGGGTCCGAACACACTATCTCACGAATACTGAATACTGGGCGAACTTAAGCGACTGCAGCTATAGAGCTCGGTTGATTTGAATAAATTTATTTCCTGCGCGAGTGGTTCTGTTAGAAACTCCTTATTCAGTCCAGCGAAATATTGATAGATATAGCGATACAGTTCTCCGATAATAACTGTAACTGGTACCATCCCGGCAATTGCATGGAAGAGAAGTGGGAAACCACAGAAAATCACTTCGAGGATGGCTGAGGTAGGAATCGACCCCCCCCCCTTTACTCAGTTGACCACACGAGGTTGAGTTGACCCCTTTTCAGCCCTCATACCACTTTTCAAATTTCGTTGCAGAGCCTGGAATCGAACTCAGACCCCCGGGGGTGGCAGCTAAGGACACTGCCACTACACCACACAGGCGGACATTATTATTATTATTATTATTATTATTATTATTATTATTATTATTATTATTATTATTATTATTATTTACTTTATGTCGTACGGACACAGATAGGTCTTATGGCGACGATGGGATAGGAAAGGGCTAGGAGTTAGAAGGAAGCGGCCGTGGCCTTAATTAAGGTACAGCTCCAGCATTTACCTGGTGTTAACAGTGGGGTTCGAACCCACTATCCCCCGAATGCAAGCTCACAGCTGCACGCACCTAACCGCACGGCCAACTCGCTCGGTACCCGAGTTCATTCTCACTCAGATTCTCTCCGGCCATGAAGAGTTTAAGTGCTTGTTTGAACGCTTTATATATTAATTAATAATGAAGACGACTATCTGTGCTTTTATGGATCATCTCAAACAGTGGACCATTTACAGTATGACTGCGCCATGTTAGGAAGGAAAATGTTCGGTCTGGAATGTCACCGGAACAATTGTAATGTGGAACCCTCAAAGTTATCATACCATCTATTCAGAAAATTCTGCTGTTACAAACAGTTCCTGAAGTTCATTCATCACATCCTTAGCAACGTAAGTTTCCAAACTTTCCGGACTGGGTAGCTCATGCGGTACAGCGCTGACCTTCAGATCTCAAGTTGGCGGGTTCGATCCCGCCTTAGTTCTGTGATATTTGAAGTTGCTCAAATCCTTCAACGTCAGGTAAATTAACCGGCACGTTAAAGAACTCCTGCGGGGCAACATTCCGGGATCTCGGCATCTCCGAAAATCGTGAAAATAGTTCGTGGAATGTAAAACTATTATTATTATTATTATTATTATTATTATTATTATTATTATAAACTATTATTATTATTATTATTATTATTATTATTATTATTATTATTATTATTATTATTATTATTATTATTATTATTATTATTATTATTCAAATTTCGCCTTGACGGATTGTAAAATTATCCTGACTTCTACTGCTGTGAAAGGAAGGTTCTTGTCACATGCGGCAGGTGTTCGGAATGTCAGCCTCCTGCATTTGCGAAAGTATATAGGCGATGTCCAGATCCCGCAGGTGTTGTTGCAGCTTATTGTGCACAAGTCCTGTGGCGGAGATGACTAAGGGTCTCACTGTTGCCAGGTCCATTTCCCACAGCTTTCGAACTTCTGCTATGCGGTCACGTACTTTTTAATATTCTGGACATAGGCCTGGTGTACATTATGATCTAAAGGTACTGTCACATCCAGAATATTAGTCTTCCTGAGCTGTTTGTCATTAAGGACAATATCCGGCCTATTCGATCTTATGGCCCTGTCTATCTGACTGCAAAGATCGAGTCCGGTACAGCTTGACCTTTCATTTCCGAGCACATCAGATGGTCTGTACTCAAAATGTGTGATTTTATCATATGTAAGTCCGGACTTAATTCCCTGCTATTGGTGTACAATTTTCGTTACGTCATCATGCAGTACCTATCGTAGCCTAATATGAACCCACAATATGCTCCACCGTCTCAGCCGTTTCACCGCATCTGTTGTTCACTTCTTCCTTTAAGAAACATTTGAGGTAGTTGCTGGTGTCTCCTGAGTTGCTATCTAGAACCATTCAGTTTTTCGATGGAGGTAGCAATGTTCTAGCCAGAGAGTGGATTTCAGTTTGTCAACAAATGGTCGAATTACATGGCGAGGATATGAACCATGGAGTTCTTTCTGCCTCTGGATATGTTGTATTTGTTCTGTGTTAGCAAATTTTGGAGGAAGAGGAGACGGCATGCTTTTAAGATTGAATTATTATTATTATTATTATTATTATTATTATTATTATTATTATTATTATTATTATTATTATTATTATTATTATTATATTGTGCCTACGTGGCGCATGGGGTAGCGTGCCGGGTTCCATGGTTGAAATCCCGCTAAATCCATGTGAGATTTGTGTTGGACAAAGCGGAGGCGGGACAGGTTTTTCTCCGGGTACTCCGATTTTCCCTGTCATCTTTCATTCCAGCAACACTCTCCAATATCATTTCATTTCATCTGTCAGTCATTAATCCCTGCCCCAGAGGAGTGCGACAGGCTTCGGCAGCCGGCACAATTCCTATCCTCACCGCTAGATGGAGATCCATCCCATTCCTGACACGGTCAAATGACTGGAAACAGACTGTGGACTTTCATGACGATGATTATTATCTCCTTGTTCTTGTGCCAATGACCAATAATGAATTAACTGATTTAAAACTTTAACCCTAATATATTCCTGTAAAATAGAATTCCATTTATTAGGATATCAAATCAATCAATCAATCAATCAATCAATCAATCAATCAATCAATCAATCAATAAATAAATAAATAAATAAATAAATAAATAAATAAATAAATAAATAAATAAATAAATAAATAAATAAATAAATAAATAAATGGAAGTTTATTGGGCTGCTGTATGCTGCTCGCGGAGTGATATCTAAATTCTGCGTTAACTTCTTTCAGAGTTTTGGAATCAGTATGTTGGAACTAGAAGAACTTGCCACTAATATTCTCAGACACTCTTTGCACATTGTAAATCGCCATTTGTATTACAAATTACAAATTAAATAATGTTTCCATTCGGAGATAGCTGTCTCTTTTCGGGAATCTTGGAAAACATATTACATCAATAAATAACAAACACATTAATTCAAAATATTATTGAAATATTGTTTGAGAAAACTAATTATGAGACTGTATCATCACAGTAACACTTATGCAAGGGTAGCTGTCTTTTTTTGAATTTTCTCTGTGCTAAATAAATAAGTAATGCATAAATAATAACTTACTAGGCCTATTTATCAAAAAGTCGGACTTCAGATGTGCTCCGCCGTCTTAGACTAATTTATAGTAGTTTTATGTTACAAAAAAATGTATTTACACCATTCATAATTATTGCTTCTGCTGTTTTATGTTTTATGATTTCTACAATATTTCTGTGTGGAATTAGGACTGGGTTCAACTCCCGACTGGGTCGGGGATTTTGATTCCCCAGGCTCGTAGGTTAGGTGTTTGTGTTAATCTTTTCACACTGCTAACTATCGCTGGAACATACAGTAGAGAATACATTCGTCCATAGAGGGTTGTCAGGAAGGGCATCCAGCCGTAGATCAGGGCCAAGTCCTCACGTGTGACACCCGCAAGTCCACAGCGCTGTGGGAAAAGTAGCAAGAGGAGAAGAATCTCTCTCTACCATCACCGACAAGTGAGTTAAATTGCTGTTTCTTATACCTTGTATGTGGGTTATTATAACGTAACGCTACAGAGTGGTATTATTACGTAATGAAAGTGTTGTTGGGTCAACTATTAATTGAACTGTACTATACCCTTAATTACAAAATGTGGCATCTGTTAGCGTAGTAAATGAAGACTCCTTTCATTTTTGTACCGGTCACTTTGTCAGTCAGCCGCTTTTTAAATTTTTACGACTTCTGACGTTCCTCCCCAATCATAGGCAGCCAATGGTGTGCGTTTCGTGGCCTTCAGAGACATCGGAATGCCGAAATATTTGTCTGAAAGGGACTCTTTATTAAGCATTACATGTTATCTGGCACTCTCTAAACACATGCAGCTCTGATGACAAAATGACGGCTGAACAAGCACTAATGAAGAGCTACAGGCCTTATAAATATGATTCATCCGTATTTCTTACTTAGATCCTAAATCCTGTTAAGAAATAAGCTGCCTTTGATTTGTGGCGATACATTTATCCTTTTGCTGCTATGAACAGCACGTATACTTATTAATATGTTTTTTTGTAATGAACCATGCGATGCAATAACTAAATTTTATGGCCTTCCCACAAGACAATCCGCAAGTATCTCTTTCCCTTCTCGGTTGGCCGGGTTGAGTGGCTCAGACGGTTAAGGCGCTGGCCTTCTAACCCCAACTGGCTCTGTCCGGTGGTATTTGAAGGTGCTCAAATACGACAGCCTCGTGTCGGTAGATTTACTGGCACGTAAAAGAACTCCTGCGGGACTAAATTCCGGCACCTCGGCGTCTCCGAAGACCGTGAAAGTAGTTAGTGGGACGTAAAGCCAATAACATTATTATTATTATTCTTTTCGGTTGACAACGTAGTTATGAATATATTTCCTTATAATATATTATCCAGGAAAATACCGGAATGGGAAGCCGAATAGCAATGAAAAGGGCTGCAAACAACCGTAGAGCTTGGACAACAGACCAGTCTGTGGACTGAATATTCAATGATGATAATATATCGATTATAAATGACCGAGCGGAATAGCTATGGAACCGAGGTCTGCATTCGGGAGTTTACTGGGTTCGAACCCCATCGTCGGCTGTCCTGAAAATGGTTTTCCGTGATCTGCCATTTTCACTTCAAGGTAAATACCGTGACAGTTCCTATTCAGAGGCCACAGTCGATTCCTTCGATCTCGTTCACCAATTTCATTCACCATTCATTTGCTCGTCAACTAACGTTGGCACCAGGAAGGGCATCCTCCCGTAAAACATGTCATATAATTTCATCTCATCTCACTCCCGACCCCGTATCAGACACGAGACTAAAGGGTAAACGTAAATACTTGCGACATATCAATTATATATGACTTCGTCTGTGGATCTTTCGTGGAATGTCTTGCTCTGGACCCCAAAGATCGTAGATTAAAATTTGGTAGAGGTAATAAGACCTTTAAAGTCATGGTCAGCGTTAAGGCCTTCAGTTCATAGGGTCCCGGGTTCGATTCCCGTCCGGTTCAGGAACTTTAATCGCGTATGAATAATTATTTTGGCTCGGAGACTGGGTGTTTGTCCCAACACTCTCCCCTTCATAATCAGACAACACACCACACTACAAACCACCATAGAAACACGCAATAGTAGTTAGATCCCTCCGTACAGGGTTGGCGTCAGGAAGGGCATCCGGCCGTGAAACAGGATCAGATCCACCTGGGTGACACTGTTCGCACCCGCGACCACACAGATGGGGGAGAAGCGATAGAAGAATAAGAATAAGAACCTTGAAAGCATACCGATGTCGTCTTACATAAGATCTTTGGTGACACATTTGGTGTTTACCCGATAAAATTATTTGTACTTTATTTTTTACAGTTTGCTTTACATCGCACCAATACAGATAGGTTTTATGGCGACGATGGGATAGGAGTGGGAAGGAAGCGGCCGTGGCCTTAATTAAGGTACAGCCGCAGCATTTGCCTGGTGTGAAAATGGGAAACCACTGAAAACCATCTTCAGGGTTCGAACCCACTATCTCCCGAATGAAAGCTAACAGAGGCGTGATCCTAACCGCTCGACTATCTCGCTTGATATAAAATTAATTAAAACTCAGCCATAGACTCCCAACAGCGAACTGTCATCTGGTAGAGTAAAACCTAACGTCCAAATTGCCGTGGAGGCAGCCTAGATAGCGTCAGATCAAAATGTCGGCACAGAGTAAGTGAGGCCATATTATTATTATTATTATTATTATTATTATTATTATTATTATTATTATTATTATAAAGCCTCCGTGACTCAGGCAGCAGCGCGCCGGCCCCTCACCGCTGGGTTCCGTAGTTCAAATCCCGGTTAGTTCATGTGAGATTTGTCCTGGACATAGCGGGGTTGGAACAGGTTTTTCTCCGGGTACTTCTGTTTTCCCTGTCATATTTCATTCGAGCAACACTCTCCAATATAATTTCATTTCCCCAGAGGAGTGCGACAGGCTTCGGCAGCCGGCACAGTTCCTATCCTCGCCATTAGATGGAGGATTCATTCATTCCATTCCTGACCCGATCGAATGACTGTAAACAAGCTTGTGGATTTATTATTATTAGCCTTATATTATTATTATTATTATTATTATTATTATTATTATTATTATTATTATTATTATTATTATTATTATTATTATTGTGTCTGAAGAAAAAACATTTTCTGTGTGAGAATGTTCAAACGAGCTATTTTGGAAGGTAAGTCGTAGGATGCGACGCCGTGGCGCACACGATGCGTGGGAAGAAGTTGATGTTGCCATAGAGACGGAACAGTAAAGTAAATAGAAACCTGAGCTATTATGCGAGAGAGAGTGGTCGGCCATGTCATTGGCCCCGTGGCTGCAGCTCCGCTATCATAACACGAAGGGACACACCATTCGCATCAACCATGAAGGATTCAATTGAGGGTGCTTTACGAAGTGGAGATGGCGATTTGAGAACTCTGTTTACCGGCCATATGTGTCACAATGCGCGAACCCCTCCTTCCACTTCACCGTACAGATTTCAATAGGGAGAAAGAGCACAGTCAGTTTCGGCGTAGATATTTCCTCCATTGAATATAACAACAACAGCAGCAGCAATAATAATAATAATAATAATAATAATAATAATAATAATAATAATAATAATAATAATAATAATACGAACATAACCATCACAATTGATCTGCATCTAGGGTAGTAAGCCAGCTTTCTGATCAGTGTTTCCAGTGGTCTTATCCTGTGTCATTTTCAAGTTAGGTTGGCCAAGAAAATGTTTCTGTGTAGAAGTCCTTGTGCTCGTGAGGATTGAAGGTCTGGAGTTTCATCAGGTCTTGTATCTTTGCTTTTTTTTAATGGGAAATTTTCCAGTTAAGTATGACGTGTAGCTCTGTACTTGAACTAAAATTCATTAAGGAAGTTTCGGTTGATGACACCGCTTACTGTAGGATACCCCTCGATGCAACCTTTCCCTTCCTGGGAGTAAATCAATGATAAAGGTTACTGATTGAGAAGTTAACTGTCTTGTTTCTGGGTTTTTGTTTTGTCTCTTCGGAGATAAAGTCAGTGAGTTACTCCCATTTAAAACAAATTGCCATGTTTGAACGTCAGTCCTCTCTCAGCTTTTTCTTTCTTCCTTGATCCATTTACTGTCCAGGGTTGGCTTTTCCCTCGGACTCAGCGAGGGATGCCACCTCTACCGCCTCAAGGGCAGTGTCATGGAGCGTGAGACTTAGGGTGGAGAAGAAGTGGCTCAGACCTTTTCCAACAGAACAAAGATGGCCTAGGCCACCATAGCTCAATTGGTGGAGCAACCGACGCGAAATCGGGAGGTTGTGGGTTCGGATCCCACTGGTGTTCGGTTGGCCATTTTTGTTCTGTACGTAACATCTCTTCAACACGTACTAAATGTACGTAACACGACCTAACAGGTTGAAAGTCTGTTTCGATTACAATGCGGTCGTGAAAATTCAATAGTCATTGACTTGGCCCTCAACGGGCGACTTAAACGCACTCTACAGTGTGATGGCAGTAGTGCCAGACCCGTAGCTCAGACCCTTTCCAACAGAACAAAGATGGCCTAGGCCACCATAGCTCAATTGGTAGAGCAACCGACGCGAAATCGGGAGGTTGTGGGTTCGGATCCCACTGGTGTTCGGTTGGCCATTTTTGTTCTGTACTTAACATCTCTTCAACACGTACTAAATGTACGTAACACGACCTAATAGGTTGAAAGTCGGTTTCGATTAAATTCGTTAACATTCTAACCTATTACTACATACAAATCCGGGGTCTACTTATCAGTAAAACATAAACAATCTTAGGAACCTATTTCTTTATTTAACATTGAACTTCCGCACACCTCAGTAATTGGGAACATGCATCATTTTCAAAAATATTTTTTTTGAAAAGTACACCAATGAAATAGTACGTAAACGTATTGCACTGTGGTATGTTGCCTTGTTTTCTACCATTAAAAAAATATTTAATAGTGCCTTTCCGCAAGGCGAGTGAAACGGCCTCTGACGTAAGCGGCGCGCTGTGACGTCACGATCCAGTACCGCATGGAGCTCTACCAGCCGTTGTGCATCAGCCGTTTCTAAAAGCCGATTGTTTATTATTCATGATTGCGAATAACTTCGAAATGACAGAAGCAAGGTTCAAAACAGCACAGTCAGACAATCTACCATGTGTGGATGTCATCATTCTTGAAAAATGTGACTTTTGTGGCCGCAGAAATTCGCGGATAACAAGCAAGTTTGTAAGTGGCGTCTTTTATATACGTGCAATGTACTGTAACCCATAGTATTAGGATAACAACGAACGTAGATAGATATCACATCACTTTCAACATTTCCTTCTAGCCTGATTCCCCTATTAAAGAATAACATTACATTTTCGGGCTTTCAGCATTAGTAAAGTAAGAAATCGGATTTCAGTACTAACATAAACATATAGGTAGCATTATAGTACTAGTCCGCTTCTGTGGTGTAGTGGTTAATGTGTGCCACTCCCGGAGGCCCGGTTTCGATTCCCGGCTCTGCCATGAAAGTTGAAAACAAATAGTACGAGGGCTGGAACGGGGTCTACTCAGCCTCGGGAGGTCAACTGAGTAGAGGGGTTTCGAATCCCACCTCAGCCATCCTCGAAGTGGTTTTTCGTATTTTCCTACTTCTCCTCCAGGCACCTAAGGCCACGGCCGTTTCCTTCCCTCTTCCTTGTCTATCCCTTCCGATCCTCCCATCCTCCAACAAGGCCCCTGTTGAGCATAACAGGTGAGGCCACCTGGGCGACGTAATTGCCCTCCTCACCAGTTGCATCACCATACTCAAAGTCTCACGTTCCAGGACACTGCCCTTGAAGTGGTAGAGGTGAAATCCCTCGCTGAGTCCGAGAGAAAACTAACCTTGAAGGATAAACTGATTAAGAAAGAAAGAAAGAAGGAAAGAAAGAAAGATCATAGTACTACAGGGCTATAATCTATCATTCCCAAAAAAATATATATATTTATGGTTGGGACAACTGGCCTACCCACTTCCGGGGCCCATGAAAGAGAATTAAATATCTTTGTGGAGGGAAAAAGTTAAACATGATAAAGATAAATATGACTTCATCTAGTTTTCACAAGTCGGGCTGAGTGGTTCAGACTGTTGACAGCAACTTGGCAGGTTCGATCCTGGTTCAGTCCGGTGGTAGTTGAAGGTGCTCAAATACGTCAGCCTCGTGTCGGTAGATTTACTGGCACGTAAAAGAACTCCTGCAGGACTAAATTCCTGCACACCGGTGTCTCCGAAAATCGTAGAAGTAGTTAGCGGGGCGTGAAGCCAATAACATTAATTACATTTGGCTTTTAACAAGCTGAGCATATCAGGAAAGAAAAGTGTCCTGGTGACATTTTAGTCGCTCAATACAGGAATGTCTTTGGGTGCTGTGACTTTTACTTTTTTTTTTTTTTTTTTTGCGTCACACCGTCACATATAGGTCTTATGGCGACGGTGGGACAGGAAAGGCCTAGGAATGGGAACAAAGTGGCCGTGGCCTTAGGTACAGCCTCATTATTTGCCTGGTGTGAAAATGGGAAACCACGGAAAACCATCTTCAGGGCTGCCGGCAGTGGGGTTCAAAACCCACTATCTCCCGGAAGCGAGCTCACAGCTGCGCGCTCCTAACCGCACGGCCAACTCGCGCGGATTTTTACCCTTCGGTTTATTGACTTGGCTTGTATAACCTAAAACTAAGTTGGATAATATTTTAAACACCTACATCACTATTTTCACCTGTGTGCAATTATGTTATTTATTTCATTAATGTTATGATAATTATTATAATTGAGCATTGTTAACTTATAAGACCCCAACAGACAAGCATTGGTTTTGTGTAGAGTTATACATTTGTTAAATTCACGTTTTCCTTTCATGATGTACACGCCTATTCTTTGTTACATTATAGAGTATTTAGATATAGCCTAAATTTCTTTACCAATTAAGCTCTTCAATAAAGACATACATAACTGTCCCATGCCAAGATAGAATTAGAGCTGTCAAAATGGTTCATAACCCCTTTGAT
The DNA here is from genome assembly GCF_040414725.1 of Anabrus simplex. Taxonomy (NCBI): domain Eukaryota; kingdom Metazoa; phylum Arthropoda; class Insecta; order Orthoptera; family Tettigoniidae; genus Anabrus; species Anabrus simplex. Next base: position 57,251,261 of record NC_090265.1, on the reverse strand, counting down.
TTATTATCTTGACATGGATCACCCAAAACATAGGTTAGGTTTGGAGAATACTTTAATAATCAGCATTATTCAATGCACTGTTTATTACTTTCATATTCCAAGATGTAATTGAAGCATTTAAATAAAGCATCGTACATTAAAATTTAAAGTTTTACCACTAGAACAGCTGACATGGAAAAGTGATTTGAAAATTCAAACAAATTCATCTTACGTTAAAATCTTCAAAAAAATAAATTGTAGACTTTTCCGATATATCACCAGCATTTCTCCGGCTCGCCAAAATCCATTTCTCCCTAGTTTTAGCGTCTTTGGAACATTTATAAACAATTTGTTTGGTACGGTATGCGATGTGCTATTGCACATCGGAACTCTACACCATTCATAAGTTTTCTGCCTCACTGTCTGCGCAGGATTCATTTTAAGTCTAAAATATACCACTCAGATTATTATCCAATGTATAGACCTCGAATTTAACCATACTAGACACCAACGTAAAGTAGAAATACGCGAAGTGTATCCTGCTTCTCACAGCACACTATGTGTTATTTCGTCTGCTAATTCAGTCAACCTGTACGATGACGTCAGACCAATGAGATCGCGTACTTGCGTGACGTGACATTTTCGTAGACTTTTATCATGTTTGGAGTTATTATTTGTACATTCTGATCACATTTTTGAATTCTGCATGAAATTTTGAGTCAGATTAGCATATTTTTAATTAAAACCCCGGATCATGCATGTTCCCTATTTTATACGTATCTTATAAGCAGGGAGACTTACGTCGTCTTCCTTTTCCGCTGCGCAGTCTTGCTTACGACTTTACCATCCCTGCCGGATATCACCGCCTACATTGCAGTTTCCTTCTCTGTCTTTTATAAACAATATCTATAAAGTAATCTCTTTTATAGAGTCATAACGTCGGAATGTAGTAGTGAGCCTGTGGATGAACTACATACAGTATTTCCGGTGCATAGCTTCAGAGGTAGGAATATTTACAAAAAAAAAAAAAAAAAAAAAAAAAAAAAAAAAAAAAAAAAAAAAAAAAAAGAATAGGACACCCTACAAAGTAAGACTGAAACTTACTTTTCTCAGCCTTTCAGACAGCGACAAAGTGCCGTCTAATACAATGACCTTATCATGACTATAATAATAATAATAATAATAATAATAATAATAATAATAATAATAATAATAATAATAATAGCGGTCTAAGTTAAGACCAAGCTAAGACACTATCCGACAGGGATCTATCCAAAGTGCCTATAGGCTTCATAATGCCCAGACTAAGCTGGAAAAGACATAGAACAAATGGAGATGAAAGAAAGAAAAATCCTAAGAAAAAATACTCGGACCCAGAAAATGCGCTGGCATCGATTACGGAGGAACAATGTACTGAAGGCCCACAGAACATTAGATGCCATACAGAAACAAAAGATCAGATTCCTCGGACACATTTTTGGGAAGGCGACGATAGGCTGACATAAAAATAATCACCCATTTAAACAAATCCAATGGAAAAGGCAACTCATATAAAATATGATTTATTAACACCAAGAAGGACCTGCAATAAATGATCATCATGGAAAAAGACATCCACGACAGAACCACATTCAGAAACAAGATACAGACATTTGAGGGGTTGCAGGAACCAGAAATATCAACCGATAAGAAATAACATTGGAGAGAAGTAGAGGAAGAAGCTGCAAGCAAGATAACGAAGGAATACTTGCGCAAAATAAAACTGAAATCATCAATATTCATTTACGTCCATAGTAGGCCACACTCCTCCTGTCCAGTTTCATCCCCCCGATCTAAATTCTTACGCTCCAGGACACTGCCCTTGAGGCGGTAGAGGTGGGATTCCTCGCTGAGTCCGAGGGGAACACCAACCCTAAAGGGTAAACGTATTAAGAAAGGAGAAAGAAATACGTAGGCCAAAACTGGCTCAATAATAATAATAATAATAATAATAATAATAATAATAATAATAATAATAATAATAATAATAATAATAATTTTATGTCCTCAGCTGTCATGTCCGGGCGTTGTGATTTGGAGCAATTTTGGCTGTCTTTATCTCAATATTATCGTTGTATCTTAGCCTCACAGATTGCGTAAAAATTGGAGCTATATTAGCAGACTTGTTGTTGAGTTTTTAAGATTAATGTTGTCGGGTAAACGTCAAGTATGTCACCAAGAAGCATTTATATGTCGACATCCCACGACGTAGAGTGCCAAATAGGTCTTTTTCTGTTCATTGAACACAATATGAGGAAAGTCACTTGCCAGTTTAAATCAATTTGTGAACCGGGCGATTTGGCCATGTGGTTAAGGGTGCACAACTGTGAGCTTGCATCCGGGAGATAATGAGTTCAAACCCCACTGTCGGCAGCCCTGAAGATGGTTTTCCGTTGTTTCACATTTTCACACCAGGCAAATGCTGGGGCTATAGCCACGGCTGCTTCCTTCCCACTCCTACGCCTTTCCTATCATATCGTCGCCATAAGACCTATCTGTGTCGGCGCGACGTAAAGCAAATTGTAAATTCTAAAATAAAATCCATGTGTTAGAAGGAAGGCATACTTTTCAGTCGACTCAGCTAAAGTAATTTTAAAGACAAGATTGTCAACTTGTCGAACACTAATTATAACATGACTATAGAAAGTACGCACTGATAAACAGAGAATGACTTGCTTCGTTCTACAAGAACATCCTCACATTCTTTCAGATCATCCTGAATCATGCGCACGTCTGTATAATATTGTTTACATTGTATAAACTTGTCAGTGATTGCGAATTGTTGATGTAATGAACAAGCAAGGGTAATGGTGGTGGTGATTATTGTTTTAAGAGGAAGTAAAATAAATCATATCTATCTATCTATCTATCTATCTACACTGGGCAACCGTCCTCTATAATAAGTAAGATCAAGTACTGGTTATAGTAGTCCTCCACTGTCAATTTAGTAACCTTTAGGTAGGTTTCTGTACCTATTCAAACCGGTAATCGTCCGTTATCCTCAGCAACGGCGTTCGGACTTCAAATTCTATCAAACTGTTGAATATTGAATTTTCACGATCGCATTGTAATCGAAGTACCACGTGTATGCATAATTTTTACCGGTTTTTGTGGTAAAGAAAACACGTAATTTTCAAGGGAAATTCATTTTTTGTTTATCAAAATATTGGCCATCGGCTTCTACACACTTCGCCCATCTTTCAGGTAGGTTATGAATACCATGGTAGAAAAACTGCTTGTCTTTTGCGGCAAACCATTCATCGAGCCATTTTACAACTTCCTCAAAACTGCTGAAGTGCTGCTCTGCGAGCGCGTGCCCCATTGATGCGAAGAGGTGAGAGTCAGATGGAGCCAGGTCGGGGCAGTACGGCGGGTATGGAAGGATGTCGCATCTGAACGATTTCAAGGTGTCTTTCACTGGTTTTGCTGTGTAAGACGGCGCATTGTCGTGTAACAAAATCACTTTGCCATGTCGTCTGGCCCATTCTGGTCATCTTTCGATCAACGCGTGATTTAAATTAATCATTTTTTGGCGATAGCGTTCTGCATTACCGGTTTCACCGGGCTTCAAGAGTCTTCGCACTTTTGTGGTCTATCAGAGCGCGCACATTGCAACCATCACGTTTAAATTGCTGAAACCATGTCTCACGTATTCTAATCGATTGAGCGTGTTCACCATACGTTTTTAGCAGCAAACGATGACTTTCTACAGCCTTTTTATTTCGATTAAATAAGAAAAGCAATGCGTGCCACAAATTGCACCCATAAGCGAATTTGCCTAATTTAATTCATAATTAAATTGAATATTTCACATATGAGATACCACAGTGAGGCTGTGAAACTAGCAGTCACAAAGGAACTTTCTGGCGCCAGCCTGACAGCGAGGACAATCCTTGAAACTCTTCTCTAGACACGACCAGATTGTAAACCACCCATCCAATAAATTTTATGACACCGCCTGGGAGTGGTCACTTGCTGTTCATTCTCACGAGAAAAGCACGCGGTGAAGCCTGACCTATTTAGCTAGGACAATAGAGGACCAACGACAGTAACCGCCAATTCGTGGGAGGAAGCGGATGCACTATGTTTTGGAAGAGCGCGAAAGTCTCAGCCAATCAGAATATTCTAAATTTGAATGAGCTGTCATACCGGGAGATCTATAATCAGTATCTCGCGATCTGAAGCCCGATGTGGTAGTGAAAAACAGTGTCTTAGCTTCTTTACAATATTTGGTGAATTATCAGTGCCAATCTGTGATTAATCAGTGCCTAATTAATAAAATTCAACTTCGAACGGAGGAGTAATAGAACCCAGAATAAGGAGCCATCATGGCTGAACGAGGCCATCCACCGGAAGAAAATAACACCAGTGACGCGCATCATCGTGTGGATTATTCTATGATCATTTCCCGCGGCGCAATATCACATGTGAGTCGGACAGAATTTAGGAAGTTTTGAGTATAAATTTTGAAAACCATAACCTACGGATGTACGAGAAAGCGCTCCTGAGGACTAGATTATTACGCCACATCCCTTCCACGGAACTATTTTCCTGGTGGTGGGAGGAATTTTTATAAAACCCAGCGACCACAGGGTCGAACTCGCAGTTACTCAGTTATTCTCAGTCGTTCTCAGTGTTTTGAGTCTTACTCAGTTATTCTCAGTTCTAGAATTCTCAGTGTAAATCAACTCTCAGTGTCTTCGAAGTTCTCAGTTCACAGTTGTTTTGAATACTCTCAGTTATTGTCTTGAGTACTCTTAGTGTTACTTTAGTATGCACAGCGAATCTACGTTTTGACAGAGTGACAGAGTGTGTCAGCAAAAATGCATTTTTGTCAACTTTATTTTGGCTGGTACGAAAGCGACTAGACACTTGTAGGCATTTTAGAAAGCCTTGTATTATTTACTTGGGAGAATATGCATTTCAGAAAATGAACACTTTCACAGACTTTTACTGTAAATGCAGGGAGTGTAGGCAAGAATTACACTTTCAATTTAAATGAACTCACATTACTAGTCGAGGGAAACAAATTCATGTTCCAGCAGATTTACATAAAAACATTTCTAACCAGTGGGGAGTGTTACATGTGAGATCAGTATAATTTTCTCCACGACATAAACTGTATTTAGCTTGTTTCTACCATTCTACAAACTGTTTGGCAAGCTAGATGTTTATGGGCGGAAACTAGTAAGACAAACGGGAAGGTGATTGACTTTATTCAATGGAGGCCGCAACAGCAGACCTTGAGGGAACAGTTATGCCCCAGTAGGGTTAACGTACTATAAGCTGTAGGTAAACAGAGCTGAGGGATCGTCGGAAGGCCAGCAGGTGTTTGCAGGTAAAGAGCGAGGCGACCTTCATCTACACTACAGGCAGGAGGCTGCAGTGGCATCTTCTAAACTTTCACTGGAGTGAGAGAAATGCGAGTGTTTTTATGCTAATATAATCGTGTGGCACGGCATGGCAAGAATGTGTCAAATTTGCGTGTGTAATAAATATATGGAATACCACATCACCTTGAAGATGGAATTCTAATTTCCACCATGACGGGGACCGGTGGGTGAACTGACCTGCTTCCACCATACAGGTATGAGCATAATTAAATCATGTAAATAATATGTAGGACCGTGGCAAAATCGATGATCAGTGTAGTTTAGAGTACTAGGTAAGGTTGTAAATAATTCACAGTAAATATAATAATAACAATAATAATTATAATAACAGTAATAATAATAATAATAATAATGTTTATGTTGCATTTTCAGATAGGCTTATTTTGTGCACTTTGTTTAAGTAGATGTTTGTTTGCGTGTATTTATGGTTGATTTCTGTAGTATGTCATTTTGACAGTTAGGCAGCTTTTGATTTTTGATCTACGAGTGTAATGTCAGTTTATTATTATTATTTCATCATGATTTTAGATCGTTGGTTTTTGAGTTATATTTTCTTTTGTTGGAGTTTTGATGTTATGGACACCGTCGCGATGATTTTCAAGGTTTATTTTCATGGTTTTTGCGCATTTCAGTTTGTTTATGTTGCGGAGTCATCTTTCAGATGGCCGGTTTCGATTTGTATTTATCCCGCGTATTTTTGCGACGATTTTGGGTAGACGCGAATATTTTATCTCTGTAGTTGCGGTTGCGCACGTTTCAACATTTGTGTTTTGAGAGGCAATCTCGTCACTTGTTTTGTTTATATAGTAACAATGAGCGCCATTGATGAGTCAGCTCTGTGATTTTTGTGATGTGTTAACAGTGAATGATCGAGAGATCGAGCTAGATGATTAATATCCCTGATGATCTACGTTAATGATGGAAATATGATATTTGAACCATGTCTTGAATTTACATAAGAAGTCGTAATATGCACGACAGATATTTTTGCCCGCCGGGTACGAGCGAGGCCGTATTGTGAGAATAATGAATTATAATGACGTCGCGAATTAATGAGGAAATAGAAGTGTGAAATGAAGAATTTAACCACGTGCGTTAAAATGTGTTACGACATGGGTATGATACTACAGGCAGGAGCCTGTATTTGTTAAATAATTCCAGGGAGAATAGATGCTCGACTAATAATGCTAGCCAGTGTACAATGTGGACAGAGCGACGAGTCAATGTGTTTTGAATATTTATGTAGAGTCACGGATAACGTGAAAGAACAGTAACTTTTCCATCAAGGTTAGATAATATTATGTCCAGACGTTTGTAGTCTGAAATTTGAGATTGCCGTCAAATTCGCAATATTTTGCTACTCGCAGCGGGGTATATGTTTTCTGGTAACTCCGAGTTTGTTTTGCGCATTTCTATCCTTATTAATTTCCAGTAGGCCGCGATGGTGGGATCCAGTTTGTTTATTTGTCTTTCTTTCTGAGTGCACCTTTTACCGTATTTGTGGGACGCAAGCGTATGTGAATTATTTATATTTGATGTGTTGTAAATAGATAAGGGTAGCTAGTTTTGTTTTGATTTCTGTATTTTTTTGATCGGAGCAGTGTTTCTCCGTTAGTTAACGTAATGATGTAAATTAGATGTTAGATGTTAGGTTTATAGGTCATCGATTCTGTCACAGTCGAAATAGTAGTGGTATGCTCATACCAGGCATCTAAGTAATTACCAAACTTTCTTTTAAAATCCACTACATTTTTATTTTGAAATGAAGCGATCTTTAAATAAACCAATTGTATAAAACTGCCGCAAGAAATGGTAAATAAGATGGTATCTGCCTCCATCTAGTGGTGAGACCACAAATATGAATTTATAAATGAAATGCAGTTAGCGGCAAAGTCAATAGAAATTTTAATGTACAAAGATCGCTGTCATTCGATAATGTTAACATCAGGCACTTGGCCTAAATTTTGTTTTTATTTTAAGAGTCCAGTCTATCACAGGCAAGCAAGTGGAGTCTAACATGTAGATGAGTGGTTGGATACACTCAGAGTGATGTTTCGATAATTGATTTGTTTAATCAGGAGGTGTTGTATAAGACAACAGTTATGTAGGAAATGAAAGTGATGTTCATGGTTGTTTTGTTCTGTTTCGAAGAACTATTTCCTTAAGTGATACACTTGCTTAGTGCAGTCCATGTTTATTAAAATTTGGGTATTTTTCCCAAATGAGCCTACATGTGTTAAACATTTAATAACTCTGATAAGTCAGTGGATTAATCGACGTAACAGAATTTAATTTACTTTATTGTGAGTCTATTTATTAATTTGGATATCTGAGAGATAATTTCTCTGTTATATATTTTGTATTTCAAGAAGGTGGTTTTTCTGACCAGAGTTTTAATGGAGTCATTTTTTTTTCAACTTGAAGTCAATGTCAAGATAGTCTGGAATATTTAATTAAGGTGTTGACCTTCAGTCAGTTTATTTAGGCAGTTTATGTTTGTTTTGGAAGGCAGACCTTCAATTTTAAATATTTTATTAGTCTCTTTTATTTCATTTGTTTACATTTTCACTAGTTCAGTTTACGTTTCATTTCAGCATTTTGCATTTTATTTGAATAAATTAGTCTTTTATTTAATTTTAATTCAGTCTTGGGTACCGTCATTTTAGTTAGTTTACCCCTTCTTTTCATTCCCTCACTCCTCTATCAGCGGGTGGCCTCTCCGGGGATATCGAACGGGCACGACTGAGAAGAAGAGTCTACATGCAGCGGTGAGTATGATGTATATGTCATTTATTATAGGAGCAGCCGGCGCAAAGAAGAAAGAAGAGATCACCGCAGTTGGTGCCTTAAAAGGGCACAGGGGCCGGAGTGAGGTGTGAAAAGCGTGTCGCCCACCTTTAGGGGCTAGATTTGCTTATCCCCGGGACTGTGCACTTTACATTTTATTTATTTTGTACCCAGACTAACAACCATGAACATAGATTTACTGAATGTTGATAAATATGAATGCTGTGGTAGTACTGTTTGACAAGTAGTGGTATTAATTATAAATGATATGTTTGTATAATTTTATCCAAATTTTAGGATAAAATTGTTTTGTATTGGTGATTACTGTGTCTTGCATGTGTTGGAGGTAGTGTTGGGGAACCTGATGGTCTCAGTCGTATTCTCTCAGCATAAGAATGTCGATTAGCCAGGAGCAGTGGGACAGGTTGATTAAAACCATTAACGATTTAAGTGTAACAACTAGTGAGTTGAAATCGAGTCAGGCCGAACTATCGAATAAGATCGAAAGTAGCCAAACAGAATTAGCTGACGATTTGAAATCCAGTCAGGCCGAACTTGTGAACAAGGTAGAAAGTAGCCAAGCCGAATTAGCTAATGAGTTAAAAAACACACAAGGCGAATTAAATCCAGCCAGGTAGATTTAGCCAATGAGTTAAAGGCCACACAAGGCGAATTGAAATCCAGCCAGGTAGAACTTGTAAATAAGATTGAGAGTAGCCAAGCCGAACTTGCGAATAAAGTAGAGGCAGTACACGGGCAGGTCTTGGAAGAATTTAAACAGTATGAGATAAAGCTCGAGGAGAAATTCATGAAAAGCCAGGTCGAATTGAAAAAAGAGTTACGGGAAAACCAGGATAAACTCATGCAGGCGTGTAATGCAAACAGGCAGGAGACGATGGAAGAGATAAAGAAGTTAGCCGATGCACAAGCACAGATACAAGAGCAGTTAGACAGCCACAGCGCGACTGTTGAGGAAAGCATGAGGGAAACCAGGGAAATGGTGCAAGATCAAGGCAAGGACTTAGCTCGAGGTTTGATACTCTTGGAGGAGCGGATAGATAAAATTGAGGACGAGAATAGGAAAGAAATGGATAAAGTATGCGTACAGATTGGAGAGACCCAGGAGAAAACGAGCCACGAAATCATGACCTTAAAGTCGGAGACCCAGGATATTACAAAGAGGTTAACCGAACTGACAGAAAAGATAGCAGAGACTGAGGGTGCGATTACACTCAGTGAGCAGTCAGTAAGACAGGAAGTTAACGAGGTCATAGAGGGAAAAATCCAGGCAATTAAGACCCAGGGTGAAAACTTGTCGACCTTGGTCAAGATGTTAGTCGACAAACAAGCCGAGTCCCAGATAGCCAGAGAAATTAGGATACAGCCGCAGCACGAGCCGACACAGAGCGAGCCAATAACCCAAGTATTTAACATGGAAAGGACAATGCCCGAAAGTACGCAAAGAACTGAAGCTTCCACGCAAATCATAAACATCGTGCGTACGAGTGACGACCAGCCGAAGAAATTCAGTGGAACGTCACAAATAACACCAAAAGTCTATCTTAGGGAATTGAAACAATATTTCCAAGACATTAAAGCCCCTGAAGAAAAGAAACTACGCATAGTAGAAAAATATCTCGAAGGACAGGCAAAGACCTGGTACTACGGTTTCGTAGATACTTTTAAGACGTTCGCAGATTTCGAGAAGGCTTTCCTCGAAAGGTACTGGTCCTTATCCACACAACAAGCACTCAGGATGGACTTGTACACTCGCAAGTACATGTCGACGCAGCCCACACGATACTTAGACTTCTTCCTAACACAGCTCGTCAAACTTAGGCAATTAGATTCTCCAGTGTCTGACGCAGAGATCGTTCAGACGATAATCAAACAATTTCCGTCGGACGTGCAGAGAATGCTCATTACAGCGAGGGTCGATGATCCAGCCCAAGTTGAGGCTATTCTAAGGGAGCTAGATGCTACATCCACTAATAACGTACCGCAGAGAGTGACCAGGCAAACGCAGGAACATAGGGCTTACCTAGCTAATGCCACCAGCGAAAATGCACGAGGCAATGTGCAGGTAAACGGCCCGAATTCAGGTGCTGTACCGCGGCGAGAGACGAACACGAGACGCCAGGAGGAAGAAATCCAACGTCCGTGGTTTAGAAAACATAACTACCCAGACAGGCGACCGCGCTACCAGGACAGGCAGCCATACCAGAGGAGGTACCTCTCACGTGACAGAAGGCGATGGGAAAATGCAGGAAGAGATAGACCTTACTATCGCGATCCTGAAAGGAGATGGAATGAGAGAAGGAATTACCAGCGAGATAGGAACTCGGACCCAAGGTATCAAGAGGGGCGCCGATATATCAATGACCTGAGTAACAAACAGCAGCGCGATCCATGGAAGCAGGCGATCGAATCCCAAGACATGAACCCGGACATCACAGGAGACGGAAGCCACGAATTCCAGCAGCCAGCCAGGAGAGAAACCCAGGACCGCACACCACTAAACCCAGAAGCACCCCCACACAAGGAAACAGGTGCTAGGAGGAAGGAATATCTTCCTAATTGGAATTAAGGACTCCATCGTATAGCTCGGACATTATGGAAAAATCCCGAAATCACGGAGAGGCAATCAGTTCATATTAGTCACCATGGATGTATTTTCCAAATTTACAAACCTTTCTCCAATGCAAAAGGCCAATACTAGGTCAGTTTTAAGATGCATTAATAGGGAAATAATTCCGGCCATGGGAAAACCGGAGAAATTATTAACAGATCACGGAACACAGTTCACCTCCGCAGAGTTCAAAACAGGTTTAAGGCAATTAGGAATACAGCATGTTCTGAGTTCAACACGTCACCCAGAGTCGAACCCGGCAGAAAGAGTAATGAAAGTCATCGCAAAATTCAGCAGAATTTATATCCCAGAACAACATTGGCGATGGGTCGATATTCTCCCATTGATCACTGACTGCATAAATAATACTGTCCATGAAGCAACAGCGAAAATCCCAGCCACAGTGCATAATGGCTTACAACCGGCCAGGACGTGGAGTCCAGTCGTCAATTGTCCGCCTGAGCCCCAATTATCTCCGGAACTATGTATACAACAGGTACGGGAGCACTTAAGAGAGCAAGCTGACCGCAGGCTGAGGAGAGTTCGTAGAAAAAAATTCCACAAGCCATTACGGGAAGGTGAAATGGTATTGATCCGTAGACCAGCCATCTCCGATCCTGAAAGGAAGTATTACGCAAAATTCGCACCATTGTACATCGGTCCTTACCGCATTGTCCAGAATATGCAAAACAATGCGTATAAAATTAGAAGTTTAGATGGGGAAAATGAAATGATTATGAATGCAGCAAATCTTCGAACATATAAAATAGCACCAGGCGCAGCTCAAGTAAATCTCGTGGAAAAACCAAGGAGCTCAAACGCAGGAGAAGACGCAAGTTCCGGCACGGAAGAAGAAGATGATGATGATGACCCGTGTACCGAAGCAGAAGAAGAAGACGATGATGATGACCTGTGTACCGAAGCAGAAGAAGAAGATGACCAGGAAACCCTATCAACGCACCCAGGAGACGACAGTCATTTCGAGACAGGTCAACAGACAGAAGAGAATTGTCCGGAATGCGAACAGAACTCAGCCGAGATACTAGCAGTCATGAAACAGATTGCAGATGACCTCGAGAAAGAGAACAAACTTTTAGAGAGAGAAATCAGAGAAAAACTCAGACATAAGCAGAGGTATACTTTATAGTTAGGAGTATACATTCGCTTATGGCTGCAAGTATGTCTAAAATATTATTGGTTGAATTGAGAAATCTTCCACTATCGCGTAAGATTTCTAACGGCGTAAGGGGGCATTGCACCCATAAGCGAATTTGCCTAATTTAATTCATAATTAAATTGAATATTTCACATATGAGATACCACAGTGAGGCTGTGAAACTAGCAGTCACAAAGGAACTTTCTGGCGCCAGCCTGACGGCGAGGACAATCCTTGAAACTCTTCTCTAGACACGACCAGATTGTAAACCACCCATCCAATAAATTTTATGACACCGCCTGGGAGTGGTCACTTGCTGTTCATTCTCACGAGAAAAGCACGCGGTGAAGCCTGACCTATTTAGCTAGGACAATAGAGGACCAACGACAGTAACCGCCAATTCGTGGGAGGAAGCGGATGCACTATGTTTTGGAAGAGCGCGAAAGTCTCAGCCAATCAGAATATTCTAAATTTGAATGAGCTGTCATACCGGGAGATCTATAATCAGTATCTCGCGATCTGAAGCCCGATGTGGTAGTGAAAAACAGTGTCTTAGCTTCTTTACAATATTTGGTGAATTATCAGTGCCAATCTGTGATTAATCAGTGCCTAATTAATAAAATTCAACTTCGAACGGAGGAGTAATAGAACCCAGAATAAGGAGCCATCATGGCTGAACGAGGCCATCCACCGGAAGAAAATAACACCAGTGACGCGCATCATCGTGTGGATTATTCTATGATCATTTCCCGCGGCGCAATATCACATGTGAGTCGGACAGAATTTAGGAAGTTTTGAGTATAAATTTTGAAAACCATAACCTACGGATGTACGAGAAAGCGCTCCTGAGGACTAGATTATTACGCCACATCCCTTCCACGGAACTATTTTCCTGGTGGTGGGAGGAATTTTTATAAAACCCAGCGACCACAGGGTCGAACTCGCAGTTACTCAGTTATTCTCAGTCGTTCTCAGTGTTTTGAGTCTTACTCAGTTATTCTCAGTTCTAGAATTCTCAGTGTAAATCAACTCTCAGTGTCTTCGAAGTTCTCAGTTCACAGTTGTTTTGAATACTCTCAGTTATTGTCTTGAGTACTCTTAGTGTTACTTTAGTATGCACAGCGAATCTACGTTTTGACAGAGTGACAGAGTGTGTCAGCAAAAATGCATTTTTGTCAACTTTATTTTGGCTGGTACGAAAGCGACTAGACACTTGTAGGCATTTTAGAAAGCCTTGTATTATTTACTTGGGAGAATATGCATTTCAGAAAATGAACACTTTCACAGACTTTTACTGTAAATGCAGGGAGTGTAGGCAAGAATTACACTTTCAATTTAAATGAACTCACATTACTAGTCGAGGGAAACAAATTCATGTTCCAGCAGATTTACATAAAAACATTTCTAACCAGTGGGGAGTGTTACATGTGAGATCAGTATAATTTTCTCCACGACATAAACTGTATTTAGCTTGTTTCTACCATTCTACAAACTGTTTGGCAAGCTAGATGTTTATGGGCGGAAACTAGTAAGACAAACGGGAAGGTGATTGACTTTATTCAATGGAGGCCGCAACAGCAGACCTTGAGGGAACAGTTATGCCCCAGTAGGGTTAACGTACTATAAGCTGTAGGTAAACAGAGCTGAGGGATCGTCGGAAGGCCAGCAGGTGTTTGCAGGTAAAGAGCGAGGCGACCTTCATCTACACTACAGGCAGGAGGCTGCAGTGGCATCTTCTAAACTTTCACTGGAGTGAGAGAAATGCGAGTGTTTTTATGCTAATATAATCGTGTGGCACGGCATGGCAAGAATGTGTCAAATTTGCGTGTGTAATAAATATATGGAATACCACATCACCTTGAAGATGGAATTCTAATTTCCACCATGACGGGGACCGGTGGGTGAACTGACCTGCTTCCACCATACAGGTATGAGCATAATTAAATCATGTAAATAATATGTAGGACCGTGGCAAAATCGATGATCAGTGTAGTTTAGAGTACTAGGTAAGGTTGTAAATAATTCACAGTAAATATAATAATAACAATAATAATTATAATAACAGTAATAATAATAATAATAATAATGTTTATGTTGCATTTTCAGATAGGCTTATTTTGTGCACTTTGTTTAAGTAGATGTTTGTTTGCGTGTATTTATGGTTGATTTCTGTAGTATGTCATTTTGACAGTTAGGCAGCTTTTGATTTTTGATCTACGAGTGTAATGTCAGTTTATTATTATTATTTCATCATGATTTTAGATCGTTGGTTTTTGAGTTATATTTTCTTTTGTTGGAGTTTTGATGTTATGGACACCGTCGCGATGATTTTCAAGGTTTATTTTCATGGTTTTTGCGCATTTCAGTTTGTTTATGTTGCGGAGTCATCTTTCAGATGGCCGGTTTCGATTTGTATTTATCCCGCGTATTTTTGCGACGATTTTGGGTAGACGCGAATATTTTATCTCTGTAGTTGCGGTTGCGCACGTTTCAACATTTGTGTTTTGAGAGGCAATCTCGTCACTTGTTTTGTTTATATAGTAACAGTGAGCGCCATTGATGAGTCAGCTCTGTGATTTTTGTGATGTGTTAACAGTGAATGATCGAGAGATCGAGCTAGATGATTAATATCCCTGATGATCTACGTTAATGATGGAAATATGATATTTGAACCATGTCTTGAATTTACATAAGAAGTCGTAATATGCACGACAGATATTTTTGCCCGCCGGGTACGAGCGAGGCCGTATTGTGAGAATAATGAATTATAATGACGTCGCGAATTAATGAGGAAATAGAAGTGTGAAATGAAGAATTTAACCACGTGCGTTAAAATGTGTTACGACATGGGTATGATACTACAGGCAGGAGCCTGTATTTGTTAAATAATTCCAGGGAGAATAGATGCTCGACTAATAATGCTAGCTAGTGTACAATGTGGACAGAGCGACGAGTCAATGTGTTTTGAATATTTATGTAGAGTCACGGATAACGTGAAAGAACAGTAACTTTTCCATCAAGGTTAGATAATATTATGTCCAGACGTTTGTAGTCTGAAATTTGAGATTGCCGTCAAATTCGCAATATTTTGCTACTCGCAGCGGGGTATATGTTTTCTGGTAACTCCGAGTTTGTTTTGCGCATTTCTATCCTTATTAATTTCCAGTAGGCCGCGATGGTGGGATCCAGTTTGTTTATTTGTCTTTCTTTCTGAGTGCACCTTTTACCGTATTTGTGGGACGCAAGCGTATGTGAATTATTTATATTTGATGTGTTGTAAATAGATAAGGGTAGCTAGTTTTGTTTTGATTTCTGTATTTTTTTGATCGGAGCAGTGTTTCTCCGTTAGTTAACGTAATGATGTAAATTAGATGTTAGATGTTAGGTTTATAGGTCATCGATTCTGTCACAGTCGAAATAGTAGTGGTATGCTCATACCAGGCATCTAAGTAATTACCAAACTTTCTTTTAAAATCCACTACATTTTTATTTTGAAATGAAGCGATCTTTAAATAAACCAATTGTATAAAACTGCCGCAAGAAATGGTAAATAAGATGGTATCTGCCTCCATCTAGTGGTGAGACCACAAATATGAATTTATAAATGAAATGCAGTTAGCGGCAAAGTCAATAGAAATTTTAATGTACAAAGATCGCTGTCATTCGATAATGTTAACATCAGGCACTTGGCCTAAATTTTGTTTTTATTTTAAGAGTCCAGTCTATCACAGGCAAGCAAGTGGAGTCTAACATGTAGATGAGTGGTTGGATACACTCAGAGTGATGTTTCGATAATTGATTTGTTTAATCAGGAGGTGTTGTATAAGACAACAGTTATGTAGGAAATGAAAGTGATGTTCATGGTTGTTTTGTTCTGTTTCGAAGAACTATTTCCTTAAGTGATACACTTGCTTAGTGCAGTCCATGTTTATTAAAATTTGGGTATTTTTCCCAAATGAGCCTACATGTGTTAAACATTTAATAACTCTGATAAGTCAGTGGATTGATCGACGTAACAGAATTTAATTTACTTTATTGTGAGTCTATTTATTAATTTGGATATCTGAGAGATAATTTCTCTGTTATATATTTTGTATTTCAAGAAGGTGGTTTTTCTGACCAGAGTTTTAATGGAGTCATTTTTTTTTCAACTTGAAGTCAATGTCAAGATAGTCTGGAATATTTAATTAAGGTGTTGACCTTCAGTCAGTTTATTTAGGCAGTTTATGTTTGTTTTGGAAGGCAGACCTTCAATTTTAAATATTTTATTAGTCTCTTTTATTTCATTTGTTTACATTTTCACTAGTTCAGTTTACGTTTCATTTCAGCATTTTGCATTTTATTTGAATAAATTAGTCTTTTATTTAATTTTAATTCAGTCTTGGGTACCGTCATTTTAGTTAGTTTACCCCTTCTTTTCATTCCCTCACTCCTCTATCAGCGGGTGGCCTCTCCGGGGATATCGAACGGGCACGACTGAGAAGAAGAGTCTACATGCAGCGGTGAGTATGATGTATATGTCATTTATTATAGGAGCAGCCGGCGCAAAGAAGAAAGAAGAGATCACCGTAGTTGGTGCCTTAAAAGGGCAGAAAATGTTCTTTTTCAGGCACAAACTTCGACTCGATACAACACAGACGCTAGTGTTAGGCGGACTCAAATTGTGTATGTTGGTAGGTTAATGTCAGTCGAACAAACTGACGTATGTGCCAAATTCACACGCTGCGCGCTGTTCGCTGGCGCCATCTCTTAGTGAACCCGGAAAAGACTTATGCATACACCTGGTATACTTTCAACCCATTAGGCCGTGTTCCGTACACATAGCACGTGTTGAAGAGATGTTAATAATAGAACAAGAATGGCCAACCGGACACCAGTGGAATACGAACCCACAGCCTCCGCTTTGTCCAGCACAAACCTCACATGGAGCGACCGAGGTTTGAACCACGGAACCCAAGTGTGAGAGGCCGGCGCGCTGCCGCATGAGCCACGGAGGCTCTACACATAACATACATAGGGCCTACAGTATATTCAACTTGCTTTACGTCGCACCGGCACAGGTAGTTCTTATGGGAGAGAAAAGGGCCAGGAATGGGAAGAAATCGATCATGGCCTTGATAAAAGTACAACCACAGCATTTTCCTGGCGTGGACATGGGACCACGAATAAATAAAAGTCGCACAGTGTAAAACGAAACTAACAAGTATAGATATGTATGTTAGTACTGCGGCACTTCAACAACCTGACTTACCTACTACAGTGATAATTAGTGAAAGGATTCTAAGGTGCAGCACTTTTCCAAAAATATAGCTATTTTCATACAGGTAGGTCAATATGTATATCCGAGGACATGAATTGAAGCGAAATAAACACAATTTTTTGCACCCTTTGCACCTTTTTGTGAGATTACTACATTTTTCCACCTTTTCCCTTTTATTTCATGTTTCAGCACCTTTTTCCCACACTTTTGTTTGTGTTTTTAAAAGATTAGACAGAGTTTTTTTCTTTTTTGAACAGATTTTTAAAATTGTGGATAATCAGAAAGTCAATAAATAAATATTAAAATATAATTTATGGAAATAATCAGTAATTCATATCCCAGCAACAATGGTCAACTTTGGCAAGAATGGCCAACCTGCAGCTGTGAAATCAAATTAAAATTTAAACAGCAGCAAAAGTTTATACCAAGTTCAGTTAATACTGGCATGTATTTAACAGTTCGACCTATCAATTGCCTACTCTCCTGTTGGCCGTGTTAGTGTTTTACCAGTCCGGACCAGAACATATTTTTCACAACACAAAATCATACCGAAGGTTAAGAAGGAAAAGCTGTATGCACTTTCAGAAGACTTCAACGTGCAGTTTATCGAAACTGGTGGCATCATTCTTCGACATGTCGTCTGCGAAGTAAATATTGCAATCGATGACAAGCATTAAAGAAACAGAATAAACCGCACATCCACTACAACAGACATGGCGTAATCATCATCACATCATCCAGAAATTCTGCCTTATGACAGGTCTTGTCATGGGAGAACCTTTTGCACTTTTGCCTCTCCTGCGCCAAGTTTTTCATGTCCGAATATTTCTTTCCTTAGATATTGTCCAACATTTGATATATTTTCCTTCCTCCTCCTCGTTTGCCCTTCACCACTCCTTCTATTCCTTCTTTCAGTAAACAGTCCCTCCTCAAACAATGTCTGATCCAATTCATTTTTCCCCTTCTAATGATTTGCAACATACTTTCTTTCTTCTACAACTCTTCGTAATACCTTCTCATTCCTTACCCACTTTTCCCATTTGACTTGTTCTATTCTCCTTCATACCCACATCTCTAGTGCCTCCAAATCATCTTCCTTTCGCAATGTCCAAGTCTCTGCGCCATACAGCGCTATGCTCCAGATATAACACTTAGCAAGTCTTCTCCTCAAATATTTGTTTAGTGGCCCACAAAGTAATTTCGATTTATCTTAAAGCCTTTTTTTGCCATGGCAATTCTTTTCTTAATTTCTAAAGTTACTGACTTGCTCTATTTCTTCTCCCCCAATAATAATACGACAACTTGTACCTCTTCCTCCAATTATCATACTTTCTGTCTCCTTCTGGCTTTAGGGAAAGGGGCCTGTGTTTATAATGAATAGAAGAAGAAGACATGTAAAGAGTATTGAAATTCACAAGTCGAAACTTTTTTTTTTTTGCTAGCGGGCTTTACGTCGCACCGACACAGATAGGTCTTATGGCGACGATGGGATAGGAAAGGCCTAGGAGTTGGAAGGAAGCGGCCGTGGCTTTAATTAAGGTACAGCCCCAGCATTTTCCTGGTGTGAAAATGGGAAACCACGGAAAACCATTTTTCAGGGCTGCCGATAGTGGGATTCGAACCTACTATCTCCCGGATGCAAGCTCACAGCCGCGCGCCTCTACGCGCCTGGCAGTTGAAACCTAAGCATACTACTCTGATACACGCCTTCGCTTCAGGATCTGAAAAGCAGAGGTCATTGCTTGAGTTCAGTGCGAATCGTGCCATGGTATTAATCCAGACAGGAATTCCAGTCCACAAAGTAAATGTATGAAGGATTTGATTTGCAAGGAAACTGTGGAAGGTGGAGCTCAGCCACCTCTTTTACAAAACTGGACATGTAATAAAGTGATTTCATCAGCGCCTTTTCTTTCCACCTTTCTAGAAAAAAATTCAGAACCTTCCCCTCCACCCCCCCCCCCCCCCTTTTTTCTTACCATACTTTCCACCTTAGGATCCTCTCCCTACTGATAATGACGCTCATCTCATCGCAAGTCTATCCAGACTGGAAGCAAAATTTCGTCGCTCTCTAGGAATGTAGATTTTGAAGAGTACGGATAATGTTTGGAGAAGGTGACTTTATTTCACAATTTTTCAACCGAGTACTAAACCTTTATATGTTTGAGTTTTCTCGTTTATTGAAAGTTCAGATGATTTTCAGATATCGTCGTTGCACCTGAAAGAAACACTATATGATAATACTGACAATATTTCAGCGTAGAACTCTGACTAGAGAGATCCTGTTATCTAAAGTTCGGTATTGCATGAACTATATCAACGAATTTTCGTTCTAAGTGATACATGTGCTGCGGGTCGGTATTTCTCCCCTTAGCATTGTTACGTAACGGTATTTTGAGGCGCAACGACGATATGATGATTACCCAACGTAAGTGCACAAAAATGACTAAATAATAACAAAGAATAAATACAAATTACTTTAGAACAATAAACGTCACCCATTGCTGAAAATGGCAAAATAATGTAGTGTAATTGAAATATGACCTAAAAGAAATAAATGGCAAAAGTGAAAAACATGACTTAATATAGCAATGGGTATGATGCACAAGTTAAAAGATGGCATGTCATCAAAATACAGACTATGGATCAGTATGAAAATGTGGGGTAGTTTTTATTTGAGATAAGCAATATATAACAAAACTATAGTTCAATTTTCTACTTTAGTAAAATGCGTTATTATTTTTATTATTAATGCCCTGGATTGATTTTGTGAGTGGCAGGAACGCGCCGTTGTCGCGGGTTGGCCTTCCGGAAGGGGATTGCAGAAAAAAGTTCGACCACTCTGGAACTCGCGCTGAGCACCTGCGCTGCTGCTGCTCCCTTCTTCTGAACACCGTTCCCGTTACTTGGATCATAACAGAATAAGAGGGGAAAAGGAAATTACCTTATGTTTTTATATAACGTTATTTTATTACATTCTGTTGCTTCCGAGGTCTACCTCACGGTTATATGAGGACGGCTACTGGCCGGTTATGTTTTCTTTGCGTCCTGCTGACGTATTGGTAAAATTCTCCAAGTTTTTTTCTTCCTTGTTCCCTTGATGGTCCATTCAATATTCGCAGACAGGATTGACCTCCGGAGTCCCCGATACAATAACAGAGCGCTGTATGTATTGGTCATATTGCCCGGCTGGCTCCCGGCGTTCCAGGCCCGTCTTTTTACATAAAATTGAGACACTTTGCTTAATAAAAGCATCTCTATAAAGATGGACAGCGGTCGTATGGGGGAACGCGGCAGGGGAAGGAATTTTGCGTAAAAATAAATAAGGGGTGGAGAAAATAGTTTGAGTGGATAATAAGACTGAGGGTTGTTCTTGAGGTTCTTGAATGCTTCTCGAGAATATGCTCATGGCTTGATTACCGCTGTACAGTGTGCAATGGTGGCGTAGTAAACAGAACCGTACATTGAATGCTTTCACTATAGGGATGTATCACGCAAAACTTGTCCGCTAGGCTGCGTAATGGTAATACCCGGTATGCGCTTTCCGCTCTCGATTGTTTTACATGAGACTTATATGGAGTATTCCTACATTTGCGATCATCGAAACGAAACTTTTGTTTTAACTGCATTAAAATGGAGTTACCATATTCTGCTAATGTTTTCAACAAGACGGGAAATGGTATAGGTGCTATGACGATTGCGGATTTGGAAGCAGAATTAAAGAAAAGGGGCGAAAAAGTATTCGGAAAAATGCAAGAATTGATTGAAAGGTACCAGTAAGGAATAAATGCAGCAACTCCTTCTTTTAGTGTTTTTGTTAAGATTGAATTCTTAAGGTACAAATAGCATTTTGAAAACATTCCTAATACGGTATTTTTTCTTTTCTTTTCCGGTTATAGGCATACATACGGCACGACATTGGAGCAGTGCTTGGGGCTACATCCACTGAACTTCATTTCCGTGTAGCGCACGAGTTTCAGGATCTTGTTTCGGACCATAAGACAAATACCGGTATAAAAATTTCAAATTTGGAAGTAATGAATTATTTCCTGTTCAGGAAGTCTGAAATTGATGGTGCTCCGATGTCAAATTATAGGTCACTGTGATTCAGGATACGTACCGCACACGCTGCTATGGCTGTTTTCCTACGTCTATATCTTCTTGCTCTCGGAGTTATTTCCAAGGTACCGGTGCCACACCATGAAAATATCGAAGGTACAGCGTTCTCCTTAAGTCTTCGTCTTTCGCCTAAAATTATTGAAATAGGTCATATTAACTTTAAAGAATGTACTACCTTATTATAAAATTATTTCTTAATTAGTACTAATTAGCTTACTTACCAGTTTCAGTAATGACATAATCTTCAACTGTAAAATATTTGGAGCAGACTTTGATATTAGTCATATTTTTATTTCGTAGGTTCTGCATGCAACCATTTTTTACGGAAAGCATCTTGCTTAGGAAGTTGATGGTGTGAATACGATCGACCTTGATTTTGGGACATTAGGACACAGCAGTAGTCAGGCATCACAATTTTCTTGTCGTCTTTGTTGTCGTAACGATATATTAAATCTTTAACAGCATTTAACTAGGTAACTTCCATTAAAAACACATACAAAAAAATGACGATCGACAAGCGCATACCGGGTACTACACGTGAGACATCTATCGGTAGTGTTTCAGTACATCCCTATTGCCTCTTCGGGTCAGAAGAAAAGAGCCCGACTCATGATGGTCCTAAGACTGCGGATTCTCTCTGTTTAGTTGATTTTTGAAAGAAGGGTGGAAATATTGCAAGCCTGACTGGTTTTTTAAACATGTGTTCCGAATTACTGCTAGAACTTTTTACGTTACTGTAAAATTAGTCCAAATAAATCATTCAATAATATATGAAAATTAACCTAATGAATAATGAACATCGTTGAATGCATGTGACCAGAAGATCAACAATTATTGATGATTTGGCAGCTGATGTATACATATACTCAGATTCCCTTTTAAAAAATACGTGAACATTTTTATTGTTACCCGAAACAGCAATGTTGGAGCTATTTTTCGACCTAATCGCCACCAGAACTGACACACTTGTCATATCGTGGAATCAACTTTTGTATGCCGGTGTCGTAGATGTCTGCCGCCTGGGAATGGAACCAGCGTGTGACATAGTCTTCAGCTATTCGTGCATGTGAAAATGCTGACAGGAGGACAGGGATTTTTTGAATTGCAAGGAACGATTACAATTACCGGGAGCAAGATCAGGACTGTATGGTGGATGATCAAACACCTTGCAGCCGAACTCCTGCAAAACAGTTGCTAAGCGTCGATCCGTATGTGGGCGAGCATTGCATGGATCACAGAACGCCTGCACTGAGCATTCTATTCCTCTTGTTTTGAATGGCTTATCGCAGTTTCCTTAGAAACTTTATCACGGACCGAATCTCGCAGGTGGTGGGACAAAGAATACGAGCCGCCAATTCGAGCCACTGTTGCTGCGCTGCTGACACCAGGCGAGACTTGTCCGGCCGGTATGTACATAAGCTACGTCATAGATCTGTATGGCATGCTCATATTTCCCATCTAAATACGTTTACTTTACAAGAAAAGAAACAGAGAAAATTTCTGGATAGCCTCGTATTGTTGCTCGCTGAACACCACGTGGGGGAAACGTGTAGGGTGTTGAGTAGCTAAATCTCGCCGGCGTGAGCAGTTTTCATCCGAACCATGTTCCAGCTGATTTGAGCTCCCTGAGAAGAACGTGGAGGTCTCTCAATAGGCTCCTAACTGACTGTGGAATACATGCCTTGCCATTACATCAGAGGAGCTTCAAGAACCCTCCGGAAAATCTTCTAAATTTTGTATCGAAATTCTAAAAGTTTCTTTTTTAATTTCGTGTGGCTATTACTAGCCGAGTGCAGCCCTTGTAAGGCAGACCCTCCGATGAGGGTGGGAGGCATCTGCCATGTATAAGTAACTGCGTGTTATTGTGGTGGAGGATAGTGTTATGTGTGGTGTGTGAGTTGCAGGGATGTTGGGGGCAGCACAAACACCCAGCTTCCGGGCCATTAGAATTAACCAATGAAGGTTAAAATCCCCGACTCGGCCGGCAATCGAACCCGGAACCCTCTGAACCGAAGGCCAGTACGCTGATCATTCAGCCAACGAGTCGGACATTCTAAAAGTCATGCTATTATTATGCGCTCTGCTGGCCCCCCATCTCTCTCATATCCTTCTTCCACTGACTCTTCGTCATTATTTTCCTTCTTATTTTACTACACTGCAGTGGTTGCAAATCCGCGTCCACATCCCAAGATTGTAGGTTAAACCCAGCAGAGGTAGTCGGATCTGAAAGGCGTAAGATAGTCCAATGAGCACTCCATCTTGTACCATGTCGACATGACGCATTCGGTGTTTACTCTATACGAAATTAAAATTCAGCTATAGATCGGCTAACGGAGATCGGGTTTACTCCATCTGGAAGAGTAACAGAGAACGTCAAAGTTGATGCGCGCGCAGCCTACGTGCACACGGTAGCAAAGTCCATGTAGTTTCCTGCGTTTGCGTCCCATTTCTTCGAGTAGCACCGACAGGTCTGGAAAGGAATATTAGTAGCTGATAGTCTTGCGGTGTACTGTTCAGTGGTTCAGTCCAGCCTACAGTAACTGAACTGCACTAGCTAAGCTGACCAAGAGGGCTTAGTTCACAGTGCAACACTGTCGAAGTCCACAAACAGGCAATCGGTTTTCTGTGAGCAAGTAAGGTATTCGACAGTTAACGAACCTCTATGGGAGATGAAATCAATATAAGTCGCTAGTTTCTTCATTTAAAGCTCCTAGGGGCTCACAACATGCGAATGTGTGTTTGTGATCACGGAGCTCTGAACTTGAGCCTGAAATTAGCTTCCACTGAAATGAAATGTCGTATGGCTTTTAGTGCCGGGATATCCCAGGACGGGTTCGGCTCGCCAGGTGCAGGTCTTTCTATTTGACTCCCGTAGGCGACCTGCGCGTCGTGATGAAGATGAAATGAGGATGAAGGCAACACATACACCCAGCCCCCGTGCCGTAGGAATTAACCAACTAAGGTTAAAATCCCCGACCCGGCCGGGAATCGAGCCCGGGACCCTCTGAACCGAAGGCCAGTACGCTGACCGTTCAGTCAACGAGTCGGACAGCTTCCACTTGTTTCGCCAGACTGTTCACTTTCATTTTTCCCTCTCTCCCTTGGCCAGTTCTTGTTTTCTCCACCCCGCCGGCATTATCCTTGAAATGCTAAGGGATTCTTTTATTTTCACATCTTTCTTGACCGTTCTCTTTCTTTTGCCAATATCTTCATTTTTGAAGAGAATAGGAGACTTTGAAATGTGGTGTTACAGAATAATGCCGAAGGTAAGATGGAATCACGAATGAAGAGATACTGAATCGAATTACTGAGAGTAGAACGATTTGGCGAAATTTTATCAGAAGAAGGGATAGAATAATAGAACACATCTTAAGACACTGTTGCGAATATATAAATGTATATGATAGGATTAATTATAATAAGTTATAATATTTTGTACGTAGTATAAAGTCAAAGATAGGAACTGATTAAGTCAATAAGTGGACACCACTAACGCATTTCAAAGAAGGTCGATTGCAGTATCAGCAGAGCTTCAGTGCTGGGAACCGTGAGGATTCCGTGGTAGATACAGAGCAGTAATGATGTATAGAAAACCATGAAATAAAGAAAAAACAGATAAAACAGGAGGCAAATTTCAACAACGTATGGTAGGCCCTTCAACATGTATTTTTGATCTGAGAACCATAACAATTCTTTTAGAAGAAGAATCATTAAATTACAACAAGAGTCATGATAAGATACAAAGATCAAACGATCAAAGAAAATTGGCCACAGTTAATTTCACCTCCAAGGTAGGTAAAAAATATATACATCTGTCGGAAATATTCAATAAAGAGATATTAACCCTAGGAAAACAAACGGGGAAGGAAAGGGAGAGGCCGGGAAAAGTTTGTCGAATCCTGCATCTGTAATTTATTGCTTTTAAAATGGAAAGAAACCACAAGAACATGGTCCGTAGAATTGAGTTAGCTAGATTTGAATAGAACACAAAATCTCGACCAGATCTTTACGTAGAATAGTGTTCGAGAAAGTTAATTTGGGAATAGACCGAGGTTAAGTTCTCGAATTGAAAGAGCGAACACAAAGTGTGATAAAGAAGAAGATTTAGAGTTCTTATTGCAGCCTGAAGGGCGAAAGAGGAGTCAAACTCTCTGCATTCGAAACTCAAATGAAAATGAAGCTCTCTAGCTCACCTAGTCCTCACACGTAATCAATTTCCAGATTGACGGAAATAAAAGAGTGCGTGTAAAAGCACGCACTTCCGCTGGAGTCCCTCCACACCAGACCACAATCGAAGTTGGACTGATTTTTGAGCGTGTTTTCGGCAGGGGGGGGGGCGAAGCCCGCTCTCCCCGCGTGGCAATCAGCTCAATCTACATTGCCTCCGACATGCTATTCATTTCTAGTAAGAAAAGAGATAGCAGGGAAGAGTGTGAATGGTATTACAGGAGTACCTGCCTGTTTGCACGTTAGACGCGTTACCAGGCAATGTTTGTATTGGTAAGGTGATGTTAAGGTGTGGTATTAAGGGTCAGGGAAAACCACACAGGCAGAAAGGAGAAAGAGCTTACATGAAAAACATGACAGTGATTTTTGAGGGAATAGTCGTCGTATTTTATAGGACGACAGAAGGAACGTCCTCGAACAAGAAAACATGGAGCACTTCGGGAAAGTTCGATGACGTCACAAGTCACATGGCGAAGAAGCAGCTGGAAGCTTAGGGTGCTTATTATGTAGCAAAAAGGCGAAAATGACGAGTGCACAAGGCTGAGGAGCAGGTACAGGATAAATTATTCTTATTTTCTTTGATTAGAGGAGGCTGTTACAACACTCAGGACTTGTTCAGTTAGTTTTTAAGGGAAGTATAGGCGATGAAAACGGGCACGGGGAGACCAAGGTATGAATATAACAAACATGTAAGCATGGAGGTAGGATGTAGTAGTTGCGTAGAAATGAATAGTTTAGCGCAGGGTAGGATGGCATGGAGGGCTGCATCAAACGATTCCATAGACATGACCCAAGAAAAACAACAACAACATGTGGGAGCAATGAAATAAACTTCATCGTGAAATAAACCTCATCGTAAAGCCTGTATTGTCGTAATTAACTACCTGTGCTCTTCTTGATCACACACTCCACCTTTACAATACAAATTGCCCGCCGTTATTAAGACAACATTAAAATTCCATACATGTTTCGTCCTTTATCACGACATCTTCAGTCGAAAAATAAAATGTACAGACCTTTAAAATTGTAACAAGGATATTGAACGTATTAAGTATAAAAATTCAATGACATTTGCATCCTGGTAAAATGCGATGTGTGAAACGTTTGTACACATTACAAACAGTTACACAGCAGTCAACAACAAGTGCATCAAGTATTCATTCATCACACAGACATGCTCACCTAAGATTTTCATCTGTGCTATTTTAAATTCTGATATTTTAGTATTGTTGTGCTATGCCGTTTCGTACATCGCATTTTAGCTGGAAGCAATCGTCATTGAAATTTTATACTTAATATGTTCAATATCCTTGTTAAAATTTTAAGGTCTGTGCATGTATGTTTCGACTGAAGATGTCCTGATAAGCACGAAACATATATCGGATTTTAATGTTGTCTTAATAAAGACAGGCAATTCGTATTATAAAGGTGGAGGAGTGTATGATCAAGAAGTGCAGTGCACATGTGGGAGCAATATCAGACTTGGTGTGAGCTCCTGATATCTTTCTTACAACCTGTATTACTGTGGTATCTATACTAGTTTGTATATATGTCATTAACTAGAGTTAGAGTATGGAAGGAAGCGACGTGGCATCGACAATCCAATCGTATTACTCCAGGGTATGGACAGGAACCGTGCCTACAGGCTAGGTGTGTTGTTTTTACTCCATAGAATAACACTAGGGAGGCACATCCTCTCAAGGAGGAGGGGAGGGGAAACGTTTCATTACCACAATACAAGGCCCAAGTATTGATTTATTAATTGTAAGAAACGCTTTCAGCACGGCTTATTTACGGAGAAACAGCTAAAGTAGCTCGCAGACATCTTTTTTGAAGGGGGTAGCAACTGTTGTGCATCCCCCAAGCGGCTGGGCGAGGGAGCCACTAAGTGAATGAGTCACTTGCGAGTCCCTGGATCATGTGAGACACTTCCTCTGCTTCTTTTTCTTCAGCTTTCATCGTTTCTGTCCTTTTGTGAGTGAATAGAGGTTACGACAGGATGGCAAGGAGGAGGGGTGGTTTCACTGAGTTATGGTCGACGGTGGGGGATCAACTACTGCTGTACGTTTGAAATACTGGCTACACCAAGAACGTTTCTTTATGACTGATAGTTTACTGCAGGAGCACTTGGCAAGGTGATGGAGGAAACCAAAGGTACATACATCACCGAGATCATCGGACGGAGAGTGAAGTAGGCCATCCTTGGCTGTCCAATCCCATGATATGCTTCAAGGTAGACAGGTGAATGAGACGCCCAAAAACACATTACGTTTCAACAAGAATCATGTTCCGGTAGAAAAAAAGAAAGAAAGAAAGAAAGAAAGAAAGAAAGAAAGAAAGAAAGAAAGAAAGAAAGAAAGATAGGCGAGCAACATAGGCCTATTGGAGCTGTTTTCACTTCCTCACCTTTAATGGCCCTTCCCACTTTTAGTTCCAACCTTCAATATGATACACATTGGATCATTTTTCCTTCTTAAGTATAGCAGTGAAAAGGTCGATTAGTCAACAAGGTAATCGATTCTGGATTATAGTATCTCTCGTCAGTACTCCCTGAAGTAATTCATTTTCAATTGTCTAATCACCAAGATATAGTGATCAGTGATCACTAAACAAATGTTTAATAATAATAATTTCTTTTTAAGACTTACTACTTACTTTTGACCTTTTCGGAGACGCCGAGGTGACGGAATTTTGTCGTGCAGGAGTTCTTTTACGTGCCAGTAAATCTACCGACACGAGCACCTTCAAATACAACCGGACTGAGCCAGGATCGAACCTACCAAGTTGAAGTCAGAAGGCCAGCGCCTCAACGGTCTGAGCCACTCAGCCCGGAAAAATACAAAAAAACACAGTAAAATCAAGAGAGGTGCACATAGTGAGCTGACGGGAGGGATAGGGTGTATTAACCCATAACCTTACCGGTCCATCCCGCAGGAGACAGTGGGTATTCTCTGTTAAGACAAGAATGAATTAAGAAACAGGTCATTGTAATAAAAAAGGCGAGAAGAAATGGAAAGCAGGCAATAAAAATAGGTAAACTCGAGTCCTCATCCCGGGGTGGTGCAGCTCTTTTCAGGCACACCCCCCAATGGAGGTGAGCTGCATGTACCATTTTAACCACATACCAGCCCTCTTGCCATTCTTAAATTTATGGCAGTACCGGGAATTGAAGTCGGGCCCCTGACGACGGCATCTAATAACACTAACCGTTACGCTACGGAGGTGGACAATCAGGCAATTATTTTTCTTTTCTTTCCTTAATGTCATAACAGCTGCTGAAAATGATTTGCAGTTTCGTTTATGCAGACTTCGCGTGTCTTAATTCGTCTTCTGTTATTTAAATTATCACTGTCCTAATTTTGCTGTTTCTGTTGGGGGGGGGGGGGGGGATGTAACCCAAAAAGCATGAGTATATTAACATAATTCCTGTGATCTCAGTTTTAATTACAACTCCTTGAAATTTTATATGCATAACAAGTATAGAATACACTATTTAAAAATAAATGCTAAATAAAAAATTGCATAGGCTTATCAAAATTTTCGACATTTTTTTTTTTGAATTTGAAAAACATGTTCCTTTTCCTCTGTAAGCCATGGAGCAATTCCTTTGGTTTTCATGTTGTTTTCTTATCTCCCCTTGATAAGTCCTTACCACCATCCCCTTTGATGTAAGATGTATATTTTTTAAATTGTTAATTTTTTAATTTTGGACTTTTTGCCTTGATTTTAGAGTGGGGTATGAACCATATATCAGCTGGTAAGATTGTTAAATCGATTTTAGAGGACATTCAAGAGGCATGCTTTATAATGAAGCCCTGAAAATTTCATGCATTTGCATTGGGTAGTTTCTGAGAAAAAGGAACATAAAAGCTTGAAAATATAAGTTATGGAAAAAAGCATTTGAAGTTGTCTCTTACTTCTAAAACACAATCATCCCTCTACAGATGGTAGAAAGCCTCAGTGTCCACCACATGCTTATTCCTCGTTGTCTTCCTGGCTCTTCCTTTTATATCTTCTGTCCTGTCTTACTTTCTGTTGCAGTTTCTGTATGTTTGACTCTGCTTTCGCTATCAGCCTTTGATCAATGTTGTACAAGATTTTTAGTGTGTGTACTTCTGGCTCTAGTCCAGCCTTCTGCAACACCTGAATTCTACCATGATTCCATTCATTATACCAGGGTACAGCATCATACACAGCAATGTTCAACACATTTAAGCCACAACATGTGGTTTTAGGACATCTGATCCATACTAAATTGTTGAAGCATTCATTAGTATTTTGCGTTTTGCCATATTTTGCCATATGTTGCGATACTAGAGTCATCTGGGGATAAGAAAGTGTACTTCACAACATAAAGAATGAAAGTTTGGAGTAAGATGACCATGGGAATTGTTCAATAAGTGACACGATTGTATGTATAGATTACATGAAGCGTCGAATCTTGTTTGACATAAAAGGTGGCGTGGAAGTACCTACGCACTGATAACCAAACCAAACCAAACCCCATGGCACTACAGCCCTTGAAGGGCCTTGGCCTACCAAGCGACCGGTACTCAGCCCGAAGGCCTGCAGTTTACGAGGTGTCATGTGGTTAGCACGACGAATCCTCTCGGCCGTTATTCTTGACTTTCTAGCCCGGGGCCGCCATCTCACCGTCAGGCAGGCACGCTACCCCTACACCACGGGGCCGGCTTTATGCACTGATACATTATTTATTTATTTTCATTAGCTTCCAGTTCCTATATCATTTTCAAATGTTCACACATTGAAGAAAGCATAATAAGCGACGTAAAACAACAACAAAAATGACAATTTTCTAAAATTTTGACGTCAACCGGGTACTTCCTCCCCCCCCCCCCCCCTCACCTTAGACGTATCCTGTTGTGCGCCACGTTTCAGACAGATTATGGACATTTTTTCAATACTTCCGCACACATCTATCATGCGATTTCTTTTTTTAAAAGGTATGCATGTCTCAACAATAAACATTCTTTGCTCATTGGTGTACTTAACACACGTTTTTTTACTGTTCACTTCGTCTTACCATTTATTGTGGCTATAGTAATAGTAATTCACCTCCTTTTCCTTCACCAAACATGATGGATAAAATTGTGACTGAAGCGCGTCAAGGTAATCACGTGCCTCCCTAGCACAAGTCCAGAGCTCTACGAACGGCTGAACTTTAGAGGACAGATGACAGAACAAAGAATCTGTTGTCTCCGGCCAGGTAGCTCCTTGCTCGTCCCGTAGACGCCTGTAAACTGTTTGCTGGTCACTGTAGCATACATGCTGTGGCTGACTTTGGTAGCTTGGTTAGTCTGTTTCCTATATAGCAGGTTTAGATCCCAGTTGAGTTCGGTGACATTTGAGGGTGTTATGTAATAAGGGGCAGTTGAAAACTGAGCACTCGCTACAACGTGTCCATGGAATGGTTTCGTTCAAAAGTACTGTACTTACCAAGAGCGTTAATACATTTATCCGACTGGGAGAGGAGACGATCAATTCCCGTTTTGTAGAAAGAGGGTGGTCGCTGACGGATCCACGAATGTCTTTCTTCTTCGAATTTCTTCCTCCGTGATTCGTTCGGTTTCCCGGATACTCCGTCCTGTCACATCAGGAGTAATTGCTCGGCGGGCCAGTCATGGGCACACATCGTCTTGCAGTAACGCGCGCCCTACTCGGAATCTCCTATGCCACTCGTACACACTTGTCATGGACATGCAATGTTCGCCGTACACAGCAGACATGCGACGATGTGTTTCGCGTACTCCAACACCCTCAGTTAAAAGAAAACGAACCACACTTCTCTGCTCTTCTTTGCTTGCCTCCATTTCTACAGATGGACGAACACACTAGACCAGTCCGCGCACCAACAAAGACATAACCCAACAACTGCGTGCACCTGTGAGTTGTCACTATGTAGTTCTCCTAACACAGCGATGACAGTATCGATGTGTAACATCAGTGTTGCCATCTTTCGCGCAGAATGTGTGTTATGGCGGCTGTTCGGTTTTCATTTGACTGCCCCTTACACGACAGCTTTGCGTCACTGTTTTCCGGTACCTTAAAGAACTTTTGAGGGCCAACACTGGCGTTTCTTAAGACCGGTGCAGATTACCACGTCCCGGATTTTTTTGACCCAAGAAGCTAAAAAATGACCTATAAAATAATGTCCTAGATCTAACAGAAAATGACCTAAAACATTATTAATTGTTAAAAACTAAATTATATACATTTCTAGATATGCACAATATTTGTAATTTATAATTTTTTGTAATTTTTACATTACAATATTTCAGCTTTGGAATCTTGGTCTTCCTTAGAAACAAAATGTGCGAAGATCTGTAGTTCGTAATTCTTTTGACACCATATAGTCCGTAAAGAGTAATGATATAGAAAGGAATACTTCACGGAGTATAGGAGGTAGAGAGGTAATAATTGACTTACATGATTGACATGACATGGGGATTTATTGACACCAAAATAAAGTACACAAAATGGCCAACAGATGGTGCTTCATACGATACACAAGCAATAATTAGCATAACAATCGAGGTTTAGCAAAGACGATGTTCTTTTTAACACATGTTCAACATGTCGGCCGTCATTCATCAATGATACCTGTAGTTGAGGGGCAATGTTGTGAACAGCACTGTACAGCATATCCGTAGGTATGGTGAGAAATTGCCTGCTACTACTACTCTGCTAAAATGTTTTCATTCCTCCCCTGAAAGGAGGTTGGATGTTGTCTTTTAGCATCCCTAATAAAATCGGACGATCGCGGTGGACTTGCAACTTCAGGTAATCCCACAACAGTAATCACATGGATTGAGATCGGGGGACCTGGGAGGCCAAGTATGACCTGGTGCGATTGCAGGCGCGCGCATCTGACGCCCTCCCTCATGACAGATCCTTTATACGGTACATGGGTCTCGTGCGGCATTACTGATGTTTTGCTGCCCAGTGCCATCTGTTGGCCTGTTTGTGCACTCATTGTTGCTGATAATGTCATGTCAAGCGTATGTGGCCATTTGTATAGTACGCGAACCTTTTCTTGAGCCCTGAGCTCCATAGTGTTGAATGGGAACTAGGCCTCAAGAAAAAGTTCGCATACTATACATGACGAGTTGCTGTCCAGTGCCATCTGTTGGTCATTTTATGTCATTTATTTTTGTGTCAATAAAACCCCATGCCATATCAATCATGTGTGTCAATTATTACCTTTCTAACGCTAATATTCCGAGAAGTATTGCCTCGTCAAATGTTAACGGACCTTTGGGTGACCCTGTACAATCGTATCCAAACTTCCGAAGATGAAAATTCACGGGAACTTTCTAGCACGTAGATGATGACGCAGAAAATGGACGAACAAGTACTTAAAAATTACCAGAAAGAAAAAAACAATTAAAATGACAAAATGATATCACAAAAGCTTAAAAAATGGCCCAACAATAAAATACAAAAATGACGAAATAATGACTTAATAAACATGCATTTCTGTTATTTGAGGCCCCGTAAACAGGATTTGTATATAAGTTAGCGATGCTTATGATGCACCACTTAAAATATGACATGCCCTGCTAATTACTGTAGAACAAATGTTTCACCGGACGAGTTGGCCGTGCGGTTAGGCGCGCGCAGCTCTGAGCTTGCATCCGGGAGATAGTGGGTTCGAACCCTACTGTCGGCAGCCCTGAAGATGATTTTCCGTGGTTTCCCATTTTCACACCAGGCAAATGCTGGGGCTGTACCTTAATTAAGGCCACAGCTGCTTCCTGCCATTCAGGCAGTTCCTATCCCATCGTCGCCATAAGACCTGGATGTGTCAGTGCCACGTAAAGCAAGTTGTAAATAATAATAATAATAATAATAATAATAATAATAATATGAACTTACTCCACGTTTCATGGTGCCTATCTTAATATTTGCCTCAGTTGCAGATTCACTACTGATACCATAATAGGACCGGTTATGATTAAAATCTGCTAGACGCAGAAATAACACAGAATTGATGCTCTAAGTGGCTAAAACTCACAAGTTAAACAGCGTGAAAGAACAACCTCTTCTTAGTATGCTGGTCTTCGGTTACCTGCCTGAGTTGAGAATCTAATGTTTTTGAGATGCATTGTAATTCCGCCTCAGATCTTGTGTATCTTCTCTCTGATATTGCTGATGTCACTGTCCGAGAGATACAGGGAGAGGGAGGAGAAAAGAGCGAGACAGATTGTGAAGAGAAAAGAGAAAAACCCGTGGCGAACCCAATACAGTAAAGTGCTTTTCTGGTGTATATAGCTATATATATGTACATCTCTATATAGGAAGGCGGCCCAGCTCTCGTGACGGTAACCTGCCTTGGTAGTCCACCCACATACCTCTTCGTCATCGCCCTTATCCCGTACAATAACACAGATCCGCCCCCACCCCTTCTCCCAAGTCCAAATGCCTCCTCCCCGTCGCAAGCTCTCCCTAAATAGGTATTGTTCAACTTTGATCTTAATTGATGTCCCAGAGTTATCCATCATAGAGGAGAGACGAGCCTATAGCAGGCAATGACAGGATAAAAGAAGTGCGGAGGTAGGGAGAGAGCCATTGTAGCGCACTGAGTGCTACAGGACCAGAAATCCTGTGAGATGATGTACGGCATGACGCAAGGAAATGTACTTCTCCCGCTAAACAATTTGATTCCACTCTTGTCTGTCTGCTTGCTTCGCTGAAGAGCGCTATATTATCTGCTCCGGTGTTTAGTACACTGGAGACTTGACAACAGCATTTCCAGGGTGTCTGCTGACTCATACAATTCAGGAAATTGTATTCTCTGCTCCCTGTAATCCTTCGAATTGTGATGTGCCGAATGATCTGAGAAGAAAGAATGGCTTCAGGACTCGATTAATGTGAATTGGGATCCTATGGTTGGCTGCGTCCTCACTTGACTTCGGTAAGTCGGTGCAAGAGGACCTATGTTCTATTCTAAGTTATCTCGCAGCCCAGGACTAAGAAATCTAATAATAATAATAATAATAATAATAATAATAATAATAATAATAATAATAATAATATATTTTACAGTTTATTTTACGTCGCACCGACACAGATAGGTCTTATGGCGACGATGGGATAGGAAAGGGCTAGGAGTGGGAAGGAAGCGACCCTGGCCTTAATTAAGGTACAGCCCCAGCATTTGCCTGGTGTGAAAATGTGGAACCACGGAAAACCACCTTCAGGGCTGCCGACAGTGGGGCTCGAACCCACTATCTCCCGGATGCAAGCTCACAGCTGCGCGCACTTAACGCACGGCCAACTCGCCCGGTTGTAAATCCGTGGCGCTTAACACCCTGCGTACGGTATGACGTAGGTAGGCTACATCTTCATTATAGACTTCAATTATTTCCATATCCCTTATATTTAAATCATTATAAGCTGAGACAAACCATTATCACCTTTGTCTCCTGCTTCTCTTACCCTCCATCGTCGAGTCCATTATTCTCCAAGGTAACCTGTCCAGGGTTCGACTCATATGACCCACCTCCGAAGTCGCTTTTTTTTTTTTTTTTCTGTGCG
The DNA here is from genome assembly GCF_040414725.1 of Anabrus simplex. Taxonomy (NCBI): domain Eukaryota; kingdom Metazoa; phylum Arthropoda; class Insecta; order Orthoptera; family Tettigoniidae; genus Anabrus; species Anabrus simplex. The sequence goes on along the minus strand of NC_090265.1, from coordinate 57,216,117 downwards.
CCGCTTCATCGGTTTATTCGTAACAGCCTTTGTCTTGTGTTCTCAGCTATGTTAATTGTACTAGGATTAATTAATAATGCGGTGGTTATTCGCTGTCGTCCTCATCGCAGTATCACCTCCCATACCGCTGTTCCATTTCCTAATGTAACTACAGTGGAACCCCTCTAAGTTGGACACCTACGGTTCCTTAAAAATCCAATCTATAAGGTGAGAGGTCAGTATTTCAAAAGTACACTGACAGTGCAGGAAAGGAAAAACTCTGAGCTTGTGTGTACTGTATATCTTCTACTTAATCTGTTTTAGCCTCCAGCGTGGTTTCTCCATCGGACTCAGCGAGGGATCCTACATCTACCGCCTCAAGGGCAGTATCCTGGAGCGTGAAACATCAGGGCGGGGGATATAACAGAGGAGGAGGACCAGTACCTCGCCCATGTGGCCTCACCTGCTATGCTAAACAGGGACCTTGTGGGGGGGATGGGAAGATGGGAAGGGGTAGACAAGAAAGAGGGAAGGAAAGTGGCCGTGGCCTTAAGTTAGGTACCATCTCGGCATTTTCCTGGAGGAGAAGTGGGAAACCACGGAAAACAACTTTGAGGATGGCTGAGATGGGAATCGAACCCACCTCTACTCAGTTTACCTCTCGAGGCTGAGTACACCCCGTTCCAGCCGTCGTACCACTTTTCAAATTTCGTGGCAGAGCCGGGAATCGAACCCGGGCCTCCGGTGGGGTGGCAGGTAATCACACTCACCACTACACCACATAGGCGGTGTGTATTGAATATACATAATAAAAACAGTGGTTCCTTAAATTTATATACAGTATAGTACACTGAATTTCATGCCTACTAAAAGTTAAAAAATAAGCACTACAGTGCATATTGCACTGTTCAGTTCTCACCCTTTACTGCTTAGTGAAAAATCAGTCACAAGACTGTTTTATTTTTTAGGCTTTTGCACGTGCTCAATCTGAATCAATTATGCTACGAAATCCGAATAGAGTTTCAATAATTTCTGGTTGCTTATACGCAAAACGCATAGCATTCCAACTCATTTGATGAGTAGGTGATTCCTTGGGGACAGAAGTAGTTCTTCTTCTTCTTCTTCTGAAATCACTTCTTGTAACAATCCATCAATTGTTTCAGGAATATCATCGTGGACTTCCAACATATTATGGAAATCACTAAAAACACAACGCCTCACAATTCGCTGTGAAGGAATTCTGGGATATATCTCAGTTCCTCAGTTAACACATTTCACAATTGTTTCTTTAGATACAACCATCCTAGCACCATGGATCCTGCAAATTGCATTGTTACACTTATCAGTCAAATTACAGGAAGACTCTCTTGCGCATGCATCATTTCCAATTGCTTGCACTAAACACAAAATACTAAGCACAAAACAACATAGTTTTGAACCTGTCCAAACTCTCTTAATGGCTGTCCAGTGTCCAGAGTTGAGGGGTGTCTAGTATACAGAGGATTTTACCACGTAAATGAATAGGGTATTAAAGGGTGGCATTCAATATATGTCCAATCAAAAGGGGTGTCCACGAGATAGGGGTGTCCAGAGTGGGAGGGGTTTCACTGTATCTGGTCTTGAAACCCTCAAATCAATCAATCAATCAATCAATCAATCAATCAATCAATCAATCAATCAATCAATCAATCAATCAATCAATCAATCAATCAATCAATCAATCAATCAATCAGTTAGTCAATAAATCAATCAATACGGATCTGCATTTAGGGCAGATTCCCTATCTGTTGTTTCCCTAGCCTAGCCTTAGTCGAGCAGCTCGATTCCTTTCTCCCAAGTCTTCCCAGCACAAACTTTGCAACATTTTTGTAACGCTACTCTTTTGTTGGAATTCACCCAGAACAAATCGAGTTGCTTTTCTTTGGATTTTTTCCCGTTCTTGAATCAGGTAATCCTGCTGAGGGTCCCATACACTGGAACCATACTCTAGTTGTGGTCTTACCAGAGACTTATATGCCCTTTCCTTTACATCCTTACTACAACCCCTAAACACCCTCATAACCATGTGCAGAGATCTGTACCCTTTATTTACAATCCCATTTATGTGATTACCCTAATGAAGATCTTTCCTTATATTAACACCTAGATACTTAAGGTGATCCCCATAAGAAACCTTCACCCCATCAACGCTGTAATTAAAACTGAGAGGACTTTTCCTATTTGTGAAACTTACAACCTGACTTTTAACCCCGTTTATCATCATTCCATTGTCTGCCCTCCATCTCACAACATTATCGAGATCATTTTGCAGTTGCTTACAATCTTGTAACTTATTTATTACTCTATAGAGAATATCTGCAAAAAGCCTTATCTCTGATTCCACTTCTTTACTCATATCATTTTGTCGCGTGAAGTCCTTTTTGTCCTCAAGCCAGTTCTGTTGAAGCTGTTACTTTATACTTGTTACTTATGAATACGGGGACCCTCCGTGGCTCAGACGGCAGCGCGTCGGCCTCTCACCGCTGGACACCATGGTTCAAATCCCGGTCACCCCATGTGAGATTTGTGCTGGACAAAGCGGAGTCGGGACTGGTTTTTCTCCGGGTACTCCGGTTTTCCCTGTCATCCTTCATTCCAGCAACACTCTCCATTATCATTTCATAGCATTTATCACTCATTAATAAATCACCTTGGGATTGGCGACCCCATTGTAATAACAGCCTATATAAGTTTCATTCATTACATCTCTGATCCGGTCAATGACTGGAAAACAGGTTGTAGGTTTTCATTTTCACTTATGAATACGATGTCCTGATTCCACTCATCTTTCACTCCCGTAACAGAAAAGTACCAATATATCTTCCGAAAGCTCATTTCTTTCTTGCAGAATACCGTTGGTTGTAACTGCGAGCTCACTGCTGCATTAGGTATGGTGCACCTTCATTCACTTTCAGTTAGGCTACTACACTACCATCATTGGAGAAAACACAGATTTTGTTTAATGATCCGCCGGTTCCAGTTTTGTATTTCTGGTGGTGATGATGATGATGAGGATTATGCTTGCTGTTTAAAGGGGCCTAACATCTAAGGTCTTCGGCCCATTTTGTATTTCCAACCTGGCATTTTGTCCTCTTAAGTTTTTTCACTACTGACATCACTTTAGTCTCAGAAAAGCAGCTGCTTTCAAGCTCCAAGGGATTTGATTACAGGCTTAGTAAACAAAACTTGTTGCTCGAAATGATGAACCGTACCACCCACGTTCCACCTACTATGAGTCCCTGAGGAGAGCAGCTCTCGTGCTGTTCGCGAGGTCGATGTCACGAGGACGAATTGTTTCCGGTCGGCCCATTCTCGCTTTAATCTCTTGTGTGTTTGTATAAAGGTGATTCTTGTAACAGTTTACTCCAAGTATTGGAGAAGACTAAAAAGTTTGTTTTAAAGTCTTATGTAAACCTATCGCCTTCTCAAATCTTACTTCAATTTAATTTATCGAGTTTACTTTCTCGAGGCGGAAGTATCCTACTGTTGTGTTCTCTATGCTTCTCTTCTCTTTTATCTCAGAATCCAAAGTGGAGGGGTAGATCAGCGTATCTTTGCACAGCATCCCAAGTTCGGACGAAGCTTCTCTGTTCTCCTTTGTACTGAGTTGTAGCCTGTAATAATTCTCCCGAGAATGTAAATGAATATTGTTGTTCAACACATATTGTTTGTTTACATGGCTGAATGGTAAGAATAGTGATCGACCTTCGGCTATGGGGTTTAAATTCAGGGGTGGTGAGGGAGTGCTCAGTTCATCTGGAAAGACGTGAGTTCGATTACCTGTCAGGAAACTATAACCCAAACTTTTTTTTTGCTATTTTGTTTTACGTCGCACCGACACAGATATGTCTTATGGCGACGATGGGAGAGGAAAGGCCTAGGAAGTGGAAGGAAGCGGCTGTGGCCTTAATTAAGGTACAGCCCCGGCATTTGCCTGGTGTGAAAATGGGAAACTAGGGCTGCCGACAGTGGGGCTCGAACCCACTATCTCCCGATTACTGGATATTGGCCGCATTTAAGCGACTGCAGCTATCGAGCTCGGTCCCAGCTTTTTTAGAGACATGGTTAAGTGGTTCCCTCAACCTACACTAAAAAAGAGTTCCATATTAACACCTGGGGGCGAAGGTTGACCGGACATAAAGCTTACGAATAGTGGAAGCCTTTATCTTCCTCTCCTCCAAGGACGATGGCTTTCCTTTTGTTTACTTAATTTATGAAATAAATCCACACCCTGTTTCCAGTCATTTCACCGGGTCAGGAATGGAATGAATGAAGCCCCCAGCTAGCGGCGAGGATAGGAAATGTGCCGGCTGCCGAAGTCTGTCGCACTCCTCTGGGGCAATGATAAATGACTGACAGATGAAATGAAATGATAGTGAAGAATTTTGCTGGAATGAAAGATGACAGGGAAAACCGGAGTACCCGGAGAAAAACCTGTCCGGCCTCCTCTTTGTCCAGCATAAATCTCACATGGAGTGACCGGGCTTTGAACCACGGAACCCAGCGGTGAGAGGCCGCCGCTCTGCCGCCTGAGCCGCGGGGGCTACACTTGATTTTATAAGGTTTTATTATTCTATTTATTTAGACCAGGGCCTCTCGGAGTGTGCATGCACTGTGCACGGTGCAAAAGACGACTTCGCTTAGTTGACACAGTGCAGACCCTCATTCCTCGATTTGGAGTGATTGGTCTCGCTCGCTACGCCTACCTACCTCCCTCTTCCTCACTTGCTCCGTAGCGCTCCAAATCCGAGCCGAGTTGAGCCGAACTTAGCCGAGTAGCCCAGAGACGAAGCGTTGGTCCGGGCCGAGCCGAATGGGACGGATGCACTGTGCACAGGAACTCTGCGCCTAAATTTGCACGCGTGAGATTTTGGGCGTTTGAGAGGCCCTGGTTTAGACTCTGAAGCAACAGCATATAGTGAAAAAGGTCTTTTTCTTACATTTAAAATTCAGTGAATGCATCGCGAAATTCTATTTTCTTTTCTAGTGTTTAAGGAAACTAAACTGACACATGGAAAAGTGATGAGCAGGGCAAGGGTTTTCATTACCTAAACATTTAAAAAAATGATACTGTATATCGAAATGACGGCGAAAATCCAGTAAAATGATCCGAAAACTTAAAAAAGGACATACATTTGAAATGAAATTTTACAAATAATTTAATCCTACTCATCGAGCTTTTTTTTTTTTTGCTATGTGCTTTACGTTGCATCGACACAGATAGGTCTTATGGCGACGATAGGATAGGAAAGGCCTAGGAATGGGAAGGAAGTGGCCATGGCCTACGTTAAGGTACATTTGCCTGGTGTGAAAATGGGAAACCACGGAAAACCATCTTCAATGCTGCCGACAATGGGGCTCGAACCCACTATCTCCCGGAAGCTAGCTCGCAGCCGCGCGCCCCTAACCGCACGACCAACTAGCCCGGGGCATCGAGTTGGTAGGCTGTAGCCTATGTTTATGTTAGACATTATAATACCGTCTTGGGTTGTTGCCATGTCAAGAAAGGAAGCTGGAATTCTTTACGTTTTGCAGAGAACTTCACCCCGCGTGTTCAGAAGAAAATTAGAGGTCTCTCTCCTGCAATGAGGACATTTTCAAGAAGTAAATGGAGAAAAAAGTTTCTGTAGTCCCCAGATTGACACAATGTTGTGAAGATTCTCAAGTTTGCGTATTCATCCTCACTTCAAGTTGCGATAATATCCAATACCACACGCGTAAATACTTCGGTATCATCGAACATGTAAGAAAATAACGCAAAAATTATAAAATAGTCTAATAAATTCCATAAAATGACCAAATAATGACGTATAATTTTAGAAAATGATGTAAAAGTACAAAATGCCAAAAAATGATGTAAAGGACCTAATAAATTAGCATTTGTACAATGTGGGAAGTATGATCAGAATTTCTGTACAAGTTAGCAATGTCTGTTGTGAACGAATTAAAGGATGACATGTCATCACAATCCTAGACCTGGTGATGAGTAATCTCTCTAATTCATGTGATTGGATGAAAGTACCCATCTGGGATCATTCTAAGTACCTAGGTGTTCCTATAAGGAGAGATCTTTATTGGAGAAATCATAATTATGAGCGTGTTACAGATCTCTTCATATGGTAAATGATAGTGACGTGCGGTGAACACAATCGTTACCCCAGCTGCAATTAAAAGAAGAAAGCAACCGCAGACCCACTACTTTCTCTAAAACCAACATTACTAGTTTATAATCCCACTCGATAACTAACTGGAAATGCAACAAACAAATAGATTGCGCATAAATAAATAAATAAATAAATAAATAAATAAATAAATAAATAAATAAATAAATAAATAAATAAATAAATCATCATCATCATCATCTGTTTACCCTCCAGGTTCGGCTTTTCCCTCGGACTTAGCGAGGGATCCCACCTCTACCGCCTCAAGGGCAGTGTCCTGGAGCTTCAGACTCTTGGTCGGGGGATACAACTGGGGAGTATGACCAGTACGTCGCCCAGGCGGCCTCACCTGCTATGCTGAACAGGGGCCTTGTGGAGGGATGGGAAGATTGGAAGGGATAGGCAAGGAAGAGGGAAGGAAGCGGCCGTGGCCTTAAGTTAGGTACCATCCCGGCATTCGCCTGGAGGAGAAGTGGGAAACCACGGAAAACCACTTCGAGGATGGCTGAGGTGGGAATCGAACCCACCTCTACTCAGTTGACCTCCCGAGGCTGAGTGGACCCCGTTCCAGCCCTCGTACCACTTTTCAAATTTCGTGGCAGAGCCGGGAATCGAACCCGGACCTCCGGGGGTGGCAGCTAATCACGCTAACCACTACACCACAGAGGCGGCCAAATAAATAAATAAATAAATAAATAAATAAATAAATAAATAAATAAATAAATAAATAAATAAATAAATAAATAAATAAATAAATAAATAAATAAATAAATAAATAAATAAATAAGGATTGTGGGTCCCATTAAAGAAGGAGATGGCTACAGAATCAGGCACAACAAGGAACTGTACAGTAAAATAGAGAGCATTACAACAGCTATGAGGAAGAGAAGACTAATCTTCTATGGTCACGTAGTCAGGATGGACAGCCAGAGACTCACTTCAAGTATCTTCAACACTGTATCTAGAGGTAAAGGAACAAATGCCAAATGGACGAATTTGGTGCGGAAAGATCTACAATACCTAAACAATGATCACATTGACATTTACAACCGTGATAAGTTCAGAAAGTTAGTCAGGACATCTGACTCTCTCCAGTCACTAACAACTAAATCACTGCGTCCAAGAGTAGGAGTGAAATGGACTCAAGAAAGAAAAGACATGCATAGCGCTAGAATGAAGGAATACTGGGCTAACAGGAAGAAAAGAGCTCACCAGAGTTAAGAACCACGTGGTCCATCGTAGGCCTAAACGAAGAATAAATAAATAAATAAATAAATAAATAAATAAATAAATAAATAAATAAATAAATAATACAATTTTTTAGGTATTAAAGAACTTGCATGCATCGAAAGCATACTCTACGTGTACCATCAATGAATCGCTCCCAAAAACTTCATACATGCCGAAATCCAGAAAGTAAAATAAATACTTTTATTAGAATTGATTTTAATAAAACGGCTATTTTATTAGCAAGACTATGGGCAAGTCCTCCCCAAGAGAAAGAAGCTCAAAGCGCAATGGTTAAGCGCAAGTGTTAACCATGCGACTTGAATTGATCTCTTTCGCGCCGGCAAAGAAACCTGGGCTGGGGTAGAGCGAATGGGTTATCGAGACAGCTGTACTTGGCTTGACTTAGCTGTTTGCAGTTTTTTAACTCGATAAAGAAACGTTCTAAGGAATAATACGAAAATGTAAATCCAAAATTGGTGGGGCGGCTGGGGTAGCTGGGGTTCAGTGCGCGCCACTGGTAAATAATAATGGCGGGGAGTCTCCGAACGTCTGTCAAGACGTCTGATAGACGACTTTCACGTCTGCGAGAATGGAGTCCTACCTATCATGAATTGTAATGAACTAATGGTGAAGACGGCACACACACACAGCCTCTGAACCATCGGAATTAACCAAAGAAGGGTAAAATCTCTAAAACAACCGGGAATCGAACGCGAGACCCCCTGGATCAAAGGCCAGCACGCTAAACATTCAGCTATGGAGCCGGGCTCGTCATATATTTATGACTAGCAAGATACCCGTGCTTCGCTACGGTATTATACTGAAATTTATAATTGAATGCTTATTGTTTTAGATATATAATCCTCCGAAATTCGCGATCTGACTCGTTTTCTGCGAGAATCCACCAAAATTCCCGATCTGACTCGTTTTCTATTATTTTACGGCACGTTTCCTCCCATTTTTCAATCTTCCTTTTCAGCAATCGATTCCGTACTTCCCGGGTTAGGCTCAGGTATTCCTCCCGGTCAGTTGGGTCAGTAAATCTGTGCCATCTTTTCCTATAATCGTTTTTAATATGGATAAAATCCTTCAGGAGATCCAGCGTGGTGTCATATTGGGTACCTCGGCGGCACTGAACCCGCGGCTAGGCTGCATTCTAAGTCATTACCCGTCCAGGAGCCGTTTCCAGCGCGGTCCGCACATTTGACGACGGTCCGGAACATTATTATTATTATTATTATTATTATTATTATTATTATTATTATTATTATTACTATTATGTGTTGCTGGAATGGCTGATGACAGGGAAAACCGGAGTATCCGGAGAAAAACCTGTCCCGCCTCCGTTTTGTCCAGCACGAATGTCACATGGAGTGACCGGGATTTGAACCACGGAACCCAGCTGTGAGAGGCCGGCGCGCTGCCGCCTGAGCAACGGAGGATCCTTATAAGTACATTAATAACAGTAAAATCAATTGGTCTCACCTCCTTCTACACCCCACCGCCGTTAAGAAAAAGAATTAAAAGGATGCTTGTTTCTTTATGTTTAAGGGAGATTCCAAACACCAATGTTTACGTCTATTACCTTCAGTTTTGAGATATAAGTATCCCCATAAAAATAATTTACTTTTTTTCACTTCATTTCACAATCTCTCCTCCCCCTAAATGAATTTTCCCGCAAAAAATACTTGTTTCTTTAATAGTAAAGGATCTTCTAAATACCAATTATCACGACTCTAACTTCTTCAGTTTTTGATTTATGTGTCCTCATGAAAGGAATTCAACTCCTTTACACTCCCGCCCTCCAAGATGGTTTCCCCACCAAAACGCCTTTTTCTTTGTTTTTAAAGGAGATCCAAATACGAATTTTCACGTCTGTAACAAATTTAGTATTAGATGTATGTATTCTCATACAATTAAGTCAACTAATGTTTCAATTCTTACCCCCCCCCCCTTTATTGGATTTTCCGAGAATACGTGTTTCTTTACTTTTAAAGCAGATTGCAAATATCAAATTTCACGTCTGTAACATCTTCATTTATGAGATATCAGTAGCCTAATTAAAAGAATTCATCACCATTTTCAGTCACTTTTAGCCCCCGCCACCCCCCCCCCCCCGCCCTCCACCCAAGTGGTATTTCCGAAAACTAAAAATACACTTTTCTTTATGTTAATAGAGATTAAAAAATACCATTTTTCACTTCTGTAACATGTTAAGTTTTTTAGATATCCGTAAAAATTCTCATTTTAAAATTTCACCCCTTTTGGGTTCCCCTTAAGTAGAGTTTCCAAAAACAAATAACCTATATTTCTTTACATTTACAGGAGATTTACACCCACTTTTTACGTCTGTAACATTTTACGATTCCAAGATATTCTGTAGAAATAGTCTTTCAAAAAATTCACCCCAATTTGTCACTCCTGTTTAACCGCCATTAATTGGCTTTTCCAAAAACTAAAAAATACGTGTTTGTTTATTTTTAAAGGAGATCCCATATGCGAATTTTCAGTTCTGTAATATATTTCGTTTCTGAGATATGTGTATCCTCATTAAAGGCATTCAACCCATTTTTCACCCTTTTACACCCCTCCTATTAGGACGTACTGGAAACAAAAAAAATACGTGTTCCTTTATTTTTAGAGGAGATTCTAACCACCAATTTTTACATCTGTAAATTTTAAAGTTTTAAGATGTAGACACACTCATTTTAACAATTCACCCCCGTTTTCACCCCCCAATAGTTGGATTTTCCAAAAACGAAAAAAATACGTGTTTCTTTACTTTTAAAGTAGATCCAAAATACCAATTTTCAGGTCTGTAATATCTTCAGGTTCTGAAATATAAGTATCCTCATGAAAGGCATTCAACCCATTATTCACCCTTTTACACCCTTCCTATTGGGATTTTCCGAAAACAAAAGAATACGTGTTTCTTTATTTTTAAAGGAGATTCTAAATACCAATTTTTACATCTATAAACTTGAAAAGTTTTGAGATATAGATACACTCATTTTAAAAAATCACCCCCTTTTCACCCCCCCCCCATTAATTGTATTTTCCACAAACAAAAAATACGTGTTTATTTATTTTTAAAGGAGATCCCAAACACCAATTTTCAGCTCTGTAATATCTTCAGGTTCTGAAATATAAGTAGACTCATGAAATGCATTCGACCCCTTTTTCAACCTTTTGCACCCTTCCTATTAGGAGTTTCCGAAAACAAAATATACGTGTTTCTTTATCTTTAATGGAGATTCTAAATACCTATTTTTACACCTATAACCGTTAAAAGTTTTGAGATATAGATACATTCATTTTAAAATATTACCCCTTTTTACCCCCCTTAATTGTGTTTTCCAGAAACAAAAAAATACGTGTTTCTTTATTTTTAAAGGAGATCCCAAACACCAATTTTCAGGTCTATAATATCTTCAGTTTCTGAGATATAAGTAGCCTCATTAAAGGCATTCAACCCCTTTTTCACCCCTTTTCACACCTCCTATTGCGATTTTCCGAAAACAAAAAATACGTGTTTCTTTATTTTTATTGAAGATTCTAAATACCAATTTTTACATCTGCAAACTTTAAAAGTTTGGAGATATAGATTAACTAATTTTAAAAATTCACCCCCTTTTCACCCTCCCATTAATTAGATTTTCCAAAAACAAAAATATACGTGTTTCTTTATTTTTAAAAGAGATCAAAAGTACCAATTTTCAGGTCTGTAATATCTTCAGTTTCTGAGATATAAGTACCGGTATCCTGATTAAAGGCATTCAACACATTTTATCCCATTTTCACCCTTTTTCACCCCTCCTATTGGGATTTTCTGAAAACAAAAAAATACGTGTTTCCTTATTTTCAAAGAAGATTCTAAATACCAATTTTTTACATTTGTAAACTTTTAAAGTGTTGAGATATAGGTGCACTCATTTTAAAACTTCACCCCCCCTTTTCACCCCCTTAGCAACGGAATATCCAAAAATCCTCTCTTAGCGAGCACCTACATCTTAATATGAATGCATCCCCAAAATTTCATTTCATTATGTCCAGTAGTTTTGGCTCGGCGATGATGAATCAGTCAGTCAGTCAGGACAAGTTACTTTATATATATACTAGCAAGATACCCGTGCTTCGCTACGGTATTATACTGAAATTTATAATTGAATGCTTATTGTTTTAGATACATAATCCGCCGAAATTCGCGATCTGACTCGTTCTCTGCGAGAATCCACCAAAATTCCCGATCTATTATTTTACGGCACGTTTCCTCCCATTTTTAAATCTTCCTTTCCAGCAATCGATTTCGTACTTCCCGGGTTAGGCTCAGGTATTCCTCCAGGTCAGTTGGGTCCGTAAATCTTTGCCATCTTTTCCTATAATATTTTTAATACGGATATAATCCTTCAGGAGATCCGGCGTGCTGTCATACTGGGTGCCTTGGCGGCACTGAACCCGCGACCGGACTGCATTCTTAGTCATTACCCCTCCAGGAGCCGTTTCCATCGCGGTCCGCAATTTGACGACGGTCCGGAATATTATTATTATTATTATTACTATTATGTGTTGCTGGAATGGCTGATGACAGGGAAAACCGGAGTATCCGGAGAAAAACCTGTCCCGCCTCCGTTTTGTCCAGCACGAATGCCACATGGAGTGACCGGGATTTGAACCACGGAACCCAGCTGTGAGAGGCCGGCGCGCTGCCGCCTGAGCAACGGAGGATCCTTATAAGTACATTAATAACAGTAAAATCAATTGGTCGCACCTCCTTCTACACCCCACCGCCGTTAAGTTTATTTACAGCCACCCCCCCCCCCCCTCGAAAAAGAATTAAAAGGATGCTTGTTTCTTTATGTTTAAGGGAGATTCTAAACACCAATGTTCACGTCTATTACCTTCAGTTTTGAGATATAAGTATCCACATAAAAATAATTTACTTTTTTTCACTTCATTTCACAATAATCTCTCCTCCCCCTAAATGAATTTTCCAGCAAAAAAATACTTGTTTCTTTAATAGTAAAGGATCTTCACAATACCAATTATCATGACTCTAACTTCTTCAGTTTTTGATTTATGTGTCCTCATGAAAGGAATTCAACTCTTTTACACTCCCGCCCTCCAAGATGGTTTCCCCACCAAAACGCCTTTTTCTTTGTTTTTAAAGGAGATCCAAATACGAATTTTCACGTCTGTAACAACTTTAGTATTAGATGTATGTATTCTCATACAATTAAGTCAACTAATGTTTCAATTCTTTCACCCCCCCCTTCATTGGATTTTCCGAGAATACGTGTTTGTTTACTTTTAAAGCAGATTGCAAATATCAAATTTCACATCTGTAACATCTTCATTTTTGAGATATCAGTAGCCTAATTAAAAGAATTCATCACCATTTAAGTCACTTTTACCCCCCCCCCCCCGCCCTCCACCCAAGTGGTATTTCCGAAAACTAAAAATACACTTTTCTTTATGTTTAATAGAGATAAAAAAATGCCATTTATCACTTCTGTAACATGTTAAGTTTTTTAGATATCCGAAAAAATTCTCATTTTAAAATTTCACCCCTTTTGGGTTCCCCTTAAGTAGAGTTTCCAAAACAAATAACCTATATTTCTTTACATTTACAGGAGATTTACACCCACTTTTTACGTCTGTAACATTTTACGATTCCAAGATATTCTGTAGATATAGTCTTTCAAAAAATTCACCCCAATTTGTCACTCCTGTTTAACCGCCATTAATTGGCTTTTCCAAAAACTAAAAAATACGTGTTTCTTTATTTTTAAAGGAGATCCCATATGCGAATTATCAGTTCTATAATATCTTTCATTTCTGAGATATGTGTATCCTCATTAAAGGCATTCAACACATTTTTCACCCTTTTACACCCCTCCTATTAGGACTTACTGGAAACAAAAAAATACGTGTTCCTTTATTTTTAGAGGAGATTCTAACCACCAATTTTTACATCTGTAAATTTTAAAGTTTTAAGATGTAGACACACTCATTTTAAAAAATTCACCCCCGTTTTCACCCCCCAATATTTGGATTTTCCAAAAACGAAAAAATACCTGTTTCTTTACTTTTAAAGTAGATCCAAAATACCAATTTTCAGGTTTGTAATATCTTCAGGTTCTGAAATATAAGTATCCTCATGAAAGGCATTCAACCAATTATTCACCCTTTTACACCCTTCCTATTGGGATTTTCCGAAAACAAAAGAATACGTGTTTCTTTATTTTTAAAGGAGATTCTAAATACCAATTTTTACATCTATAAACTTAGATACACTCATTTTAAAAAATCACCCCATTTTCACCCCCCCCCCATTAATTGTATTTTGCACAAACAAAAAATACGTATTTATTTATTTTTAAAGGAGATCCCAAACACCAATTTTCAGGTCTGTAATATCTTCAGGTTCTGAAATATAAGTAGACTCATGAAATGCATTCGACCCCTTTTTCAACCTTTTCCACCCTTCCTATTAGGATTTTCCGAAAACAAAATATACGTGTTTCTTTATCTCTAATGGAGATTCTAAATACCTATTTTTACACCTATAACCTTTAAAAGTTTTGAGATATAGATACACTCATTTTAAAATATTACCCCTTTTTTACCCCCCTTAATTGGGTTTTCCAAAAACAAAAAATACGTGTTTCTTTATTTTTAAAGGAGATCCCAAACACCAATTTTCAGGTCTATAATATCCTCATTTTCTGAGATATAAGTAGCCTCATTAAAGGCATTCAACCCCTTTTTCACCCCTTTTCATACCTCCTATTGCGATTTTCCGAAAACAAAAAAATACGTGTTTCTTTATTTTTAATGAAGATTCTAAATACCAATTTTTACATCTGCAAACTTTAAAAGTTTGGAGATATAGATTCACTAATTTTAAAAATTCACCCCCTTTTCACCCTCCCATTAATTAGATTTTCCAAAAACAAAAAAATACGTGTTTCTTTATTTTTAAAAGAGATCAAAAGTACCAATTTTCAGGTCTGTAATATCTTCAGTTTCTGAGATATAAGTACCGGTATCCTGATTAAAGGCATTCAACACATTTTCCCCCATTTTCACCCTTTTTCACCCCTCCTATTGGGATTTTCTGAAAACAAAAAAATACGTGTTTCCTTATTTTCAAAGAAGATTCTAAATACCAATTTTTACATTTGTAAACTTTTAAAGTTTTAAGATATAGGTGCACTCATTTTAAAACTTCACCCCCCCTTTTCACCCCCTTAGCAACGGAATATCCAAAAATCCTCTCTTAGCGAGCACCTACATCTTAATATGAATGCATCCCCAAAATTTCATTTCATTATGTCCAGAAGTTTTGGGCTCGGCGATGATGAATCAGTCAGTCAGTCAGTCAGTCAGTCAGGACAAGCTACTTTATATATATAGATAGACTAGCAAGATACCCGTGCTTCGCTACGGTATTATACTGAAATTTATAATTGAATGCTTATTGTTGTAGATATATAATCCGCCGAAATTCGCGATCTGACTCGTTTACTGCGAGAATCCGCCAAAATTCGCGATCAGACTCGTTTTCTAATACATTACGGCAAGTTTCCTCCCATTTTTCAATCTTTCTTTCCAGCAATCGATTTCGTACTTCCCGGGCTAGGTCCAAGTATTCCACCCGGTCAGTTGGGTCCCTAAATCTTTGCCATCTTTTCCTATAAGCATTTTTAATATGGATCAAATCCTTCAGGAGAACCGGCGTGGTGTCTTCTTGAGTGCCTTGGCGGTACTGAACCCGCAGCCGGACTGTATTCTTAGTCATTACCCGTCCAGGACCCGTTTCCAGCGGGATCCGCACATTTGACGACGGTCCAGAAAAATTATTATTATTATTATTATTATTATTATTATTATTATTATTATTATTATTATTATTATTATTATTATTATTATTATTATTATAGATGTTCTGGACCCCACAGCAAGATGCAAGACCGCTACATGGCGGTAACTTACATCTGCTGCCATTGTCATTGTTGAGAATGTGACCAGCACCATTATCGCGCGTAGGCAAATGTGCGGGATTTCTGGCGATACGAATGACATACTTCCGTGCATTATTGACCTTATTATAGAGGTGAACGGACGGTCAATCTCTTTCCTATCGTTTACTTCAAATTAGTTCAATTTTTTTTTATATGCCAGGAGAATCTACTGTAATCTAAGAACGTTCTCCGAAGGAAAAGATGGTTCATGAAAACGAACCCAGGAAAGATTAGAAATGATCTGTTTATGATCAGAATAAGTACATCGAAAATCTACAGCCTGTTTCCAGTCATTCGACAGGGTCAGGAATGGAATGAATAAAGCCCCGTCTAGCGGCGACAATAGGAATTGTTCCGGCTGCCGAAGCCTGTCGCACTTCTCTGGGGGATTGATTAATAAATGACAAATGAAATGAATTGATATTGGACAGTGTTGCTGGAATGAATGATGACAGGGAAAACCGGATTATCCGGAGAAAAACCTGTCTTGCCCCCTTTTTGTCCAGCACGAATGTCACATGGAGTGACCGGGATTTAAACCACGGAACCCAGCTGTGAGAGCCCGGCGCGCTGCCGCCTGAGCAACGGAGGCTCCTTGTAAGTACATTGCGAACAGTAAAATCAATTAGTCTCCCCTCCTTTTACAACCCACCGCCGTTAAGTTTATTTACCCCCCAAAAGAGAATGAAAAGATGGCGTGCTTCTTTATGTTTAAAGGAGATTCCAAACACCAATGTGGTCACGTCTATTACCTTCAGTTTTGAGATATAAGTATACCCATAAAAATAATTCACTTTTTTCACTTCCTTTCAAACTCCTCCCCCTCCCCCCTAAGTGAATTTTCCGGCAAAAAATACTTGCTTCTTTAATAGTAACGGGTCTTCTAAATACCAAATATCACGACTCTAACTTCTTCAGTTTTACATTTATGTGTCCTCACGAAAGGAATTCAACTCCTTTTCACTCCCCCCCCCACACACCCCCAAGATGGTTTCACCCCAAAAACGCGTTTTCCTTTGTTTTTAAAGGAGATCCAAATACCAATTTTCACGTCTGTAACAACTTTAGTTTTTATTAGCTTATGTATTCTCATACAAATAAGTCAATTAATTTTTCTATTCTTTAACCCCCCCCCCCCTCCTTCATTGGATTTTCCGGGAATACGTGTTTCTTTACTTTTAAAGCAGATTCCAAATATCACATTTCGCGCCTGTAACATCTTCATTTTTGAGATATCAGTAGCCTAATTAAAAGAATTCAACACCATTTTCAGTCATTATTAACTACCCCCTACATCCAAGTGGTATTTCCGAAAACAAAAGTACACGTTTGGTTATTTTTAAAGGAGATTCTAAATACAAATTATTACATCTATAAACTTTAGAAGTTTTGAGATATAGATACACTCATTTTAAAAACTTCGTCCCCCTTTTCACCCCCCATTATTTGGATTTTCCCAAAACGAAAAAATACCTGTTTCTTTATTTTTAAAGTAGATCCCAAATACCAGTTTTCAGGTCTGTGATATTTTCAGGTTCTGAAATATAAGTAGCCACATTAGAGGCATTCAACCTGTTTTTCACCCTTTTCCACACTTCGTATTAGGATTTTCCGAAAACAAAAAAGACGTGTTTCTTTATTTTTAAAGGACATTCTAAATACCAATTTTTACATCTATAAACTTTAAAAGTTTTGATGTATAGATACACTCATATTAAAAAATCACCCCCCTTTTACCCCCCACCTTTAATTGGATTTTCTAAAAACAAAAAATACGCGTTTCTTTATTTTTAAAGGAGATCCCAAACACCAATTTTCAGGTCTGTAATTTCTTCAGTTTCTAAGATATAAGTATTCTCTTTAAAGGCATTCAACCCCTTTTTCACCCCTTTTCACCCCTCCTGTTGGGATTTTCCGAAAACAAAAAAATACGTGTTCCTTTATTTTTAATGAAGATTCTAAATACCTATTTTTACATCTCTAAACTTAAAAACTTTTGAGATATAGATGCACCCATTTTAAAAATTCACCCCCCTTTTCACCCTCGCATGAATTGGATTTTCCAAAAACAAAAAAATACGTGTTTCTTTATTTTTAAAAGAGATCAAAAGTACCAATTTTCAGGTGTGTAATATCTTCGGTTTCTGAGACATAAGTGCCGGTATTCTGATTATAGGCATTCAACCCCTTTTTCACCGTTTTCACCCCTCCTATTGGGATTTTCTGAAAACAAAAAAATACGTGTTTCCTTATTTTTAAAGGAGATTCTAAATACCAATTTTTACATCTGTAAACTTTCAAAGCTTTGAGATATAGATACACTCATTTTAAAATTTCAACCCCCTTTTCACCCCCTTCGCAAAGGAATATCCAAAAATCCTCTCTTAGCGAGCACCTACATCTTAATATGAATCTATGCCCAAAATTTCCTTTTCTTTATGTCTAGTAGTTTTGGCTCGGCGATGATGAATCAGTCAGTCAGTCAGTCAGTCAGTCAGGACAAGTTATTTTATATATATAGACTAGCAAGATACCCGTGCTTCGCTACGGTATTATACTGAAATCTATAATTGAATGCTTATTGTTTTAGATATATAATCCGCCGAAATTCGCGATCTGACTCGTTTTCTGCGAGAATCCACCAAAATTCCCGATCTGACTCGTTTTCTATTATATTACGGCACTTTTCCTCCCATTTTGCAATCTTCCTTTCCAGGAATCGATTTCGTACTTCCCGGGCTAGGCTCAGGTATTCCTCCCGGTCAGTTGGGTCCGTAAATCTTTGCCATCTTTTCCTATAATCATTTTAATATGTATAAAATCCTTCAGAAGATCCGGCGTGGTGTCATATTGGGTGCTTTGGCGGCACTGAACCCGCGGCCGGACTGCATTCTTAGTCATTACCCGTCCAGGAGCCGTTTCCAGCGCGGTCCGCCCATTTGACGACGGTCCGGAACATTATTAATTTTATGTGTTGCTGGAATGGCTGATGACAGGGAAAACCGGAGTATCCGGAGAAAAACATGTCCCATTAAGAACAGTAAAATCAATAGGTCTCACCTCCGTCTACACCCCACCGCCGTTAAGTTTATTTACCGCCACCCCCCCCCCCCCAAAAAAAAATTAAAAGAAGGCTTGTTTCTTTATGTTTAAAGGCGATTCCAAACACCAATGTTCACGTCTATTGCCTTCAGTTTTGAGTAGGTATCCCCATAAAAATAATTTACTTTTTTCACTTCATTTCACACTACTCCCCCCCCCACAAGTGAATTTTCCCGCAAAAATTACTTGTTTCTTTAATAGTAAAAGATCTTCTAAATACCAATTATCACGACTCTAACTTCTTCAGTTTTTGACTTATGTGTCCTCATGAAAGGAATTCAACTCCTTTACACTCCCACCCTCCAAGATGGTTTCCCCACCAAAACGCGTTTTCTTTGTTTTTAAAGGATATCGAAATACGAATTTTCACATCTGTAACAACTTTAGTTTTTATTAGATGTATGCATTCTCATACAATTAAGTCAATTAAATTTTCAATTCTTTCACCCCCCCCTTTCATTGGATTTTCCGAGAATACGTCTTTCTTTACTTTTAAAGCAGATTGCAAATATCAAATTTCACGTCTGTAATATCTTCATTTTTGAGATATCAGTAGAATAATTAAAAGAATTCAACACCATTTTCAGTCACTTTTACCCACCCCCAACCACCCAAGTGGTATTTCCGAAACCTAAAAATACACGATTCGTTATGTTTAATAGAGATAAAAAAATACCATTTTTCACTTCTGTAACATGTTAAGTTTTTTAGATATACTGTAAAAATTCTCATTTTAAAATTTCACCCCTTTTGAGTTCCCCGTAAGTGGAGTTTCCAAAAACAAATCACCTATGTTTCCTTACATTTACAGGAGATTCCAAACATCCACTTTTTACGTCTGTAACATTTTACGTTTCCAAGATATTCTGTAGATATAGTCTTTCCAAAAATTCACCCCAACTTGTCACTCCTGTTTAACAGCCATTAATTGGATTTCCCAAAAACTAAAAAATGCGTGTTTTTTTATATTTAAAGGAGGTCCCATATACAAATTTTCAGTTCTGTAATATCTTCAGGTTCTGAAATATAAGTATCCTCATTAAAGGCATTCAACCCATTTTTTACCCTTTTACACCCCTCCTATTAGGATTTACAGGAAACCAAAAAATACGTGTTCCTTTATTTTTAGAGGCGATTCTAACTACCAATTTTTACATCTGTAAATTTCAAAGTTTTAAGATGTAGACACACTCATTTTAAAAAATTCACCCCCCTTTTCACCCCCCAATATTTGGATTTTACAAAAACGAAAAAATTCGTGTTTCTTTACTTTTAAAGTAGATACAAAATACCAATTTTCAGGTCTGTAATATCTTCAGGTTCTGAAATATAAGTAGCCTCATTAAAGCCATTCAACCCATTATTCACCCTTTTACACCCTTCCTATTGGGATTTTCCGAAAACAAAAGAATACGTGTTTCTTTATTTTTAAAGGAGATTCTAAATACCAATTTTTACATCCATACATTTTAAAAGTTTTGAGATATAGATACACTCATTTTAAAAAAATCACCCCCTTTTCACCCCCCATTAATTGGATTTTCCAAAAACAAAAAAAACACGTGTTTCTTTATTTTTAAAAGAGATCAAAAGTACCAATTTTCAGGTCTGTAATATCTTCAGTTTCTGAGATATAAGTACCGGTATCCTGATTAAAGGCATTCAACCCATTTTTCCACATTTTCACCCTTTTTCACCCCTCCTATTGGGATTTTCTGAAAACAAAAAAATACGTGTTTCCTTATTTTTAAAGAAGATTCTAAATACCAATTTTTACATCTGTAAACGTTTAAAGTTTTGAGATATAGATACACTCATTTTAAAATTTCACCCCCGTTTTCACCCCCTTAGCGAAGGAATATCCAAAAATCCTCTCTTAGCGAGCACCTACATCTTAATATGAATATATCCACAAAATTTCATTTCTTTATGTCCAGTAGTTTTGGCTCGGCGATGATGAATCAGTCAGTCAGTCAGTCAGTCAGTCAGGACAAGTTATTTTATATATATAGATGATGCTGAAGGGTTGTAGTGAGGATATAGAGGAGGGGTATAAGACACTGGTTAGATCCCTAATAGAGTATGGTTCCAATGTATGGGACCTGCAGTAGGATTACTTGATTAGCCGGGCTGAGCAGCTCAGTCCTTGAGCGCTGGCCTTCTGAGCTTGAACTGGCGGGTTCTTCCCCGGTTCAGTCCGGACATGTTTGAAGATGCTCAAAATACATCAGACTCATGTCAATAAATTTACTGGCACGTAAAAGAACTTCTACGGAAAATAATAATTCGGCACCTCAGCGTCTCCGAAAACCGAAAAAGGTAGTTAGTGGAACGTAAAATTATTATTATTATTATTATTATTATTGTTGTTGTTGTTGTTGTTGTCCGTTTCACCCACTTTGGGGCACGATAGATCTATCAGTGGTTAGTGAGCTGTGTTTTCCTGTCCTCCCAGTACTTTTTCATCCTTTCAAATCTTGCGTTCCTCTCTTCTTCAGAAGTTCTGTATAGTCGTTTGGGGTTCACCCTGTCCTGAAAACTCTTTTTTTTTTTTTTTTTTTTTTTTTTTTGCTAGGGGCTTTACGTCGCACCGACACAGATAGGTCTTATGGCGACGATGGGATAGGAAAGGCCTAGGAATTGGAAGGAAGTGGCCGTGGCCTTAATTAAGGTACAGCCCCAGCATTTGCCTGGTGTGAAAATGGGAAACCACGGAAAACCATCTTCAGGGCTGCCGATAGTGGGATTCGAACCTACTATCTCCCGGATGCAAGCTCACAGCCGCGCGCCTCTACGCGCACGGCCAACTAGCCCGGTACTCTTTATTTTATCTTTGGTTATTGTTATTTCCTTTGCGCATCCATGTACAAGCATTTCTTCTGAAATTTGGAACTCCCGTTAGGTTCTTCTCAGTTTTCTTAAACCAGTTCGGCTTGGTTTTCTTATTGCGGAAATAGTCGAGGATTGTTTTAGTTATCCTTTTCGGGTCCATCCTTAGGATGTGGCAATAGAAGTCAATTCTCCTCTTCCTTATTGTGTAGGCAATCCTTTTTGCTTTATGATGATGATTTTTTATTTACTGTACAAACTCTCTGCGTGCTCCACTACATTATTATTATTATTATTATTATTATTATTATTATTATTATTATTAGATTCATGAACTGGAAAATATCCGAAGCAGAGCAGCACCATTTGTTCTGGGTGATTTCCAACGAAATAGTAGTGTTACGAAAATGTTTCAAACTTTGGGCGGGTAAGACTTGGGAGTAAGGGGAAGAGCTGCTAGACTAAGTGGTAGGGTTCCGATCTGTCATTGAAGGGATGGCGTGAAATGAAATTAGTAGGCGAATAAGCCAGACTGGAGTTTTATAAGTAGGAAAGATCATGATATGAAGATAAATTTGGAATTCAAGAGGATAAATAATAATAATAATAATAATAATAATAATAATAATAATAATAATCATAATAATAATAATAATAATAATAATAATAATAATAATAATAAGAAGAAGAAGAAGAGTGATTTCACATTACTATTACTGGCCTGGTATAGCTCTTGTAAGGCAGCCAGGGGAAATAACCATTTACAGATAAAATATCCTACTCGACCGGGAATCGAACCCGAGTCGCACTGAACCGAAGGCGACTACGCTGACCATTCCGCTAAGGAGCAGGGCAAGATAAATTGGAGTAAATTTTCGTTTATAGACAGAGGAAGTAGGGATTGGAATAATTTAGCCCCCCCCCCCAACCACAAAAAAAATGGAATGGCGTATGGGCTTTAGTGGCGGGAGTGTCCAAGGACAAGTTCGGCTCGCCAGGTGCAGGTCTTTTTGACTTGACTCCCGTAGGCGACCTGCGCGTCATGATGAGATGAAATGATGATGATGATCATGATGATGACGACACGTACACCCAGCCTCCGAGCTAGCGAAATCAACCAATTATGGTTAAAATTCCCGACTCTGCCGGGAATCGAACCCGGGACCCCTGTGACCTAAGACCTGCACGCTAACCATTTAGCCATGCAGTCGGACAATTTACCGAAGGAGATGTTCGATAAACTTCCAACTTCTTTGAACTCATTTATGAAAAGGCTAGGTAAGCACCTGGTAGGGAATCTACCTCCTGGGTGACTTAGGTAGTGAAAACAAAATTTTTATAATGATGTTGGTCAGTAAATGTATGGCATAATTCGTAGATTTTTTTTAGTGTTTAAAGAAATCAAACTGAACACGGAGATGCAGTGAGTAATCTCTTCAATTTATTACTCAAATAAAACAAAGTATACACCTTAAAGAATTATTATGACATTTCCTCGTTGGAAACATTTTTTAAATTTAATTTCAGAACGGAAATCAGGTAAACAAGTCTGCGAAAGTAAGGAAATGGGAGAAGGAGGTGGGAGTAATTTAAAAATCGCAATCCCTTTCATAACGAGAAGGCTTTGAGTGTTCATTTAGTCGGCTGGCCAATTATGTAGCTTGCCGAGCTACCGTGGCGCCAGCTCGAGAAGCCCAGCAAGAGTGCTGGCCAATTACCGGTACAGCCTTGGGCAAGGGAGGGTCGTGGGTTCACTTGCCCCACTTCGGAAGTTTAATTAAGTCTCTCTAATTAGCTACTTCAGTTGTGTAAGGTGCCGCACCGCTCAGATTTTTGCGCTACTCATAATTTACTTCCCAGAAGAGTAAGATACAGCGAAACAGTTGATTGGAGGGTTCCCACGACAAAGAGCTTAGCTGATGAAAGACACAAAGACGGGAACGAGAATGATATGTTCTCTAATAATTCTGAGCAGTGAGGAAGTACTCTCAGATGAGTTACGCTTAACTTTTCACGAACCTAGCATCGTGTACTCTACATAGAAAGAGATTTAGCTGAAATAATAATAATAATAATAATAATAATAATAATAATAATAATAATAATAATAATAATAATAATAATAATTTTTTGCTATTTGCTTTACGTCGCACCGACGCAGGTGTGTCTTATGGCGACGATGAGAAAAGAAAGGTCTAGGAATGGGAAGGAAGCGGCCCTGGCCTTAATTAAGGTACAGCCCCAGCATTTGCCTGGTGTGAAAATGGGAAACCACGGAAAACCATCGTCAGGGCTGCCGACAGTGAGGTTCGAAACCACTATCTCCTGATTATTGGATACCGGCCGCACTTAAGCGACTGCAGCTATCGAGCTCAATAATAATAATAATAATAATAATAATAATAATAATAATAATAATAATAATAATAATAATATGGTTCATGTTTGTGGATTACTGTAGTCACGTCCTAGTTCGTGAACCATGGGCAACGGCTGAGTGGCCTAGTAAGTGGTCCTGAGAGTCGGGATACCAGTTGCTATGGAATGGGAGTGGGCATCTCGGACATATTCTGAGTCGTGGCCCTCCTTGTGCTCAGGCGGCT
This sequence comes from Anabrus simplex, assembly GCF_040414725.1. Lineage (NCBI taxonomy): Eukaryota > Metazoa > Arthropoda > Insecta > Orthoptera > Tettigoniidae > Anabrus > Anabrus simplex. The sequence goes on along the minus strand of NC_090265.1, from coordinate 57,192,150 downwards.
AGGACTATACAATTCACCGGTGGTCCATAACCCGTTAGAGGAGAGATCCTCACTTGGACTATGTGCCAGTAGGAGAGCATCCTGCTTCATGAATTTACCGAGCTCAGAGCACTTTAAGCAAGTCTCGGACCTATGGGAGTAATGGAGTCCCACTCCCATTTGACACCTTGGTGAACGAAATGGAATTCGATGGGGAGCTATCAATATTAATGGGGCTTATGGAAGAAAGAAAGTAGAACTGGCTGAGTCAGCAAAGAGGATGCATCTGGATGTGCTAGGAGTAAGTGATATTCGGGTAAGGGGAGATAATGAGGAAGAGATAGGAGATTATAAAGTGTACTTGACGGGTGTTAGAAAGGGAAGGGCAGAGTCTGGGGTAGGGCTCTTTATCAGGAATACCATTGCAAGCAACATAGTTTCGGTTAGGCACGTAAATGAGCGAATGATGTGGGTAGATTTGTCAGTGGGAGGAATTAGGACGAGAATTGTGTCCGTGTATTCACCATGTGAGGGTGCAGATGAGGATGAAGTTGACAAGTTTTATGAAGCATTGAGTGACATCGTGGTCAGGGTTAACAGCAAGGATAGAATAAGGCTAATGGGCGATTTCAATGCGAGAGTTGGGAATAGAACTGAAGGATACGAAAGGGTGATTGGTAAATGTGGGGAAGATATGGAAGCTAATGGGAATGGGAAGCGTTTGCTGGACTTCTGTGCTAGTATGGGTTTAGCTGTTACGAATACATTCTTCAAGCATAAGGCTATTCACCGCTACACATGGGAGGCTAGGGGTACCAGATCCATAATAGACTATATCTTAACAGACTTTGAATTCAGGAAATCTTTTAGGAATGTACGAGTTTTTCTGGGATTTTTCGATGATACAGACCACTATCTGATCTGTAGTGAAGTAAGTATCTCTAGGCCTAGGGTAGAGAAAGTGAAATCTGTCTGCAAACGAATAAGGGTAGAAAATCTCCAGGACGAGGAAATTAGACAGAAGTACATGGATATGATTAGTGAGAAGTTTCGAACAGTAGACAGTAAGCAGGTTCAGGATATAGAAAGTGAATGGGTGGCATACAGGGATGCTGTAGTAGAAACAGCAAGGGAATGCCTAGGAACAACTGTGTGTAAAGATGGGAAAAGGCGAACATCTTGGTGGAATGATGAAGTGAGAGCAGCCTGTAAACGTAAAAAGAAGGCTTATCAGAAATGGCTCCAAACAAGGGCCGAGGCAGACAGGGATTGGTTCGTAGATGAAAGAAACAGAGCGAAACAAATAGTTGTTGAATCCAAAAAGAAGTCATGGGAAGATTTTGGTAATAACCTGGAAAGGCTAGGTCAAGCAGCAGGGAAACCTTTCTGGACAGTAATAAAGAATCTTAGGAAGGGAAGGAAAAAGGAAATGAACAGTGTTTTGAGTAATTCAGGTGAACTCATAATAGATCCTAGGGAATCACTGGAGATGTGGAGGGAATATTTTGAACATCTTCTCAGTGTAAAAGGAAATCATCATGGTGGTGTTGCAAACAGCCAAGCTCATGGGGAGGAGGAAAATGATGTTGGTGAAATTATGCTTGAGGAAGTGGAAAGGGTGGTAAATAAACTCCATTGTCATAAGGCAGCAGGGATAGATGAAATTAGACCTGAAATGGTGAAGTATAGTGGAAAGGCAGGGATGAAATGGCTTCATAGGGTAGTAAAATTAGCGTGGAGTGTTGGTAAAGTACCTTCAGATTGGACAAAACAGTAATTTCACCTATCTATAAGCAAGGGAACAGGAAGGATTGCAATAACTATCGAGGTATCTCATTGATTAGTATACCAGGCAAAGTATTCACTGGCATCTTGGAAAGGAGGGTGCGATCAGTCGTTGAGAGGAAGTTGGATGAAAACCAGTGTGGTTTCAGACCACAGAGAGGCTGTCAGGATCAGATTTTCAGTATGCGCCAGGTAATTGAAAAATGCTACGAGAGGAATAGGGAGTTGTGTTTATGTTTCGTAGATCTAGAGAAAGCATATGACGGGGTACCGAGGGAAAAGATGTTCGCTATACTGGGGGACTATGGAATTAAAGGTAGATTATTAAAATCAATCAAAGGCATTTATCTTGACAATTGGGCTTCAGTGAGATTTGATGGTAGAATGAGTTCTTGGTTCAGGGTACTTACAGGAGTTAGACAAGGCTGTAATCTTTCACCTTTGCTGTTCGTAGTTTAGATGGATCATCTGCTGAAAGGTATAAAATGGCAGGGAGGGATTCAGTTAGGTGGAAATGTAGTAAGCAGTTTGGCCTATGCTGACGACTTGGTCTTAATGGCAGACTGTGCCGAAAGCCTGCAGTCTAACATCTTGGAACTTGAAAATAGGTGCAATGAGTATGGTATGAAAATTAGCCTCTCGAAGACTAAATTGATGTCAGTAGGTAAGAAATTCAACAGAATTGAATGTCAGATTGGTGATACAAAGCTAGAACAGGTCGATAATTTCAATTATTTAGGTTGTGTGTTTTCCCAGGATGGTAATATAGTAAGAGAGGTTGAATCAAGCTGTAGTAAGGCTAATGCAGTGAGCTCGCAGTTGCGATCAGCAGTATTCTGTAAGAAGGAAGTCAGCTCCCAGACGAAACTATCTTTACATCGGTCTGTTTTCAGACCAACTTTGCTTTACGTGAGTGAAGGCTGGGTGGACTCAGGATATCTTATTCATAAGTTAGAAGTAACAGACATGAAAGTAGCAAGAATGATTGCTGGTACAAACAGTGGGAACAATGGCAGGAGGGAACTCGGAATGAGGAGATAAAGGCTAATTTAGGAATGAACTCGATGGATGAAGCTGTACGCATAAACCGGCTTCGGTGGTGGGGTCATGTGAGGCGAATGGAGGAGGGTAGGTTACCTAGGAGAATAATGGACTCTGTTATGGAGGGTAAGAGAAGTAGAGGGAGACCAAGACGACGATGGTTGGACTCTGTTTCTAACGATTTAAAGATAAGAGGTATAGAACCAAATGAGGCCACAAAACTAGTTGCAAATCGAGGATTCTCAGAGGCTTGCAGACTGAACACTGAAAGGCATAACAGTCTATAATGATAATGTATGTATGTATGTATGTATGTATAATAATAATAAATGCATAGCAATTGGAAGATATTCCGGTGGCAAATTTTACGTACAGCAATATGATAAGGAAGTAAAATTAAAGTCTAAATTGAGTAATAATACAAACGAAAATCAACAGACAATTTCACGAAATCCATATATTGCAACATGTTATATCAAGACAAGAAATTTCACAATATTCAGAGAACAATATGAAGGAAGTACATTAAAACAAAAACTGACAGCTAAAAATGGCATATGAGCAGTGCAATGTAATAATCAATCAATCAATCAATCAATCAATCAATCAATCAATCAATCAATCAATCAATCACCACCGATCTGAATTTAGGCTGCCGTCCCCGTGACCGATTCCTTATCGTTTACCAGTATTTTCGTATATGATTTCAAGTAAGTTGGAAATTTATTCTCTTTCTTTCTTTCTTTCTTTCTTCTTTCTTAACCTATTTACCCTCCAGGGTTGGCTTTTCCCTCGGACTCAGCGAGGGATCCCACCTCTACCGCCTCAAGGGCAGTGTCCTGGAGCGTGAGACATTGGATCGGGGGATACAACTGGGGAGGATGGTCAGTGCCTCGCCCAGACGGCCTCACCTGCTATGCTGAACAGGGGCCTTAGTGGGGGTGGGTGGGAAAATTGGAAGGGATAGACAAGGAAGAGGGAAGGAAGTGGCCGTGACCTTATGTTAGGTACCATCCCGGCATTTGCCTGGAGGAGAAGTGGGAAACTATGGAAAACCACTTTTAGGATGACAGGTAGGAATCGATCCCACCTCAAACTCAGTTGAACTCCTGAGGCTGAGTCGAGCCCGTTCCAACACTCGTACCACTTTTCAAATTTCGTGGTAGAGCCGGGAATCGAACCCGGACCTGCGGGGTTGGTAGCTAATCACACTAACTACTACACCACAGAGGCGGGTTAAATTATTCCAATCCCTAATTCCACTTCCTATAAACAAGCATTTTCCCCAATTTACCCTTTCGAATTCCTACTTTATCTTCGCATTATAAACTTTCCTACCTTTGAAAACACTCAAGCGTATTGGTCTAATAATGACATTCCAAGTCATCTCTGAACTGACAACTCGGTATATTCCGCTTAGTCGAGCATCTCGTCTCCTTACTTCCAAGTCTTCCCAGCCCAAAGTTCGCATCATTTTCGTAATACTACTCCTTTGTCGGAAACCACACAGGAAAAGTCGTGCTGCTTTCCTTTGGATCTTTTCCAGTTCTCGAATCAGGTAGTCCTTGTGTGGAACCATACGCTAATTGAGGTCTTACCAGTGACTTATGCGGCCTTTCCTTTACATTATTACAACACTGTCATCAAGCCGGCATCTGTCTATGCGTCAGAATACCTTATCCTTTCTCAAAAATGTGCGCTCGCTAGTAGTATACCTATGCGGGTTCTGACCCGAGGTCATTGACCCCTAGTAGTAGGGCTATGCCATACCTCACAGGCGCCATCTTGCAATCCCCATTGCTCTACTGCACAAGATGGCGTCGGGAAGGGCATCTAACATTAAAAGTCAGGTTAGGCTTGCTCTCTTACGCGAATCCACATTGCCCAACTACTTAAGATGAAGTCGCGAGAATTCCCATTGTCCTACTACTCAAGATGGCGTCGGGAAGGGCATCTGCACGTAAAACAAGGTCCTGTGAGGTTACGCCCGTCTAAGGTGGCGACTGTCCACGTCGGGAAGGGCATCTTCCCGAAAAACTAGGCCCTGTGAAGTTATGCCCTTCCAAGATTGCGACTGTCCAGGTCGGGGAGGGCATATGCCCGTAAATCTAGGCCCTGTGAGGTTAGGCCCCTCGAAGATGGCGACTGTCCACGTCGGGAAGGACATACGCCCGTCAAACTACACCCTGTGATGTTAGGCCACTTCAAGATGGCGACTGTCCACGTCGGGAAGGGCATCTGCCCGTAGAACTGAGGTGAGACTTTCCAAGATGGCGACTGTGAGGTTAGGCTCGCTCTGTTATGCAAAGTCCGCGTCGGAAAGGGCAACTGACCGTAAAGGTAAGGTTAGGCCGCTCCAAGCTGGCGTATGTGAGGTTAGGCTCGCTCTGTTATACTAATCCACGAATCGGCATAGCCCTACTACTAGGGGTCAATAACTTGGAGTGCTGACTCAGCAGAAAAACTGCTGACGCCGTGGTTTAGTAGCCCCCTTGTTATACTACTCATGCTTGATCCTACTAAAATGTAATCTACATAAGAAAATCCAGACAAGAAATCTATTCTAAGACGGAGAAGATCACGGACACAACTCGCAAACACAGAGCTCGCTTCTACGGTCACTTACAACTTACGAGGGATGGACGACTTTCGATGGACAAAACGAATTTTTAACAATTTTGACTCAAATCCCAAAAACAACAAATTTCTGGTACGTCACCGTCAAGAAAGATCCCGAAGAAATGGGCCTACGACCAGATGACGCGCAGAAACGAGGTCTATTCAGAACAAGCATCGTGACTTTTGGGACTTTCCGTGGTCGAGTTGCGAATAATAAGTAAATAAATAAATAATAGTAATAATCCGTCAGTAAAAAAGTATACAGCAAGATGGAACCGATGACAACAGGAATTAGAAAGAGAAGATTGCTGTTTGAGCTCATTTTCCGTATGAATAATGACCGGCTCACAAAGAAAATCTGGAATGTTCTAATGCCAAAGGCATCTAAGTTGAGATGGTTCCAAGAGTGTGAGAAAGGTCTGAGGGAGGTGGGCATTACGAAGGATAAAATCAATGATAGGGTTTGTTTCAGAAGGATGGTGAAAAGCTATCAGACAGAACATAGAAGACGGAGAGGCCCTTCACCAGAGGAGCGGAATAAAGCGCTGTTTGATAGGCTCAAGGGATACTGGCAAGATGTCAAAGCCCGCAGACGAACAAGACACTGAAAATGAGATTGGTTGTGAACACGCAGTCCATAGAGGCTCAGTTCGAAAACCAAAAAATAATAATACCCGTGACTCACAGAGCCCTATAAGACGACTGGAGGTATGAAGATAATGCAGTGTCACGTGGTCAGTGTAACGACTTTATCATCCATGTTGTTTGGCTTTCTTGACCGAGTCCACTCCCTCACATATTAGACAGCTTCTCAGTTGTCTCCGCGCCGGTCTGAGTGGCTCAGACGGTTAAGGCGCTGGCCTTCTAACCCCAGCTTGGCAGGTTCGATCCTGGCTCAGTCCGGTTGTATTTGAAGGTGCTCAAATACGACAGCCACGAGTTGGTAGATTTACTGGCATGTGAAAGAACTCCTGCGGGACTAAATTCCGGCACCTCGTCGTCTCCGAAGACCTTAAAAAAGTAGTTAGTGGGACGTAAAGCAAATAACATTTCATTATTAGTTGTCTCCGCGATGTATCGCGGTAACCAACGTGTTATGCAGTTCGATAGCTGCAGTCGCTTAAGTGCGGCCAGTATCCAGTATTTGGGAGATAATGGGTTCGAACCCCACTGTCGGCAGCCCTGAAGATGGTTTTCCGTGGTTTCCCATTTTCACACCTGACAAATGCTGGGGCTGTACCTTAATTAAAGCCACGGACGCTTTCTTCCCACTCTTAGCTCCTCCCTGTCCCATCGTCGCCATACGATCTATCTGTGTCGGTGCGACGTACAGCAACTTTTTTAAATATAAAAAAAATAAACGATTCTCCCAGACTCCTCGAAACATCATTTTATAAAATACTTTTATCTTTAAACATTTGCGCGCCTGAATGAGTGTCACATCTCGGTTGTAACTTATCGTAAAACCGTCGAATGCGTGCTTTCCTCCTGTTTGAAAGTCATGATGACACGGGTAATAAATATATCTTAGTGGGGTGAAGTAAACGTTTGTGTGGTAAGAGTGAGGAGACCACTAAAAATTAACTGGATTACTCTAAGAGATTTGTGCGTCCCCTCGGACAGAGCCGATATCTTATTCACCCCGTGGTAGCGGCTCCACACATACACACATAATACGAGATGACGGACAGGTCACCCAAGTGGATGGATACAGCTATGCTTTCCAAAAATTCATCGGAGTGCGTTTGTCATTTGTTATTGCAGCTGATTTCCCCGTGATGCCTTGCGCCAGACAGATCCGCTCCCCAGCATACATACAGACGAGCGCGCGCGTCCATCTTGGGTGCGCTTCACTGACTGTTGGCAAACGATGCATGAATGTTGAAATTAAACCCCCCTCCCTCCCTCCTGCATATCCCTTCCCACCCACTCTGATACCCATAACAAGCTGGCTCACACACTAACTTTACGGGATGATTGGTCGAATGCTAGTGACACTTTTCATTATTCTTTGGGAACTAATTCGCAAAATGGGGTGATAACTCAAAACTGTTTAAGCAGAAGACACTCATTTCAGTTTCTGCATGAATTACATTGTTAGAGAGGGAAATGTAGACGATCTTTGTTCACCCTCTCATTCCTTATTTCTTTTTGATTATAACAAATATTCCGTGAGCAAGTGGCAAGCCAGCAAGACACTGTGTAGTACCGTGTTCTTGTAAAATAAATGAAATCTGCCTTTGATTTTGACTTTGCTGTCTTTAGTAATGTCAAGTGTACGGCTTTATATATTTAAAAATGTTTATACCTGGACAGAAACAATAGAAATGATTCGATATGCAGATGACACTGCAATAGTCGCAGAGAGTGGAAAAGATCTTGAGTACATGCTAGAAAGGATGGAAGAAATCATGGGAGACGAATATAATTTGAATATCAATAAACAGAAAACTAAAGTGGTGAATGTGACAGAGAATAAGACTCAAAAGTAAAAATCACAATGAAAGATCATGGTTTCATAGGAAGCTGGTTTGTGACCCTATTCTGCATTTGAAGTTCAATAATGGCAACGTCTCCGCTACACTGGACGTCTGTTTCAAAGACGTTCAGCTGAACTTTAATTTCTTGCTTTTGTTCTTGAGCTGCATTGATATAATATCAAATTTATACATAAATTAAATTATGTGACAGAATTTAATTACCTGAGAAGCAAGGTTACAAAAGATGATAGAAGTAAGAAGGAAATAAGAGGTAGGATCCGTCAAGCAAAAACTGCATTTAATAAAAGAAAAGCCTATTTGCCACAAATAGCATCAGTTGGGTTACAAGGAAAAGATTGTTAAAAACACATAGTATGTGTGGAGTGTTGCTCTATATGGGTATGAAACCTGAAAAGTAGGAAAGGAGGAAAATAAGAGGTTGACCGCATTCGAACAGTGGTGCTACGGAATAATCTTCAATTGCCAAGATAGGATAATAAATGAAGAAGTGTATAAGAAGGCAGAGGAAAGTGATGTTATTTGGAGGAGCATGAAAACTAGAAGGACAAATTTAATAGGGCATATACTAAGACATGACAGCTTGCTAAAACTGATGCTAGTAGGAATGATTGAAGGGAAGAGGTACCGAGAAAGGCCCCATATCCAGTATATTTCAGCAAATAATAAATGTGGAAGCTATGGTTAACTCAAGAGAAGGACGGAAAATAGATCCGAATAGAGAGCTGATGCAAACCACTCTTTGGATTGTACACCTGAGAGACACCCGGACAGGTCATATTGTCCGTGTGTAAGAATTTTGTCTTCCAAAGAGGATCATGTATTCTCAGTTAAAGAATGTCCGATGAGCTCAAGGAAGGCAGAAAAAAGTTTCTAAACTGTTCTAAAGTTCAAAATAAGGAAATGCCAAATCAATTTCCGCTAACCGCGTAGTCACACAGCATGTAACCGCCTGGCGTGGCGTCGACTTGTCCATGAAGGACCTCAACTTTATAAACATCACTGTTCTTACTGTTGATATATTTTTTCATCTTATAGTCTTTTTTCATCGGTTAAAAGTAGTAATTATTAAGAGTGTTCTAGGATAAATAAAAAATCGTATCTTACCTTCATCTCGCTCTGTTTATGTTACCCTCCTTGGTCAAGTTAAGGATTTTTCTTTCTTACTTTCTTTCTTAACACTAGGATTACCAAACATTCTTTCTACTTACTTTTACCGAAGCGGTCATTTTGACCGATAGTGGCACGTATTCGTTTCTTGAGGATATTGATGTCTGAAAAAGGTTCGAATTTAGTATAAAAACATCATAGACCATAATTTAATTATCATGCATGACTTGTGAACACTATTATGAATAAATAAATAATTAAACAAATAAACAAATAAGTACACTAGTAAGACAGAATGTTCTTCTTACACACTTTACCTTACATTATATACATATGTGCATGAATGTCATTTTCTGCTTTTTAACTTATTTTTCGCACTGAACACACACATACTTTGCTTGGTCACCTTTGAAGTGAAATTAACAACAGACCAGTGTTTTTAGAGAGTGCATGCCTTTCAATTATCTTGTTCCCTTCGCACACTTCTTCCCTGATTGATGAAAAACTCAGCAAGACGCAATACTACATGTTCACTTAGGGTCTGATCAGTGGGTCACGTTTCATCTTTTCCAAGATAGAAAAACCGTTTACAACATACTTGACTTCCACATCCACAGCCAACCAAAATTTCATACCAAACCTTTCTGGTTTATTGGCCATATACTGCATAAATGGGCAGCTTTCGCTGGAAAGAGCTGTTCATCCACGGTAATGTTCTCACTTGGTCTGAAGCAAATAGTAAAATTAGGTATAAACTTGTCCCGCACAACAGATACAAGCGGAAATCTATCAATTTTCAGGTGATCCCTGCTGGTAGATTTTTCATCGAATCGAAGAAACCTCATGATATCCGTGAAACGGTTTCGTGCCATAGTTTGGGAGAAAATTCCACGACCCCCACTTCTGTGACCACAGATCGAGAATGTTCGTGCCAGCTTCATAAGTTCCGCGTGCGTATAAAATACCAATGACAGCGTCCAATTCTTCCAAAGAAAGTGTCCATTTAGGATTGTTCAGAACTTTGTGGGCTCCAGTTTCAGTATATCATTTTATGTGGCACAGCTTGGATTCGTCAATAAAAAGACGACAAACTGTAGCGGCACAAGTACCTTCAATGTGGCGTTTTGCATGTCCTGTGGGACCTTGGACTTCCCTCAGTATATTTTACTGTCCTCGACGGCCTGGCAGGCTTTGTAGATCAACAAGAGTCTGCATTGTTCCATCCAAAGTAACTTCATCCTCGCCGACCGTCATGTGCTGACCATGCCCATATGTTAACTTACCACAGCGTATGCTCGGCCTTCTGTAATTGATATCCTGTTCCTTGCTAGTAATTTCATTATCTTCCTTAGTGTTTCCTTCACCTGCAAAATATAATACCAAACTTACTTGCACTGTGCACAGAATTACGTAAATACACAATGACTAACTTCAAATAGGCTTACCTTTGTCACCAGCTGCTTTGCAAGTGTGCATGTGTTGCCGTTTGGCAGGTAGTTCCCTAACCTTTTGAGGTTGAAGGCTGCTCTGTGATTTCATGCTCACATGGAAATTCTGCAGGCTCGACGGAAATAGAATTACTATCCGAACTATTTCCGTTTGTCAAGTTATACACGTCTTCGCAATTATCGAGGTCTAAATCGGTCCCAGCTTCATCGCTTGATTGTGATGGGGAAATTATATGCTTATGCTTCAGAATTTCGGCATCCATTTGCAGACTACGCGAGAACATATTCTTCCTTCGGGGTAATTACAAACAATCGGGAAATCTAGTTTGAATGTTTGTAACGAGTGAACACGACAATTGACTGGTCGATATGATTGCACACCTTCCATTACTGAACAAATACTGACTATATTGTCCTGTCAGTGTACTTGTATCGTTGTTTGAAAAGAGACAAAAACTGTCCCATTGCAGCAGAACAATAAGTTCCATTTGATACTAAGGTTAATAAATTACACTGTAACAGCTTGTTAGAATGATATCCCGTTCTTGCCACAAAGATCTGATGGGGTAGCTACTGTACTAGCGGTCAAAATGACCGTCCGGTAAAAGTAGGTACATGACCTCATAGCGCTAACTAGAAAGGAGTTACAGGTTTTCGAAGCTATATGCCGAAAAGTACAGTCGATATCAATAAAAGCCACCAAAGGGTTTGTATGTTGTAACCGTATAACGAGAGTGATACAGAAAACAAAACTGTAAACGGTCATTTTGACCGCTGCGGTAAACCTAGTGTTAATCCGTTTATTCTCCAGGATTGGTTTTCCCTCAGACTCGGCGAGGGATCCCACCTCTACCGCCTCAAGGGCAGTGTCCTGGAACCAGTGGCCTTAAGTTAGGTACCATCCCGGGATTTGCCTGGAGGAGAAATGGGAAAACACGGACAACTACTTCGAGAATGGCTGAGGTAGGAATCGAACCCCTCTCTACTCAGCTGACATCCTAAGGCTGAGTGGACCCCGTTGTACGTAGGCCTATATAAATATTAAGTACTACTAAGGCCTACTGATTAAATTGACGTTCCAAAAGAAGTATACATTTTAAGAAGATACCGAAATATTTCCTTCACTTCAGAAAAGAAAAGAGAAATAATGGTGAAGAGGAAGTAGGACGAGGTTGTTTGAGGTCACGACTAGATCTTTCATTCATGTTTACCTAGTATTTCGACCCAGGCATGTTGGAAAGCTGAGTTGCTGGACATGCTTCTCAAGTCCACTGTTGGGCTGCGGTAACATTGAATAATTTCGCATAGATTTTTGTTCTGTGTGCAGGAAGGGTTAACACATGAAGCTGCAGGATCGGATATTTTTGTAATGGTCTGGGGAGAGGAGTTTGATGCGATCACTGAGATAGGCTAGTTGAGAAGTTATGAGAATACTATGCAAAAAGCAGAGAGTATGAAGTATGCGGCGCTCTTGCAGACGAAGCCTCCCAAGCCGCGTGTACGACGGTATGACATGGTCAGCGTAACCAAGCCCACAGATACATCTCACACAAGCATTCTGAGCACGTTGTAATTTCCTTCCCCATTCTACACCTAGGTTGTTGTAAACTATAACAAAATAAAATTAGGTAATGCAAGTAATTCAATAGACATTTCTTAACGATGGTTAAACTCAGCTGTTAATGATTTATAGAAAAAAGCCTGTTAATAAAATAATTAATTTCGTGTGGCTGTTTCTAGCCGAGTGCAGCCCTTGTAAGGCAGACCCTCCGATGAGGGTGGGCGGCATCTGCCATTTGTAGGTAACTGCGTGTTATTGTGGTGGAGGATAGTGTTATGTGTGGTGTGTGAGTTGCAGGGATGTTGGGGACAGCACAAACACCCAGCCCCCGGGCCATTGGAATTAACCAATTAAGGTTAAAATCCCCGACCCGGCCGGGAATCGAACCCGGGACCCTCTGAACCGAAGGCCAGTACGCTGACCATTCAGCCAACGAGTCGGACAAGCCTGTTAATGACTTATATAAGAGCTATAGAACTCAATGAGGCCACGATATGCAAATGGAGGATTGTGGAAGCGGAGGATTGCAGACTGAACGTTCGAAGGTATAACTGTATGAGATTACACGTAGTTTGAAGATACTGACAGATGTTGATAATAACTGTTATTCAACCGTGCAGAGATTCAGTGCGTATAAAAGCATTGTATTAATAGGTCTACCTGTTCATTACTTTTCGTGTTGATTATAATAAACATTACGCCATGCTTCGGCCTATCATGCTTGGCCATTTTCAGCTGTAATCGAAACTGATCTAAACACTTTAAAAAGTGAAATATCATTACAAAGACACATTATAAAAACAAACATATTAAAACTACGCATTGATTTTGCAATAAAATGAGTGTCCAACATTCTTACGGATGTTACTTTACTGATTTGTGAGATAAATAATGTTCTAGTAAATGATTCCTTGCAAATCGAATGACACAATTCAAAGACGTTACTCTAATAAATTTTTGACATATTGTTGTGATGAATGCCGGTTATGATGTGACTGGAAGCATTGGACTTTTAGAAGCTTGACAAGTTTTCTGTGGCAGTGTATTAGATTACGTTGAGAATTCGGAACTCGATGGCATTTTGATCAACTGGGAAACTTCTATCAATCTCATGTTAACATTGATGCTTTCACGGCCTGTAGTTATAGACATGATACAGGTTTGGTCTTATGCGGTGTCAGAAAACTTTACATTTCGCAGAGAACTTTCTTCGACGTCTTCAGAAGAAAATCTCGGCTGTTCATGACGGAGATTTCTACAATAAAGAGGGTTTGAATTTAAGAATACTTTACAGTAGGACGCTGTATATGTTCTTGATATTCGCCAAATATAAACTGAAAAGAGGAACAAAGATGCATATTTAAAATCTCTACGGCCGGGCTTCGTGGCTCAGACGGTTGAGGCGATGGCCTTCTGACCCCAACGTGGCAGGTTCGATCCTGGCTCAGTCCGGTGATCAAATATGTCAGCCTCGTGTCAGTAGATTTACTGGCACATAAAATAACTCCTGTGGGACTAAATTCGGCACCTCGGCGTCTCCTAAAATGGTAAAAGTAGTTAGTGGGCCATAAAGCAAATAACATTATTATTTAAAACATCTCTTCGCGGATAACGTGAATCAAATATGCGTGGAAAATATTGAACAGGTGGACCTATTAATAAAAAAGGAATTGAATCTCTGTACATTATAATGTCAATACGGAACCAACATGAAATTAATAAGTTGGAATATTATTTTACTGTCAGCACTGCGCATTGGTTACACACTCCGTTTTAACATATCAGGTTTGGTTACTATAGAGGAAGTTGACCGCCGTCGAAGGTGTCAACTCAGCAATGGAAGGCCCTCACTCAGGTTATTTAACATCGTCACTGCTCATCTGATGTGACACAGCACATCTCCTTTGCCGGGCCATATATTCCACTAAGTGGAAGTCGCTATGAGGGACGAGGAAAGATTTTTTATTGCAATTTCCGTTCATTTTTATTATTAATAATTTTTTTAGCTTTTGTGATTGGTGTCCTTCATGTAATATTGTAATGCAACATGTCAGAGAGGACTGGGCAGTGTTCTGATATCCGGAATTAATTTGATTTCGTGTCCGTCTCTCGGTCGGTCGGGTTATCTGGCCGGACGGAGTCGGGGGGTGTGATCGGAACATGTCAGCATGTTGGCCCCGCGATGCGTATATTACAGTTATTGGTGGGGACCGCTCCACTAAATGATGGCATGTGGGCCCTCTGCTCTTTGCCCATGATGGATCTCCACTGCTTGTGGAAAGAGAGAGAGAGAGCTGATTGGCTAATTGGAACAAGGAAAAATAGACAGAGGAAGAGGGAAAAACATGGCACGATGAGGACCGATAGACAAAAACAAGACTGAAAATTCATGGGAGCTACCGGTTTGACAAACAAGAACAGGGAAATGATAGCTGCATGCTGATGTAAGGTATATTTGTTTGTATGTAGGTAGAACCATTCATCTAGTTTGTGAACTGGGCGACATAGCGAGTGTTGGAGTAAACATAGGATTGAGCGAGAAACTAGGTACACTTGGACTAGACTGGTAAGTATTCTAGGAAATAATACACTGTACAGGGGCATGCAGGGCCTGCAATGTACTTCGGCCTGGTCCTTTAAGGCGACATGCAGACTCCTCGTAAAATAATAAATCTATCTAGCCTAATGTCACTCGGCATGGCAATGACTTGGGCGTTTTGTAGGATCAGTCGAAATATAAATCTTTTTTAATTTTTTTTAACAATTTGTCTTCTTCTTCATCATCTGTTTATCCTCCAGGGTCGGTTTTTTCCTCGGACTCAGCGAGGGATCCACCTCTACCGCCTCAAGGGCATGAGCATGAGATATTGGGTCGGGGGATACAACTCGGGACGATGACCAATACCTCGCCCAGGCGGCCTCACCTGCTATGTTGAACAGGGGCCTTGCGGGGGAGGGGATGGGAAGACTGGAAGGGATAGACAAGGAAGAGGGAAGGAAGCGGCCGTGGCCTTAAGTTAGGTACCATCCCAGCATTTGCCTGGTGGAGAAATAGGAAACCACGGAAAACCACTTCCAGGATGGCTGAGGTGGGAATCGAATCCACCTCTACTCAGTTAACCTCTCAAGGCTGAGTGGACCCCGTTCCAGCCCTCGTACCACTTTTCAAATTTCGTGGCAGAACCGGGGAATCGAACCCTGGCCTCCGGGGGTGGCAGCTAATCACACTAACCACTACACAGCAGAGGAAGACTTAACAATTTGTACGTAGAGAAATTGTCACTTGGTTGCATCTAGCAGCAGTTTGTTGTGTTGAGTGTAAAACGTGTCCGCAGCAACATCACGACACGTTCCTATGAAAAGACCTGCACCAAATTATTTTTAAATAATTACAGCGATAAAACGTGATGTCCGCCTCGGTGGTGTAGTGGTTAGTGTGATTATCTGCCACTATCCCGAAGGCCCGGGTACGATTACCGGCTCTGCCATGAAATTTGAAATGTGTTACGAGGGGTGGAACGGAGTCCACACAGCCTCGGGAGGTCAGCTGAGTAGAGGGGATTCGATTCCCATCTCAGCCATCCTCGAAGTGGTTTTCCGTGGTTTTCTACTTCTCTTCCAGGCAAATGCCGGGATGGTACCTGACTTGAGGCCACGCCGCTTCCTTCCTACTTGTAGCTCTTTCCTCTCCCATCGTCGCCATAAGACCTACCTGTGTCTGTGCGACGTAGAGCAACTTGTAAAAAGAGTACTAAATCTCCAGATACGCTTGTAATCGTGAACATCGAATGTTCAGCTTGATGAATAACATTATCAGCCATCACTTACTTAAGGTCATCACTGTTCGTTGCTTACGTCTCCAGCCTTATGTTCATACATCAAATGCCTCACCAGTTGGCCGATTTAAGCCTGAGAAATATATGAAGAAGATCTGGTTGCAAAACTACCGTACTACAACATGGACCAATTCAAAGATTTGTTCCAGTGAAAAGTGTTATCTTAAATAAAAAGAAGCACCTTAGATTGTTTTTTAATAAATAGCTGGAAGAAGGCTGAGTAGAAAACTACTGTGTAAGCAGATTAGGATTTTCAAACTAGTGCATTCAAATATGGACTTATTCCTTGTCATCATATAACGTCTTCTATATACCTGATTTGTGCCAAATTGAGGGGAGTTTGTTGTAACTAGCCGTAACCCACTAATTTTTAAACCTCAGAGAATTTGGGAACTACAGCGCTATACATACAGAGTGGTCGGACACAACATGAACCGAGTATATGAGCATTAGAAGGTTTGCTATGCTCATAAATAATTTGAAGACCGTTGTCATTTTATCGCCGGCCCCGTGGTGTAGGGGTAGCATGCCTGCCTCTTACCCGGAGGCCCCGGGTTCGATTCCCGGCCAGGTCAGGGATTTTTACCTGGACCTGAGGGCTACGTGATTAGAATTGAGGAGCTATCTGACGGTGAAATAGCGGCCCCGGTCTAGAAAGCCAAGAATAATGGCCGAGAGGATTCGTCGTGCTGACCACACGACACCTCGGAATATGCAGGCCTTCGGGCTGAGCAGCGGGGGTAGACCAAGGCCGTTCGAGGGCTGTAGGGCCATGGGGTTTGGTTTTTTTTTCGGTCATTTTATCAGCTGCTGAAGTTAGCCAATCAGATCGTTTCGCGGTGAATTCAAATTGGTTTTTGCGTGGCGGTGTTGTTAGAATTATTCTGCACGTGGCTTAAGAACGGCTTGAGTGTTATGCCGAGAAATGAGTATCGAATACAAATACATCGTTGGTTTCAGCCAGTATCACCATAGCGATCCTGTCATCTCGGAGCTCTGTTCAAGCCTCTCCCATGACGAAGTTTTATTCTTCGACTGGCATTCTCATGCCGATCTTAAGCCACGTACAGATTTAGCAACACAGCTTCAAAAAACCCATTTGAATTCGCCCGTGAAGCGATCTGATTGGCTAACTTCAACAGCTGATGATATGACAGCGGTGCGAGATATCAAATTATTTCTTTCAAATTACTTATCAGTATGACCAACTCTCTAACGTCATATAACCGGTGAACGTTGCTTCCGACAACCCTATATATTCATACAACGACGTACATAATGAAATGTGTTCAACACGGCGTTTGTAGAAAATGCGTAAAACAACGTGCTTTGTAAAAACCGTGTACCAGGAAAATAAATTATTAAATTAAAGGTCGACATAGGCATTGAAGTACATAGTAAAAGGATGATCTGATCCTCCCCTTATTCGTTTCTAGAGCAGCCATTTAGGTTCTCGATGACACTTAATGGTATTCGAATGTGATCGTAAACTTTTGACCAGTTCTATACTAACAATGGAAATTCGACCTCGGCTGTGATCGAACCCTACACATTGATGAGAAAAGCGTACACGAACTGATGTGCAGAGCATTTTAAAAAATAGACCTGTGTTGTTAGATAGTGCGTTACATTTAATGATAGGAGAAGCTGTATCTTATACTGAGTAGACAGGGAGTGTTTTGAAATTCGATCTCCATTTCTTTAAAAGTATCTGAGCTGCACCTCAGTTGGAGGAGAATGAGATGAATAGCGAGCAAGGCTTTTAAGTGCCCGCAGACTTGGTCATAAATCTGTAATTAATAATCTCGAGTCAGACTGTCCGTCTCCAGAACGAATACTGCGAAGTGTGAAATGCTCTTTACGCTAGTAATGGCTTGTTTATCATTTTAGAGTCTCCGTGTAATGTGAACACTTCGGGTGTGGTCTTGTACTCTTTCGTTTTTTGTTGTATGCATGACGTTTCGTCTTACGTATTCTTTCTACTTTCTTCAAGAGGTGATGACGGTGCTAATATTATTGTTTACTTTCTCAGTTTGATTCAGCTCTCTCTGCACCTGATCGTGTGCTAATCTCCCAATATCTACGTAGCTGTGAACGTATTTTTATTTATTTATTTTAATATTTTTCTTTAAGTCCCACTAACTAATATTTCGCTTTCTCGGTGATGCCGAGGTGCCGGAATTTTGTCCCGCGGGAGTTATTTCATGTGCTAGTAAATTTACCGACCCAAGGCTGACGTATCTGAGCACCTTCAACTACCACCGGACTGAGCCAGGATCGAACCTGCCAAGTTGGGGTCAGAAGGCCAGCGCCACAACCGTCTGAACTACTTAGCCTGGCTTTATTTATTTTTGGAGCGGTTAAGGCTATAATACCTTCTCTTACACTAAACCAAGTTTAACTACTATGTAAAATGACATGCGAACCTCCGTGACTCAGGCGGCAGCGTACCGGCCTCTCACCGCTGGGTTCCGTGGTTCAAATCCCGGTCACTCCATGCGAAATTTGTGCTGGACAAAGCGGAGGCGGGACAGGTTTTTCTCCGGGTACTCCGGTTTTCCCTGTCATCATTCATTGCAGCAAAACTCTCCAATATCATTTAATTTCCTCTGCCATTCATTAATCATTGCCACAGAGGAGTGGGACAGGTCTCGGTAGCCGACAGAATTCCTATCCTCGCCGCTAGATGGGAGTTCATTCATTCCATTCCTGACCCGATCGAAGGACTGGATTTGTATTTGATGTATTTGATCTAACAACACCGATGTATTTCAGCACCTTCAAATACCATCGGACTGAGCCAGAATGGAACCTGCCAAGTTGAGGTCAGAAGGCCAGCGCCTCAACCGTCTAAGCCACTCAGCCCGGCATTATAATGTTGTAGCTCTGGTTGCTGGTAGAAACAGGTGAAAACAACCGCAGGAGTGTATTCGGAATGAGGAGATAAAGGCTAAGTAAGGAGGGAGCTGGGTGGATGGAGCTGGACGTATGAACCGGGTTTGGTGATGAGGTCATGTCGGACGGGTTGAGGATAGGTTACCCAGGAGAATAATGGACTCGACTATAGAGGCACATAGTTAATTGACAAAGGTTTGCAGACTGAACGCTGAAATACGTAACAGTTTATAATGAATATGTATATATGTATGTATTTTAAAAGTATGTATGTTATGTAAGATTATTTCTGGCTGTGAATTACGGTATTGATAGATTTCCTTGTCTTGCACTAATAGCGATTTCTTTTCTTTTCAGGTACGTTTACTCCAGCTCTTTCTATATTCATCTCCATTTGCTGGTAGGTCAATTTTATATTCATAATTAGTTGATTGTTAAACGCACTGAAGTATACTGTAATTGATTACTGTTGAGACTTTGGTTTGCTTTGACTGGTGAAGGGAATGTAGCTCAGTGAGGGTGGAAAAATGTTGGTAATGATCGATTATTAAACATAATTTGTGCTACGTGTTTAATGACTTACCTACTACCATTGGTGTTGAGTAAAGTACCAGACGTCCTGGTATGGCTCAGAACATTCCGGAGTTTGACAGTCATGTCCTCGTGCTTACGTTCGGTTACGGTGGGGCAGTCAAATTTTTAAACTCGTCCAAGCAAATACCGTATTATAATATTTCTGGTGTTGTAGAATTTGCTTTGCCGGGCTGTGTTTTCTTAAAAATGCTATCGCAGCACGAGGTGCATTACCAATGTATATTAATTTCTTAGACGGATAATACTGAACCCTTTAGGTCCATATTGAGGGATACCTACCTTCCTTACCTATCAGCAAAGCTCATGAGATCTGTCTCTTGGGTCGTTTCGGGTTCTTCGTCACTTGCTGAGGTAAAGGTAGGGTTCATTAATTCTAATCTATCTACTGGAATGAAAGGTCTATTTAAAATATTCCTATTTATTCAGGGAAATGACGTAATTTACTTTGTCAACGATGTCATAGTCGATTGTGTCCACTGGACACCACAATCATTTTTACATAAATGTCAGAACACTGGTGTGAGACTTTAACGTAATTGCCTGATGGGCATTCTTACTAGAAACCATTGTCTCAATTATTAATCATTTAAGAAAGGAAAGTCTGGAAATCCTTAAATTTGGCTTCCATGTGAGACCACATGTACCATCATAGTGATTCGTTATGGTCCAGCCCTCGTAACACGAACTCTGGACTCTGAGTATAATTAAGGCCGTCCAATCGGTGTGTGCCACACAGTGGTTCTACGGCATGGACCCTTAATTGAATCGATGTGACCTGCGTCTATGTCATGGACCGACATCTAATCTTCTAAGTTACTTTAAAGTCATTGTGGATGATGACCGCAAGGAAAGGATGCTACAATGGCATATGGCCCTAATCTAAGTCACTGAGGTTGATGACCCCCTGACCACCCAAGTTTCTAGGCTGAAGGCTAAACACAATTAAGTTACATCGGTTGATGACCAAAGTTCCACTTTACTATCCCCAGCACATTCACTGCTCAATCAATCAAAGTTCAATAATTACACCAACAACAATGCTCACAAACTTTGTGGCAGTAAAATCCATTTCCTTCGGATATGTCCCTTTAATCTTTACTTTATTTTTAATATTCCCCAGACAACAAACTAAAATTTCCAGAATGCATCTCCAAGTTATTCGCTTGATTAAAGTTATTTCAAAATGCGGGTTCACTGAATTTAATAATTTAATAAATTTAAATGATTTAACGAAATATTCACAAACAACAAATTTTATCTCCGCGGACTCTGGTTTCCTCACAAATTTCTACGCAGCTGTGATGTAAAATTCAATATTGCGATGTTTATCTGGCTGGAAAAGAATTTGTTACATCATTCATGTCCAGCTATATATCTCATCTCGTGATATCATGCTTAAAAATCTAATCTAATCCTAACCGTTATTAACACTTGGATATCCTAATAATCTACGTACAAAGCAAACAACTCGCCATATCATTACGATGTCATATCTCGTCATCACTGAATTTTGCACACCCCTCGCAGACAAATCGATCATCACGACCATCGCTCTATATTTTAGACAACCCTGAAATTGGGTTACTCTGTTCCTTATACTCAAAGTTCATGGTTTCAAATGTTCATTCCGTCCCCAATTACAGTATTTCACAATACTTAGATCATTACCGGCTATGAATTTTCAACTAAATCCAGCATTTTAACGTTTTCCTGGCCGAGAATACAGTCTCAATACCAAGCCTGTCCCGTTAGATAGCTGAGGTGTCTCACCCCCCTCGCTCGCTTGGCAGTTACAGGAACCACCTGGTTTATTCACAGATGACTGACTTCTCAAATGTTCCCTTTAAACTCTGCCGACATAATTAAACAAATACGATATTCTAACCAACAAAATGCACAGATTATGCTTCAAGATGCCCACACTAATTATACGCCAATTATACCGCTATGGATTTCTATGAATTTCTTTCCATTCTCAACATTATAAAATATTCCTCGGGTTATCATATCCCGGCTTCAATGACAGGACTCTAACCTGATTCGCACATCTCATCTCAACTCATATAAAACATTCCTCGGGCTTCCGTATCCCGGCTTCAATGACAGGTCCAACCTGATTCACAAACTAACCTCTGTTTCCCAGCTCCACAATTATCATCGACAAAGAACTGGAATAAAATCCTCACTAGAAATCCCAACATCTAATATCGCACAATGCATTACTCATGAATAACTTTGCATAAATGATATCGTATTTAATAACTTGATTTTTCGAGAAATGACTGAAACATTCTACTAGATCTTTTATTTGTCAGTCAGACACAGTTTAAAATGGGCATTAAAAAAGAACGTTTCTCTCCGTGACCAAATTCATCCCCTAGGTTCTCACCCGACAGCGCGCTTCCACTCGATTGAAAATGAGTGACCATGGATTATTATTATTAACGTCAAATTGCAGACAGAAGAATTTTACATCGAATGAACATCTTACTTTGACATCACAAAATACAGGCAGTACACTCACACGGATGACGATCTACATTGGACGTGATATCACTTCGGAACCCTATTCAATAACTTTTTACAACATTATATGGCACTCGCAAGACTTCAAAATTTTATCCAAGTGGAAAATAAAACAAATGACTCTTTTAGTCGTACCCTCACATTTACAAAACTTAGTAGGGGTGACCACTGCGTCGTAAATCCCCATTCAAATACAAGAAATCACGAGACAAGATATAAGAGGTAGTAAGATGGAAAGCCACCTACCTCATGTCCACGCCAGTATTCGTCTTAGGGCTCACCTGTGACCCTGGCATTTATTTAGCCATCTTTACATTCATGGCTGTACATCTCATTTTGTTTCTTCAGGTTTCCTGGAATAAAGCATAAAAAAAAAGAAAATACCCTTCACTTGTTTGCTGGGCGCACACGATGGATTTCAATTATTCCCGCACACGAATTACTCAATCACATTAGAATATTTCAGTACTTTGACCGTCCTATCTGATACACTTATTTCTCTCAAGAAAACTATCTCCCCACGGAGTCAAGACTTAGCCGCAATGGCTAAAATCTGCAGTCGAACTCAGTCTACTTTCGTTGATTTGATTTCGCAGAGCAGCTCAACAATTTCGTCCGCTTTGTATCACAAATGCCGGAGAAGGAAGCTTCGTCATGGCGTCCCTTCATATTTATAGCAGTTACCCCCTCTCTTCGGATCTCTCCCTTTGCCGCCAAGAAAAATTTTATAAATTTTCTGACTTACCTAAACTGTAATTTCAAGAGTTTTGAAAGTGACTACATGCTTGCTACATTTCTGGCGGTAGTGTTCATGGACATTTAAAAATTTTACGGGTTCGATTTGTGAGATTGATTGACCTCCTTTGATAGGCACTATATTTTTTGACTTGGCGTTGTCACGCCGTGTACACGCGCTTCGAAATAGTTCATAAAAATTACTTGAGATTCTTCCGCCGTCGACACGTGTGGTTGACGTCACGTACCCCAGAGCGTGGGACCGAAGGTAATCACCCCCTCGTCACGTGTCAAATCCATGCTATCAAGAATCCAACTTTTAGTTTAATTGTTATATAATGCATAATGTTCTTAGGGCACAAAGGTCATGGGTTCAATACAAATAATTCAAGTTAGAAATTATTTTCTGGAATTCTGTAGAGTATATTAATAATGGCAAAGACACAGGAACAGGATGTACCAGCATACCACATGAAACTCTTTATTATATCAAATGTTCATTGATATATCCATTGAAAAAAAATGAAATACTGCATGGCTTTTAGTGCTGGGAGTGTCCGGGGACATGTTCGGCTCGCCAGTTGTAGGTCTTTTGATTTGACTTCCGTAGGCGACCTACGCGTCGTGATGAGGATGAAATGATGTAGAAGACGACACATGCACCCAGTCCCCGTGCTCGCGAAATTAACCAATGATAGTTAAAATTCCTGATCCTGCCGGGAATATAACATGGTACAACTGTGACCAAATGCCAGCACGCTAACCATTTAGCCATGGAGCCGGACGATATATACATTAACCCGCCGTCACATTGAATCCCAGATGGATGTACCTACTTCTTGCACCATGGAGCTTCTCCTCCTTTCATTGTTAATGTCTGTCGGCTTCTAAATAACATTTTGCGTGACAGATGGATATGTAGAGGTGGATCGATTCTGTGGCCTCCACACTTTCCGGACCCAAACCCGCTAAACTTTTATTTGTTGGGGTCATTTGAAGACTATTTGTGTATCGAATCCCCGTACAATATGCAGAGATGCTTTGCGCCCGTATTGTGGAAGGCTGCGAAATAATACATCAGCGCATCTGCGGTTCAGTGCGACGGTGGGTTGATGCATGTATCGATACTAACAGAGGACATTTTAACCCATTCAAGAAAAAGAGTTTCATTTGGTTTGCTTGTACGTTCTATTCCTGTGTGTTTCCCATGATTAATGCACTATGTAGAAAATGAGTTCTAACATGGAAATAATTCGTTTCCAGACCCATATCCATGTAATATTTTCTTCTTCTACGTGTGCTGAAAGTTTGGCCTTACCTTATTGTTGCACTGTGCATATAGATTGGTCCACCAGTCCCTT
Organism: Anabrus simplex; assembly: GCF_040414725.1. Classification (NCBI taxonomy): domain Eukaryota; kingdom Metazoa; phylum Arthropoda; class Insecta; order Orthoptera; family Tettigoniidae; genus Anabrus; species Anabrus simplex. Next base: position 57,168,162 of record NC_090265.1, on the reverse strand, counting down.
ATAATTCTTGAAGATATGAAACCCACCTAACAGTGTTAGTCATGGCCGTACCGTATTGTTAAACTGTGCCTGTAGAGTGGTAGTCATGGCCGTGCCGTATTGTTAAACACTGCATGTACAGTGGTCCACCAGTCCCTTATAATTCTTGAAGATATGCAACCCACCTAAGAGTTTTAGTCTTGGCCGTACCTTATTGTTAAACTGTGCATGTAGAGTGGTCCACCAGTCCCTTGTAATTCTTGAAGGTATGCAACCCACCTAACAGTGTTAGTCTTGGTCTACTTTATTGTTACACACTGTATAATAGACTACTAATAACACTTGAAATACCGGTCGAGTTGGCCGTGCGGTTAGGGGCGCGCAGCTGTGAGCTTGCATCCGGGAGATAGTGGGTTCGAACCCCACTCTCGACAGCCCTGGAGATGGTTTTCTGTGGCTTCCCATTTTCACACCAGGCAAATGCGGGAGCTGTACCTTAATTAAGGCCACGGCCGCTTTCTTCCCACTCCTAGGCCTTTCCTATCTCATCGTCGCCTTAAGACCTGTCTGTGCCGGTGCGACGTAAAGCAGATTAAAACAAGAAGATACTTGATATGACTGAGTATTCCTCTATAAAGGAACGACTAGTAATAATAATGGCGTATGACCTCCAGAGACGTCTGGTGCGGGTCTTTTTCTAGTAGACGGCATATAGGCGACCTGCATGTCTGTGAGGATGGGGTCCTACCTAAGATGATTAGATTACTAATGTTGAAGACATCACAAACACCCAGCCCCCGCGCCAGGCGAATTAACCAATTAAGGTTAAAATCCTCAAACTGGCTGGGAATAGAACCCAGGACCGCTTGGACCATGTAGCTGGATAAAGGAGCGAGTGAAGTGGATAATAAAATTTTATAAATGATCCGTTTATATGTTTGTGCCGTATCATTGTTATAATCTAAATAATCATAGGCTTATTCTACGCACGGTGGTGTCATGAAAACTGTTCAGTTTGTTTTGTTTCATTCAGCTAAATTATCAGCTTTTCCTGGTTACTTATTATAATATTGTGCTTCTTCGATAAGGATAGTTCTCAAACAACCACAGTTTCACGTAAGTTTCATTATTTGTTTATGGCGTGTCCAGTTGGATACAATGTCTGCGTGCGATAAGTCTACCACGAATTGCTGGATGTCGGCAGTGACAGGAGCCAAGACCTAACTCAGAGTGGCAGGTGTGTATCTAGTATTGGTATTCCGGTAGAGACTGCGGGTAATGCTAGAGCCATGTAGAGCTGTCGGCCACTGGGTACCCGCTACGTGCCGAATGGTCTTCTCCGAGCTCTCCGTGTTCTCCTGCAGTAAGTTATGCGTAAGACTAAATGTAAAGAGAATAAAATTTACTTCCCGCCATCATTGAAAAAAAAAATCATCACATTATAAACATTGATGAAAATACATGTTTTAATATAAGTTTTCTCCCTGATACATTTTTAGCATGAATATATTTTTGGGCTAGGGCCGCCTGGTGGCCGTGATCGTTAAGGCGCTGAAGTCTAAACGGTCTGACACCGGGGTTAGCCGGTTCGAGTCCCGTTGGTCGAAAAAAATTTACCATCAGAATGTTGGCCGGCAGGGTAGGGGATATGGTGGTATAAAATGTATAATCACTAGATTGCGTGCCAAAAGCCTGGATTAAATTCCAGACCTCTCCGCAGTGCTCATATGGATTGAGGACATATGACGCTGTTGATGGTGATTCGTCCGTCGGATGGAGACGTTAAACCTTGAGCAGACCCCTTGGTGCTATTCGACAGGAGTAGGCTATGTGCCGGCACCGGGTTTCACCTTCTCCCTACTATCATATATCACGTCATTCATTTCATCTCATTAACTCCTCTGGTGACGTTGACGTCAGGAAGGGCATTCGGTCATAAAAACCCGCCGCGACAGATTCTTCTCACCTCATACCCGACCCCGTATAGAAACGGGACAAGGGTTGGACAAACAAACAAACAAACAAACAAACAAACAAACAAACAAACAAACATTTTTTGGCTGGGGTCTGTATGCAATTAGCGACGTCTGTTTCCCGACACCATTGTAACGATGGTAACCACTGTTCATCTAGTACACTAGGTCAGTAGCGTCATCTCCTGCGCGCTTTCTTCCTGCAACTAAGAGCTTGACTAAATTTCGTTTCAAGAGAACGCTGTTCTACTCTTCAGTCCAGGATTAAAATTCTTGAACGGTTCGGGAAACAAACCCAGCGACTTGGAGTAAGAGACAGGTACCCTGTCTCTACACAAGTGGGCTGGCCGATAATAATAATAATAATAATAATAATAATAATAATAATAATAATAATAATAATAATAATAATAATAATAATAATAATAATAATAATAATAATAATTTTTAAAAACCAAATCAGAATACTTTATTTGCAAATGAGGTCTCTTCCTCGGTGGCAAATGCTACACAGAAATACATTATTCTCAACAACTACATTTTAAGTTAAAAAGAAAGGAAGACATTTTTCCTAAAATACAGTATTATATAATTTACATTAACATTGTTTCTATTAAACACACAGGTCGTCCTTTTAATAGATTTATGCTATTTACAAAATTCTACTCATAATATCTTCTGTACTTACACATATAATCAACTCATATATAGTATGTGGAATCATTTCAAAAAGTACTATACAATATTCCTATAAGGTTTAAATGTACATTGCTTCCCCCTCCCCCTACTTTGGAACCTAACGTGCAAAACGACCTGCTGCGTCTTAACCAGAACCCCCTTTGCCACTGCTTTCCAGAGTTCCTGAAGGGCCTTCACAGCTACCGTAGCGGTACCAGGGCTCTCGAAGTCCCCACTGTACTTCACCCCTACAGGCAGTCCTCTATTTCAGCTGTCCAGTCTCCATACACAAGGGGATGGAATTAATTTATTCTAAAAAATCTTTATTACAATAACCTACACAGGTCGAATGCCCTCTGTTGCCGTTTATTATTTCCTTGATTATCTGTACAGATTTTGGAAAAGGATCAAACACTTCCCCAGATAAACTGTTCCACTCCTTCACACCCTTCCCAATGAATGAAAATTTACCTCAATCACTTCTGCTAAAATGCCGTCTAATTTTATACTTGTGATCAGCCCTGCTGATATAATTATTTTCCAACTGAAGCCTCTCACGGATTTCTTCCCATGCTTCCTCTCCTGTATAGGCTCTATGTAATCCTATAAGTCTAGTTTTCTCCCTTCTCTTACTTAAAGCTTCCCACCCAAGTTTCTGTAACATTTCTGATACACTACTTTTTCTCCTGAAATATCCCGTTACAAATTTTGCTGCTTTCCTCTGCACACCATCTATTTCTTTTATTAGATATTCCTGGTGAGGATCCCAAACACTGTTTGCATATTCCAATAATGGACGAACCATACTTAAGTAACTTTTCTCTTTTAATATTCTTTGTTGCATCCTTTTAATAGCCTCATTATGACATGTAACTATCTGTATGCTTTCCCAACAATGTTATCAACATGACCCTTCCAGTGCAAATTACTTTCAAATCTCACTCACCTAAGTATAATAATAAACCCATGGTGCAACAGTCAGTGAAGTCAAGGGTCTTGGCCTGCCAAGATAACTCCTATCTGGCCACAGGGTCTCCACTGTACTACTGGGTTTTCGCGACTGGATCTGCTGCTCTTGTATCAGACAGCTCTTACTTGGTCTCAAGAGGCTGAGTTTGCCACATTCCAAACCTCAGCCCAAAATTTAAATACTCGGACTAGCCAGGAATGGAAACGAGGACCATCGGATAAGAGATATGGTCACTACTTGTACACCACTGGGCTGGCTAATAATAATAATTTCTTGAGGAACTGGGGATTGATTCCAAGATCCTCAACCTCATCACGGCAACACTCACTGACACTATCTCCAAAGTTAAATTCATGGGGGAGATCTCTGAACCATTCCTGATTAAAACTGGCGTCCGACAAGGTGACGGCTTATCTCCGCTTCTTTTCAACCTCGTCCTAGACAAAGTCATACGCGAGTGGGAGAAGGCGTTGAAAGACATAGGATACTGGCGCCCCATACGACTAGGACGACCCAGAGACGGTATTGAGATATCATACCTCGCTTTTGCAGATGACCTGGCCATACTGACAGATGATGTAGTCACAGCCGTTAAACAAATTGAAACCCTTAGCGAATGTGCTGGAAAGGTTGGCCTACAAATTTCCTTTGAAAAGACCAAGTTCTTCTGCTCAAAACTTGACATCCAAAATTTGAACACGACATATCGGCAAATCAACCGAGTACCACACTTCAAGTAGTTGGGACTTGAACCGACGAGAGGCGAGAATGCTGCTCAGAAAATTCGCCTACAAAAATTTTGGAAATCCTACGGTAGGGTTCACAACATATACAATAAAAAGTGCTTGTCCCGCCATGCAAAGATCAGACACTATAATACAGTAATCAAGCGAGACTCTTACACTAAATGGGAAAGGTGACCTAGAAAACATTTTAAAAGAAGAAATAAGAATCCTGGGGAAAATTCTCGGCCCCTCGAAAAACAGAAGATGGATATAGACTGAGTGACGCAAAGTGACAGAAGAGCTTTCCAACATTGCAGCTGACATCCGCAAAAGACGTCTGAAATTTTATGGGCACGTCCGCAGACTGCCGGCAAGTAGAAGATCCTCACCTACCAAGAACATCTAAAAAATATTCCATGGGTACTGGAAGTGAAGAAGGATCTGGAAAAAGCCCAGATGAATTTAAATAACACCGCGGACAGAAACCTCTATAGGAAAAAAATTAATGGCTGGAAATTGCTACCAGAGAACGAAGTGAAAAGGAAGACTGGAGCAAAGTGGACAGAAGAACGAAAAAGGATCCACGGAGAAAGGATGAGAGCTGTTTGGCAACTCAGAAAACAGAATCGTTAGAGCCTTGCGTGATCCATTGGGTGCATACGCACATAATAATAATAATAATAATAATAATAATAATAATAATAATAATAATAATAATAATAATAATAATGGCGTGTAGCCTCCGAAGAGGCCTGGTGCAAGTCTTTCGAGCTAACGCCGTATAAGCGACCTGCGCATCTATGAAGATGGGCCCCTATGATGAATTCTAGTGATGAAAACGGCACACATACCCAGTCCCAAGCCATCGGAATTAACTAATGAAGGGTAAAATCCCCGACCCGGCCGGGAATCGAACCCGGGACCCTCTGGACCAAAGGCCAGCACGCTAACCATTTAGCCACGGAGTCGAACACAATAATAACATTTTTATTTGGCACCATTAAGGATGTCTGCCTGTCAATTTGGACAGATGGACTCCCCGGACTCGTTTGGTCGATCTATGGCTGGGATTAAATGCTGTTTGTCGGGTAAACACCAAATGTACCGGCCCTGAGGGTTGGGGATAGTTGGCTTGCCTCTTATCAGGGCGCTTCGAGTTTGATTACCGGCCAAATCAGAGATTTCTTTGTGGATCTGAGGGTTGGCTCGAGGTCCACTCAGTCTACCGTACGTGAGGAGAATGAGGAGCTGTCTGACAGTGAGGTAGCGGCCCCGGTCTACAGAACGAAGAATAATGGCTGAGAGTATTCTTCGTAATATAAAGGCCTTGAAACTGAGCTGTGGTCGCTTGGTAGGCAAAGTCTGACCAGGGCTATAGCACCGTGGGGCTTATTTATTTGTTTTAAACTAAAAATATGTCAGCAGAAATGTTTTACATAGGTCTACCAACATCGTACGATATGGTACCGAATGGATTTTTTTTTGTCCGCCTGTGTGGTGTAGTGGTTAGTGTGATTAGCTGCCTCCCCCGGAAGTCTGGGTTCGATTCCCGGCTCTGTCACGAAATTTGAAAAGTGGCACGAGGGCTGGAACGGGGTCCATTCAGCCTCGGGAGCTCAACTGAGTAGACGAGGGTTCGATTCCCCCCTCAGCCATACACGAAGTGGTTTTCCGTGTTTTCCCATTCCTCCTCCTGGCAAATGCCAGGATCGTACCTAACTTAAGGCCACGGCTACTCCCTTCCCTCTCCCTTGCCTATCCCTTCCAATATTCCCATCCCCCCACAAGGCCCCTGTTCAACATAGCAGGTGAGGCCGCCTGAGAGAGGTACTGGTCATCCTCCCCAGTTGTATCCCGACCCAAAATATCACACTCCAAGACACTACCTTTGAGGCGTTAGAGGTGGGATCCCTCGCTGAGACTGAGGGAAAAACCAACACTTGAGGGTAAACAGATTAAGAATGGAAGAAAGATGGACTTTTTTCGCCCTTCAAAAATCCGACAACGTCTGCCGGATTTGAACCCACAGTCTTCAGATCTAGAAGCCGAAACTCTACCACTGATCCACAGAGGGAGCTAAATACCCTTGACAGCCGAAACATCATTAATTTTTTTTAGGACGTATTCAGAGTAATGTCGATTGTCATTTATTCGTGTTGCTATGGTGACTGCAGGTATGTGGTACGCCGGTAATTAAGACTTGCGCCGAGCCCCTAATGAGCTAGTCTTCCTTCCCCTCGCTCATCTCCCTTCCTTTACTTTTATTACTCCAACAAAATCCGACCAGCAAAGAAGTTAAGCCTGCAAAAATTATTGTCTGCCTACTGAGCTAGGTGCAGGTTAGTCCTAAACTGTTGCTGTAATGCGGAGCACTGTGTTCATTAACGGAGATTTTCCCCGTCGCGAACGGCGGATGTGACTTAGTAAAATAGTTCTGACTCGGATGAGGTACTGTGCTGGAAGACAGGTCTCTGAGATCTCTGCCTATATCCTGCAAGACATCTCTCTCTGCCTCTCTCTCTCTCTCTCTCTCTCTCTCTCTCTGTGTGTGTGTGTGTGTGTGTGTGTGTGTGTGTGTGTGTGTGTGTGTGTGTGTGTGTGTGTGTGTGTGTGTGTGTGTGTGTGTGTGTGTGTGTGTGTGTGTGTGTTGGGAGTTCGCGAATATAAGGCGTACACCAAAACTATATTAGCAGGAAGTTAAAAATGGATTAAGAAAACATTACATCAATACACTAAAAGCCATTAGTGTATACTGAGGGCTACCAAGGCTATCGGTGAAGCCCAAACCTCAAATGAGAACGATGAAAAACTGAAAAGCACTTTATAATGTAAGCTTCTGACACGTTGTTCCCTTTACAAAACTTGAAAGCAAGGAGTAAAAACGTCGCGCGTGTTTCTGAGAGCATGGCATCCGAGACTGATATTGCAGTCCAAGCGTTTCGTCCCTCTCCCCTCACCTTACCTCTCGCGGCTTGCTGCTTAATGTCCAGTAGGTGCGGAGACCGGGGGTATAGCTGTGCTAGGCTTCGCTCCGTCAGATCGCCACAGCTAACGAACAACCGTGCGTTACTCATCGTATATACTTCCTCACCTCATACTTCTGACTTCATTACATAGATAACAGAGTGCTGTTTTTTCACTCCTGTTTATTTCTACATCCTTGTAGGAAGACCGCTGGTAATTGTGTAAAATTAAAAAAAATCAATAATAATAATAATAATAATAATAAAATTAATAATAATAATAATAATAATAATAATAATGGTGCATTGCATCTGTATAGGCTTGGTGGTGACATAATGTGGATGAGATGATTGTCGAAGACGTCTTAAACACCCAGTCCCCAAGCCAGGGGAATTAAGTTTACGAGGCGATTTATTCTGAGAATTGAACCGGGGCAGTCGGACCAAAGGTAAGCATTCTATCCATTTAGCCACAAAGCCGGACTTTAATTTGCTAAACCTTAGCTAGGATCTCCACTGAATAGGTGTTGATTATTGACAGCAGCAGAGGCTAGGGCAATAGCCTGTGAAGCAACCTTGACAACACAGCAGGTTACTCCGTTGGCTATTGGCTGCAGCTCGAAACGCTTAAGGCTTGACGTTCACTAAACCAAGTATCGAATAGGGATAACCTCTTGATCCCAGAATACGCCACTGGTAAAAGGCATCTCCACACAGGACACGGTAAAGGCTTCCACTATTCATAACCTCTGCATTTTATGGTCCAAGCCCTTACTTCCCTAAGAATTAACCCATTAAAATCTAAATTATTTTTATTATTCTTCTTTCCTTGCGACCGCTTTTTCCCACACCGGTGGGGTCAGGGGTGACAGTTCGCACATGTGGATTTGGCCCGGTTTTACGACCGGATGCCCTTCCTGACACCAACCCTATATGGAGAGATGTAATCACTATTGCGTGTTTCTGTGGTGGTAGGTAGTGTGGTATGGTGTCTGAGTATGATGAGGAGAGTGTTAGGACGGACACATACACCCAGTCCCCGAGTCAGAAGAATTAATCAGAAGCGATTAAAATCCCCGACCCGGCCGGGAATCGAACCTGGGACCCTCTGAAGCTAAGGCCAGTACGCTGACCATTCAGTCAACGAGTCGGACTATAAATTATTTTTATTATGCTGTATATCAATCCCTGGTCACCTCACCCACTATGTTTGGTTCCATGGCTGAATGCTTAGTATGCAGGCCTTTGGTGAAAGGAGTGCCGGGCTCGAACCCAGGCCGGGTCTGGGATTTTGACCTTCATTGGTTAATTCGGATGGTTCAGAGGCTGCATTAGAATTCATCATTCATCAGGCCCCATCATCACAGACGCGCAGGTGGCATATGCTGTAAGGCGTCAACTCGTAAGACAGGCCTCTCCGGAAGGCACTCGCTATTATTAGTCTACCTTACTCACTATCGACAGCCACTTATTTGCTATAGGATGCTGTATATAAAAAGGTAACTCAATACCTGTAACATTCTGACGTATATATTTCTTATGGCCGGAGGTCATCTGAAGTTAAGGAAGTTCGCGTCACAAAATGTGTGACGGAAATGTCATCCTAGCAGCTATGCAGGCTGTGATGTAAGGTATGGATGGATGGCCAGAGAATGTTACCTGGCAACCGCGCAGGCTTCATAGCACCAGTGGAAGATAAAACTTCACCAGGATAGGGATGTGAACACGGACTTCCGAGCTGACCGGATCGTGCCATGTGACACCGGCTGAAACACCCTGGCGTGTTTGTGCTTGACGCTGATTTTTCGACCGGACTCTCAAGCCGGTTTTAAACCACGTGCAGATTTGGCAGTCCGCCTCTGTGGTGTAGTGGTTAATGTGATTAGCTGCCACCCCAAAGGCCCGGGTTCGACATCCGGCTCTGCCAAGAAATTTGAAAAATTGTACGAGGGCTGGAACGGGGTCCACTCAGCCTCGGGAGGTCAAATGAGTAGAGGTGGGTTAGATTCCCACCTCAGCCATCCTGGAAGTGGTTTTCCGTGGTTTCTCACTTCCCCTCCAGGCAAATGCCGGGATGGTACCTAACTTAAGGCCACGGCCGCTTCCTTCCCTCTTCCTTGTCTATTACTTCCAATCTTCTTGTCCCCCACCAAGGCGTCTGTTCAGATTAGCAGGTGAGGCTGCCTGGGCAAGTTACTGGTCATTCTCACAGTTGTATCCCCTGGCTCAGAGTCTGAAGCTCCAGGAGACTGCCCTTGAGGCGGTAAAGGTGGGATCCCTCGCTGAGTTCGAGGGAAAAACCGACCCTGGAGTGTAAACAGATGAAGAAGAAGCAGATTTGGCAACACCACCTCGCAAAGCCCATTTAAATTCAACGTGAAGCAACCTGATTGGCTAATTTCAGCAGCTGATAAAATGTAATGTTCGGATGTTAAGGACAAGTCGTATTTCTTTACTGAGGTCATTTTACCTGAAGTCTGAGAAATAACTGTGAATGATGGGTCCCTGACCCCGTTTAAAGGAATTTTATGTTGCATATGAGGTCCTATTTGGTTGTATTTTGAGCATTTTTGTGTAATTTGAGGCATCTATTTTAATAAGTTACATGTTATCTGACCGAGCTCGATAGCTGAAGTCGCTTAAGTACGGCCAGTATTCGGGAGATAGTGGGTTTGTGCCCTACTGACGGCAGCCCTGAAGATAGTTGTCCGTGGTTTCCCATTTTCACACCAGGCAAATGCTGGGGCTGTACCTTAAATAGGGCCACGATACTTCATTCCCACTTCTAGCCCTTTCCTGTCCCATCGTCGCCATAAGACCTATCTGTGTCGATGCGTCGTAAAGCAATTTGCAACAACATGTTATCCGCCTCGAATATCAAACACACGATTATAAAATACTGTAGTAGATGTATTTTTATTTCTTTCCCAAAACACGTAAGTAACAAGATATGATTTCGAGAAAGAGATGTTGTACAGCAACGCTGACAGATACCAAAAAGGAAAAAAAACATGCTAATACTTTGATTTCTTGTTTATTTTATTGTAACGTAGAGTGTGAACTGCACCTCCGTTTGAAACTGTCTGTGTGACTGTAGAGGTACGCAGTTCGCCTTTTGATCCAAATTCCATTTTCTTGTGTGGGGCCGAAATTTTCCCCAAGAATTGTACGTTCTTGTTTTTCAATATCCGCAATTTTAGAATGACGTCGTAAACTTAATATTTCTGATTCATATTGAGCTTCCGGTAGGACAACTGTTTTGTAACGTTTGAATTTAGCATTACGTAACATTACTCGTTTACAGTAGTGATCCCATGTTAGTCTAAAGGCCCCCGGAAATTTTGAGGCCCTTTCTTTATTAACCATACTATCTAATCCCGAATGAGCAATTATTTCTCCAAAGTATTTAGAAGAATGTAGGCTACCTGTAAGTTTTTCATTATTATTATTATTATTATTATTATTATTATTATTATTATTATTATTATTATTATTATTATTGTCGTCTAAACCGACTGGCGTTAAGCGTGCACATCAAGAATGACAGGAGGATGGGACACCTTGCGCTATCGGAGCTTTTGAACAAAGCATTCTTTCCTCCTGTCTGCACAATATCAACTAACGACTGGGGGTGGTTGTTCTTTATATCCACTCCACCCTCCTCTCGGCCCCCTTTTTACTTTCCGCTCTAGTGAGAAAGCGCAAGACATCAGTAAGACAATTAGTATCTTGGTTCTGTACAATTAGTTGTGGGAGTACTTAACGTCTTTGAGGATCACCCTCCCTCTCTCGGAGGAAGGATTACCATCGGATAAAAAGACGAGGTATTTTGAGGCTGTAACCAAACTCTTACAAAGATGAGGGTTGGCGGCACAGTAAAAGGGATAAGACGTGTAATTTTCATCATTGTCATCCTGTAAAGAAAGACGGAGAGCAGGAGTATACTTAATTACATAAAGCGTTGTGGCAAGAGAGAAAAAAAAGAAGTATTAAAGAAAACTACAAGTGTTTGCCTGTTTGTTTGTCTGTTTGTTTGTCAGTCTTCTTGCAGGAGAGAAAATAAAGGAAAAACATGGCGCGTTATGTTGACATTTCAAGATCGTTATCTTTTTGAGTTTCTTTTAGAACGGTACTGGTGCATAATGGAGAAGCTTAAGACCGTGAAATGTAGGTGCGTGCTTGCGCCACTAAGATCCTCTCTTGGATAGCCAAGGTAATTTAAAGCAGAATTTAAATTTAACAGTGTGTTTCTTCGTGATAAGACGGTTACAGTAATTATGACGAATATGTTTCTTTGTAATTGAATGCCTTTGAGTTATTCTGGTTTCAACACGTGTTCCAGATTACATTTCCCATTAGGTTTCCTTCACTTTGTTCTCAGGTACCCGTGTGGTTAGAGTTGGGTAGCTGTGACCTTGGATATGGGAGATGGTGGGTTCGAATCCCTCCGTCGCCAGGCCTGAAAAAGGTTTTCGGTGGTTTCCGATGTTCACACCAGGCAAATGCTAAGAACCATGGTATAGAGCTCCTCCATTCACCTTACATTCAGTAAATGAAATGGCGTATGGCTTTTAGTGCCGGGAGATCCCAGGACGGGTTAGGCTCGCCAGGTGCAAGTTTTTGATTTGACTCTCGTGGGCGACCTGCGCGTCGTGATGAGGATGAAATGATGAAGACAATACATACACCCAGCCCCCGTGCCAGGAAATTTAACCAATGATGGTTACAATTCCCGACCCTGCCGGGAATCGAACCCGGGACCCCATGTGACCAAAGGCCAGCACGTCAACCATTTAGCTATGGAGCCGGACACCGAAGTCAATTAATTTTTTGCACACAGCTTCACCCATACAGTTCATCCCTAACTTGGTCTTTATCTCCTTGTCACAAGTGCCCTCCTGCCATATCCCCACCTTTTCCTACCAGCAATCATCGTCGCTACTTTTTGGTCTCTTACTTTTAACTTAAGAATAAAATATCCTGAGTCCACCCAGTTTTCACTCCTGTATAGCAAATTCGGTCTGAAAACAGACCGATATAAGATTATTTTTATTCTTTCTTTGTATGTTTGTTCTTAATCTTTTTACCATTTAGGGTTGGTTTTTCCCTCGGACTCAGCGAGGGATCCCACCTCTACCGCCTCAAAGGCAGTGTCCTGGAATGTGAGACTTTGGGTGGGGATACAACTGAGGAGGAGGACCAGTACCTCGCCCAGGCTGCCTCATCTGTTATGCTGAACAGGGGCCTTGTGGGGATACGGGATATTTCTTTTTAACAAGTTGCTTTACGTCGTACCGACACAGACAGGTCTTATGGCGGCGATGGGACAGGAAAGGGCTAGGAGTAGGAAGGAAGCAACCGTAGCCTTAATTAAGATACAGCCTGGTGTGAAAATGGGAAACCACGGGAAAACATCTGCAGGGCTGCCGACAGTGGGGTTCGAAACCACTATCTCCCGAATACTGGATACTGACCGCAGTTGAGCGATTGCAGCTATCGAGCTCGGTAAGGTAAGATTGCACGGATAGACAAAGACGAGGGAAGGAAGCGACCGTGGCCTTATGATTGGTACCATCGCAGCATTTGTCTGGTGCAGAAGTGGGAAAACACGGAAAACCACTTAGAGTTTGGCTGAGGTGGGAATCGAACTCCCCTCTACTCAGTTGACCTGCCGAATCTAAGTGGACCCCGTCCCAGTCGTCGTACAACTTTTCAAATTTCGTGGTAGAGCCGGAAATCGAGCCTGGTTCTCCGGGGGTGGCAGCTAATCACATTAACCACTACACTACAAAGGTGGTCACAATTATTATTATTATTATTATTATTATTATTATTATTATTATTATTATTATTATTATTATTACATTGGTGACGCTTCCGTATCCTGTGTGCGTATTTCAAAGCCCTTGGCACTACAGCCCTTTAAGGGCCTTGGCCTACCAAGCGACCGCTGTTCAACTCGAAGGCCTGCAGATTACGAGGAGTTGTGTGGTCAGCACGACGAATCCTCTCGATTGTTAATCTTGACTTTCTAGACCGGGGCCAGTATCTCACCGTCAGATAGCTCCTAAATTCTAATAACGTAGGCTGAGTGGACCTCGAGCCAGCCCTCAGGTCCAGGTAAAATTCCCTGATGAGGCCGGGAATCAAACCCGGGGCCTCCGGGTAAGAGGCAAGCACGCTACCCCTAGACCATGGGGCCGGCGGTGTGTGTATTTAGGAAAGAGAAAAAGCATAGAGAATTGATGTGTTACGTTAGCTTAAGTACGACAAAGGAGGGATCCTTCCTTTATGCCTACCGTGGACCCATAATCCCAATCCAAGAAATATGCTTGCTTGCTTGCTTGCTTGCTTGCTTGCTTGCTTGGAATTAAAGGGGAAACTGTGAAGATGAAGGGTGGGATAGGGCGAGGATTGAGAAGGTAGTGGCGGTTGCCTTAATTAAGGTACAGACGCATAATTTGCCTTGTGTAAAATGGGAAACCATGGAAGAACGTAGGGAACCACCTTCAGGGCTGTCGATGGTGGGATTAATGAAGAGATTCCCTGCCATGAAAATATGTTGTATGTAAATTTCTCCGCTATACGGGAAAACGTAGAATCTTGGATATGTTTTGGGACTTAGAAGACGAGAGAGAAAGAGTGCAGGTTCTTTGATTGTTCCCCTCTTAGTAGCCTCTTATGGCATGCAGGGTGTACAGATAATGAAACCATCATTTCAACCCACCCACACGGGACTTCCTATACATTGAAAAAAAAATAATGTTGCCATTGATGCTTTCACGGCCCGTACTTACAGACATGATAAAGGCTTTTGGGCTTATGCCGTCTCAAGAAAATAAGGTGAAATTCTGTACGTTTCGCAGAGATACAACTGAGGAGGATGACCAGTACTTCCCCCAGGCGACCTCACCTGCTATGCTGAAGAAGGGCCTTGATGGAGGATGGGAAGTTTGGCCTTAAGTTAGGTACCACCCCGGCATTTGCCTGGAGGAGAAGTGGGAAATCACGGAAAGCCACTTCGAGGATGGCTGAGATGGGAATCGAACCCACCTCTACTCAGTTGACCTCCCGAGGCTGAATGAACCCCGTTCCAGCCCTCGCACCACTTTTCAAATTTCGTGGCAGAGCCGCGAATCGAACCCGGGCCTCCGGGGGGTGGCACCTAATCACACTAACCACTACAACTCAGAGGCGGACACTATATCAAATTTATATTTACAAATTAGCGCCTCAAAATTATCCCCTAAACCAGCTATAAATATAGTCAAACCAGCCATAAGCAAGAAAAACTTTGATAACCACGTATCATTAAACGCACTACTAAATCTAGAAGGCTGAGGTTCTAATCCCGGTCTATCCTGGCTTGAGATTTTCATCTCAAGGATCACGTGACATCAGGAAGGACGTCCGGTCTTGAACCCCCGGCCAAAACCAAAATGAGCCTCGGTGGCTGCAGTGACCCCAGAAATAAATAGGATAAGCTGTAGAAAGTTTTGTCTTATTAATATTTCAGAAACGTTACCTGCATCACATGGCGTTTGATATCTTATTACGCCAGTGTAATAGTTTTGTCTGAGATATTGTCAAAATGTCAACAAAGTTCTCTCATCTCTAACTAGAAACAGAATCGCTCTTAGATGTGCATTAGTCGCTTAAGTGCGGCCAGTATGCAGTATTCGGGAGATAGTGGGTTCGAACCCCACTGTCGGCAGCCCTTAAGATGGTTTTCCGTGGTCTCCCATTTTCACACCAGGCAAACACTGGGGCTGTACCTTAATTAAGGCCACGGTCGCTTCCTTCCCACTCCCAGCCCTTTCCTGCCCCATCGTCGCCATAACACCTATCTGTGTCGGTGCGACGTAAAGCAACTTGTGAAAAAAAAGATGATGTGCATTACTTCGTACAAAAGAGAAGAAACTGGGAGATGTCTGGGTTCAGATGACGTCACAGCGTGGTGGGGAGCCCAGCGCGTGATACCTACCTCTAACTCGACCTACCTTTCAGCAACGGTAGAGTCGTGGCTACCGCTCCTCTGCTCGGTTGCTCGGTTGATATGCAGTGCTCTCGGACCACGGACCAGCTGTGGCCACTCTTGGGTCGAAACCTACTCTGTATCTAACGACCCAGGTTGCCATCGAAAATGTGTAATATGTGGAGTGTTCTATCAAATCCTACACTAAATGATATGGTGTGTGGTGGACATTTTTAGGATATCCTGTATGAAAATGCAGTATACCTGCTGACACACGCGTGCCCAGAAATGGTGTCCCAATATAAACAAACCATGGCCTCCCCCCTTCCCCATTTCCTCGCTTAACGCATTAAAAGAAACATTTGTCTTTAGATCAGTATCAGGCCAAACAGCCATGTGGATATGATAATATTGTGGTTTGAACATTACAATTCATTACAAGTCATTTTAACAGTTTTGAATATATATATGTAAAAGACATATATGTTGCGCTTCATTACATTATAATTACATAAATATCCATATAAAATCAGCCGAATTTGTAGACAAGTGTTTGTTACATAGTTCTTAATAATAGTAGCCTATACACATTTGTGTCTTTAGTCGCCAGTAGTGTACTTACACAGGTTGGTAACTGTTGCTTACCGTGAAGCAGAGATGTAATCAACACATTTTTCTGTTGGTGGTAATGAGCACATGCAAAGAAAAAAGAGATGGTTTAGGTTCTGAATCAACTGGCGATCACATGAACAGTATGGTGTGTCCACTACGTTGATGCGATAAAGGTAGGGTTGCCATACGTCTTGAAAAAGCGGGATTGTCCTGAATTTGAGCATGTGTCTCGACGTCCTGACTAAATTTTTAAAAATCACTAAATGTTCTGAATTTTAAAAATCAGAGCAAATTATTTAAAAATTTGCTCAAATGCTTTTGAAAGGAAGTGTCTCATTTGTTACTGAAATATCTATGGTCTTGAACACGGGGGCAAGGATGAATGTATCAAATATTTCTAGGGGAGCAAAAACACGATTGCGTCTCCGTGCCACTATATGAATGGGTGCAAGTGTTCCCTTGGAGTCGGCGCCTATGTTCGGAACTTGTCGATGTTGGTATCCTGAATTTTATCCTGAACCTTATGGCAACCGTAGATAGAGATGACTTCTAAAACTTCCGTGATTGAATCGCATTCGACTGATTGTCGAGATGAATCCTCGTTGAGTGTTCCTTGGTGCGAACAAAGGACATCGCGGTCGATTCTGAACTTAACGTAACGCATTGCTGCAGGTAGACAGCCCACTACATGACTTTGTTGTGATTGAAATGGACACAGTTGCGGATGTGTAGCAATACACACACTGTGCCTTCAGCACTGCCGCTTCACTCCCTCCCCTCCTTTTCAGTACAGGAGTGGGGGAGTGTTGATTTTTTTTATGTCGGGACACCATTTCTGTGAATGCATGTTCAGCAACGTGAGGTGTGCCAGGTAACGCTATTACCAATACTTCCCGCACAAGGTTGGAAATTCTGTAACTCATAAATGATCTACTGTAATGCATATGTTTATACGGACTTTTTAATGTTGTTTTGATGAGTACTATCCCCCCCCCACCCACCTCCGGTTACTTCCCACATGTCTGGCACCACGGTGTATTTGAGTAGATACATGATTATGAAATAACACCTTCTTTGTTTCATAAATTTGAAGCAGTTGGACGTTATCGCTCTTTGAAAGGAGTTCTCAAGGAATATATAAAATATCAGATAGGCTAGGTAGAACGATATTTCAATACGAACGGCGAAGCGTTTTAGCTTTGTTGTTACCATAGGAAAGAGAAGAGAATAGTGAAATATCCCGTGATCTCTGTTTATAGCTGGTGAACAGGTTTAGCTCCCTCCGTCCCTCCTCGCTACAAGAGAAGCGTCTTGTTTATTTGGAAAGGTATTGCGAAAACAAACCGTGACATTGCTGCCGGTGTCCGGTGATAAAAAGGCAAGAGGGGGAAGATAGTACTGCAAAGGTAGCTTCCACACAGAAACAGATCGGTTCAATAAACATTTGAGTTTGTTCCCTTCCTGCTGAAATGCTTATTGCCCAGCAGTTTGCTTCACGGAAAGGAGAAAGAATAAATAAGCGGAGAAAAAAAAAAGCATTCGATACAGAGATTTTCATGGCACAGAAGGTCAAACGCAATAAGCAAGGCGATTTATTGACAGTCGTCTGTTTTACTGCACGCTAAAGCTACACTGCTTTGTGTATGTATGTGAGCATAGCAATAGAAGGGAATATTGCTAATGTTGTGTCCGAGTAAATCACATAAAAATAACGTCATTAAAAAGGAGTTTTATTACTCAAGACAAGAACGATCTGTTGGGATAGCTCTCGCGATTTAAGTTTTATGAATGGTGATCTGTTGTCCGGGCACTATGCGTGTTCCTATGCATCCTGAGAAAGTTTAATGTGATAATTAAAACGTTGATCTGCACCTTGCTTCATCGGGCTCCATACAGCCAACTGGTAAATGCAGCAGAAATATAATAATAACAATAATGATAATAATATGTTCATTCTTCAACCCTAAGGCTGGTAGGATCCTCAACAGCTCCGCCATCAGCTGTCATAGATGGCCGAGCCAAGAGAATCGAACCCGGGACCCTCTGAACAGAAAAGCACTACGTTGACCACTCAGACAAGGAGCCGGAAGTAATAATAATAATAATAATAATAATAATAATAATAATAATAATAGTAATAATAATTTAGTGTTTAGATGATTGTTCTACTCGTTTAACATCGCACTAACACGTCGAAGGGTTTTGGCTACATAAGGATGGGAAAGTTCAGGGAACGGGAAGATAGTGGTCATAGCCTTAATTAAGGTACAGCCCTAGCATTTGCCTGGTGTGAAAATAGGAAAACACGGAAAAACATTTCTGTCCTGCCGATACTGGGGTTCCAACCCACTAACTCCCGAATGCAAGCTCACAGCTGCGCGTGCTTAACCGCACGACCAACTCGCTCGGTGGCACTGGAATTCGAACCCAGTATCTCCCGAATGCAAGTTCATAGCTACGTGGCACTAACGGCATGGCCAGTTCGCTCGGTTTATATACATAGTATAGGTGGAAAAGAAAATCAAATTTAGAAATAGAATCACCATTTAAAGACAAGAAAGAGAAATCCAAATTGCGGATGATTTTTCTTGCGCCTGTTTATATTAGTTACAAGAGTTCGGTACCACGCTCGGTTGCCCTTCCTGACGCCGAAATCATTTGGAACGATGCTCCACACTGCACGGAAACGCGACTGAACAATCCCTGGTTATTTTAGTAATAATGTTTTTGGTTTTTACGTCCCACTAACTACTTTTTCGGTTTTCGGAGACACCGAGATGCCGGAATTTCGTCCTGCAGAAGTTCTTTAACTTGCCAGTAAATCTACCGACACGAGGCTAACGAATTTGAGCATTTTCAAATACCATCGGACTGAGCCAAGATCGAATCTCTCAAGTCGGAGTCAGAAGGCCAGCGCTCCAACCGTCTGAGCCACTCAGCCTGGTCCTGGTTATTTCAAGATGGATTCTACCAATCTCTCTTCTTCTATTCAAGTTTCATGAAATCGTTCTCCATTGCCAACTCGATTTGGAATATCATAATTGGCGATCCGATTTACCTATCTCATCTTCAGCAATCTTCAATAACATCAAATTTGAAAGATTTATATTATCTTTCTTTCTGTACCAGTTACTGTGTGCAGTTAAAAACGGGTTTTTTCTTCCAAAGGTTTAACTTAGCACATTGCAGGCTTTCAGCGACGACCAATGGGATATTTATTGAATCTTAGGGACCACGCAATATGGCAAAGAATACCTGCAATTTAGATAGATAAATATCCCGTTCGAAAGAAATTGCCAGGAATTCGGACGGTGGCCGCTGCAGCAGTAGCAAATAAGGCCTCAAGTGAGGCAACGACGTGTGCACGTTCAGATCCTGTGCTTTCAGCTCATTTGACTTGTGTTGTGCTGTACTTACACGTAATGATAAGTACAGTGCTACAATACTATTGCTGGTGTCTTAAGGTAAGATTTCGTTTTTAGCTCTTTAGCCCCCAAATTCTCACAGGGTACTCAAGACAGTGCATGATAGACCCCGGATTCAAGATTACCCTCACGTTTAAAATTAGTGCGTTTCAGCAAGTTACAACAAAATTCCCTCAATTTGACATAAATCAGACATATAGAAGACATTTTATGATGACAAACAAGAAGTCCATATTTTAATGCACTAGTCTGAAAATTTTAATTAGCTTACACAGTAGTTTTCTACTGGAGCTACTAACAGCTACGTATTAAAAACAATCCAAGGTGCGTGTTTTTATCTGCGATCACACTTTGAAGTTGAACACTCTCTTGAATTAGTAGAGGAGAGTCGTATAATATGGAATACCATTTACTTTTGGCAGTATAACGTCTTACCGAAATCAGTTATGAAATATAAATAAATATGGTTTGAAAATTCAAATAATTAGCCAAGATTCTCTATATTTTTAAACTGTAAATTGTTAATGTCTTCACGTCAAAATTATTTCTTTCAAAAAGTTGCACTTGGTGGGTAATACGGAATAGTCGGCTAATATGGAATAGTAGGGTAAATAATATGTAAATTAAAATACAACTTCAATAAATTAATTCAGTTATATTTAAGGAACGTTCTTACAGGTGGACGTACAGAAATTTTAAAAACTGAAAGAATAAAATTGGTAATTAACTTAAATGATAATCTGTATACACTAATTATTCAGAGTTTTCTTTTTACAGTCACTTGTTCATTCAGTGACAAATGTCACAGATGCAGAAACTGAGATCTATAGGTAATTAAATGTTATAATATACCAGGATTAATGCAATTTTAATTAATTTTAAACGTCATTTTACTTTGAAGCTAAAACAGTATTCCATATATCCCGACACACCATGTTTGAATTAAAGGATTCGTCATGCCCTAAACTTTGCACAACAAGGAAGTTACACTGGTGTAGCAATATAAGCAACTCTTGTACAATATGTAACATTGGATTTCCCAGGACTAAGGTCAGTTTTGGTAATTAATACAAGCTTTAAAATAATTACCTGCAAAAGCTTTTCAAATATGAAAAACAAATATTCCTGCTCCACGCACTAACCTCACTCACGAGCATGTCGAAACTGAATACAAAGCATCATGAGAACATTTACCGTAATTCGACGAGTTTCCACGTGAGAGCAGTACCTTACAGGCAAGGTATTGTGGTATTCCTTATTGCCCGACTATTCCATATTACCCGATTCCCCTATATATGTTGCAGTACGGTGGTCGTGCAGCCACGTTCTCATATATTTCTCAGGCTTAAATCACTCAGTTGGTGAGGCGTTTAAATGTATGAACATACGGCTGGAGACGTAAGCAAGTAGCCTTAAATAAGTAATGGCTGATAACGTTATTCATCAGCCTTCGATGTTCACGATTGCGAGCGTATCTGGAGGGTTAAAACTCACTGAGAGAATGGCGAAATTAAAAAAACAAAGAAGAAGGCATAGGCAAGTAATCAGAAGGTCCACTGTAATGAGTGGAGTTAACGAGAGGGCATACGGCGTATACCCTCAACTGCAGCTCTGTTTGTATTTGAACTTTGCATTTCATTCCACGGTTAGTTCTATAACATCATTTTGAAAAAAAAAAAGTGTGCGTTAATGTTTGGAAAATCTAGATTTTTATTGCAAACAAGTTTGTTCTGCGGTGTTCGGGCTTCAGATTAATTTTACTTTATGTAGTATATTAGTGAAAAAATTGAGAAATCTTGTGCAAGTTTGCGTAATCACGTTAAAACGTGTTTTCGTTAGAATGGCTTCCATATTTTCATGGCGTACTATATTCGACGTGTGGGCACAACATCCGTAAGCAAAGCGGTTGAAAGGTTTAACGAACTACATAATGGAACAAACCGGGGTCATTTAGTTCGCGAGGAAGAATAAGACAATGTAACCTCAAAACTCTTTCTGTTCGGATGAAAGTAGCCGACCTAAATCTGCTCTACAAAGCAGATAACGGTTTATTTAGGCCTTCAGAATTAGTCTCCTTATTTCTAATCCACCTCCTTTCCCGCATTATCAGAATGAAGTCTCTCTTCCATATTCCTTACTCCCGAGTTTCTCTTACCCAAAGGTCCTTCTCTATACGTATTCCAGCCATGCTTAACACCTTATCTATCAACAGGTGCTTGTTGTTTAAAGGAGCCTAACATCTAGGTCATCGGGTCCATATCAACAGGAAGCAATATATCTTCCGTCCGTATCCTTCCTTCTGTCAAGATATTTCTCACATAACGTAATTTTTTTTCTTCTGTTTCCTTGCTATCTCTTGTCTTGTTTTTAAGTAAATTTTCATTTTATGTGAAATATAGCATTGTACAGGTTTCATTGTGTATATTTGTGTCCATTGTAATGTTTGTATATTTTTATTTTAGATTAAGAACTATTGTACATATTACGAATCTTTTAAATTCGGTGTTATGCTGTTGCGATCCAATATAAAAATAAAATAAAATTTATTTACGATATACAGGTTAACTTATATGGGACAACGACAACGCAACGTGGTTGGAAAAGGAAGTCGACTCCAACATTGCGCCTGATACTCAGATAGTTAAATCTGTTAAGAAACAAGCGGTAGAGCAAAGAATGCCTTCGAAGAATGTACCTCAAAAAGTTCCGACTAGAAAAATTAAATCATTTGTCGAATCAAGAAAGAAACGAGGAAGTGACGAAGGCTACTGAATTTAAACGCGACTCGGCAGCTATCATGAAGGAGCTTTGGCCTTCTTCCCCTACAAGGGGTACGAAAATAGAAATATCTCATATCTTTGCTTAAAGTTCCGGCTAAATTTTCATGAGATGAAGCTTTTGCTGTTCTAGTTGATGCCAAGAAAAGCCAGCTGTAAAATTATCCATGCTAAGACAAGGCTAGAGATTCTAAGGAACGTTTTTGTCCTGATGATATAACAATCACAGAAACATCCGCTGAAATACCAGTGCAGTCCCTTCTTGATCCACACATTAAATTTCCCTATTAAAAAGAGGCAACATACTTATATGAAAATTTTTATTGTCACCCGAAACAGCGATGTTAGATTTATTTTTCGACATAATCACCACCAGAATGGAGACATTTTTGTATGCCGGAGTCGTTGAAGTCTGCCACCAGCGTATGGCATTCGTCTTCAGCTCTTCGTCTGTGTGAAAATGTTGCCAAGAGGACAGGAATTTCTTGAGGTGCAAGAAAAGCTGAAAATCACTGGGATCAAGATCAGGACTCTACGGTGAATGATCCAAGACCTCCCAAATGAACTCCTCCAGAACAGTTGCTGGGCACCGAGCTGTATGTGGGCGAGCAATGCCATGGATCAGCACAACACTTGCACTGAACATTCCAAGCCTCTTGTTTTGAATGGCCCATTGTAATTTCCGTAGACATTTTATCACAGACCGAACCTCGCAGGCGGCGGGAGAAGGAATATGAGCCGCCATTTTGAGCCACTGGTGCTACGCTACTGACACCAGGCGAGACTTGTCCGGCCGGTATGTGATTGCTATGTCATAGATCTGTCGCGTATGCTCATACTTGCTGGCCAAACACGTTACATTACAAGAACAGAAATAGTGAAACTAAATTTCTGGATGGCCGACGTATAATAAGGCTTGGCAAATCCCAAGAAGGTGATTTTCGAACTTTGTCCAAAGTTAGTAACATTGACACCATTTTAAGTGGGGCTGTGACTATATATTGCTAAACATTTTTTTTAGATGAGCGTTCGACTGGCGAAAGTTTGTTTAGTTCTTCTATGGTCACTATTCAAATTTACAATGTCAAAAACAATCATAGATATGTAATTTGGCAAAATCCAGCTCCTTCCCGTACCAGATATTGTAGCCCCGTGAAGTTTGCTTTTGTTGTAGGAAAAGAAGTACAAAAAGTAGAACTACAACTACTAAAATGTTTTTCATTCCTCCCGTGAAGGGTGAGGCGGGCCTCTTAGACGGTGGCGCCGTCTCTCAGGCTGGGAGATTTGTTACGGTGAAGGAGATGTTCGGAGAAGGCGTGGGGGTTGTCTTCTGTGGCCTGTACTGGAAACTGTCCCGTCCTTCGCCTTAGTGCAGGAGAATGGAAAACCACAAAGAACCATTCTTAGGAAAACGGACGGTGGGGATCAGCCCTCTCCGTCTCCTGAATACAGAGGCGAAGTGCTTCGGTAGAGCCATGGCCATCTCTCCTCTGCTCGGTTTCTCGGTCGGAGTGCAGAGCTGTCGGACCGCGGACCAGCCGTGGCCACTTGTAGACAGAAGTCTACTCTGCAAACACCGACCGAAAAATTAGAAGCCTCCACCGCCTGCAATCTGTGAGCTTACATTTAGGAGATGAAATGAAATGTCGTATGGCTTTTAGTGCCGGGATATCCCAGGACGGGTTCGGCTCGTGATGAGTATGAAATGATGATGAAGACAACACATACACCCAGCCCCCGTGTCATTGGAATTAACCAATTTAGGTTAAAACCCCCGACCCGGCCGGGAATCGAACCCGGGCCCCTCTGAACCGAAGGCCAGAACACTGACCATTCAGCGAACGAGTCGGACATTTGGGAGATAGTGGGTTCGAACCCCACTGTCGGCAGCCCTGAAGATGGCTTTCACTGGTTTCCCATTTTCACTCCAGGCAAATGCTGGGGCTGTACCTTAATCAAGACCACAGATGCTTCCTTTCCATTCCTAGCCCTTTCCTATCCCATCGTTGCCGTAATACCTAACTGTGCCGGTGCGACGTAAAGCAATTTGTAAAAAAGAAAAAAACAGTTGAACTATTGAAAACCTCACTCCTCCTGTAGGTGGTAAGGAATTTATCGTTAGGGCTAGGCTGGCTTTTGTATATTGCTGGAAAGGTTTTTAATTCTGTATCCTCATGTGCGTCCAGACAAACATGTTATTTAGACCTATGTGGAGCAAAAACGAGGGAGATGAATAATCTTGGTAATCCCTTCCAGAAAAATGTAGATCAAAACTTTCAGACTTTAGGACTCTCACCACTTCATTCTTTGATAAGTTTTTTTTTTTGCCGTGCATTGACCATGACTGTTCCCGACCGCTGCGTACCAGATACACACTACACGGAGGTTTAACCTCAAGAGTATTGATATTCAAAACACAGGACATGAACTCGATTTATTACACCAGTGGCATTCGACCTTTTTGCTTTGGCGTACCTCCAAAATCGAATTGTTTTAACTTCGTACCCCCGAAGTACGAGTATACTGCGATTACACCAGAAATCTAAAATAATGTTTGTTGTTGGATGCCAAATAATATTAACTATAATAATAATTGTACCGGGTGGTACACCTCCACGCCTCACATTTAAATTTTCCGCCTTAAAGTACTCCTCTACTGGAGAAACACTGAACTTAAAACTGGACCTACTTAAACTTTTGCTCTGAAGATGCCACTGTGTGAATTTCGACTTGTTTTTGTTTTCTATTTATCAAGAAGTTTGGACATTCTCTCATAGATATAACTGCCTAAAAACTGTGATCATTCACCCTGGTGCGAAGTGAAGGAACTTTCTTGAAGAAATTTTATACTCAAAAGTTTTTGTCCTTACTAAATTTCGTTCTTTCATTTGTGGGTTGGCAATATTAATCTTTCTTTCTGCCAGTTTTGAAGTTAGCCAATCAGTTATTTCTGTAATTAATTTTCAGCCAATCCCGTAAGTCTTCTTCGATTTTGTGTGTAACTGTGTACTGTAGCCAATAAAAGCCTGTGGGTATGTCTTAATTATTCATGAAAGGTCTCGAACATTCCCCGAGGGTATAAAAGCTGCTGATTTTCTCGTCTCTTGGCCACTTGATCAACATCTAACCTAGTGTATGTAAGTATAGCAGGAGGCGGGAGGTGCCTCGTTTATCAGGCAGCAGCTCTTCAGCAAAGTAATGGCAACTTAACGTCTTTATTTCTTGCTAGCTCAGCAGTTTAACCCGCGGGGAAGGTCCGAAACCTTTACCATGTAACCTATCTTTATAAATATATAAATTTCTCCCAGTTTATGTAAAACTTAAGTAAATTTGTAACTGTAAATCGGGGATAGAGAGTGCTTTACCCTCTCGAGCTCCCCTTCATTTTGTTTTGAGGTGACTACGTTTTGGTAACTTAATTTCTTTTCTTCCGTAATGTTCATATTTCTTTCTTATACGGGTCACCTCCATAGTTTGGGAATAGCCCCTGTTTCATCGGCCTAGTGCCTTTTAGGTTTTAAGAAGTTTCATGTAGGAGTGCAAATTCACGCCTTCATTACTTTTGTGTGTATGGCCATTTACTTTACCTGTTCTTTTTCTGCTAAGGCCCAGTAGGTTGGGTGCAAGATACCCCCGTTTAATTTTGTAAGTTGTGCCTTGATGGCAAGTAATTGTAAAATTTGATGTTGCCTTGAATAGGCTTGTTTAACTGAGAGCCTGTTAGTTCTTTTCAAAATTAGATTACTGAGTGCCTTTCGAAGGCTTGATATTGTGAGTTGGAAGCAAGTGCTCCAGGATTTAGGGGATTTCTGCCCTTTGAACTAATTTGTGCCTTGGTAAAATTGGGCTAGTAGCTCAAGGATTGTAAAACTTGGGGCTTGAAGCCCAGATTGTTAAATTGTCTCTAAATTTTGGATTTTCTTGTTTTGGTTAAAACCTTGTCATTTTAACCTAACGTTTCATTGTTATAAAATTTGCTAAAGTTGAATTAAAAAAAAGAAATATAACCTTCAGTTTAAGTTTTAAAATTTTCTTTTCTTGGCATTTGTAGTTAGACCCATTCACCCCTGCACCTTCTTTCACCTCTGCTGTTCCACAGAAACCTCGGAACAATAATAATAATAATAATAATAATAATAATAATAATAATAATAATAATAATAATAATAATAATAATTAGAATAATAATTAGAATAATAATAATAATAATCATCATCATCTTTCGCAGCTTATCCCACTTGCTCAGGGTCCCTGCACAAACTGAGGCACGACAACGCTTTGGCCGGGGATTTAAAGTCGCATGTCTTTCCTGACACCACGAGATTTTCAACTCCAGCAACACCAGGAATCAAACCAATGTCGCCGGGATGATAGGCAAGCACCTAAGCCGCTAAACCACCCTGTTCTCCAATAATAACAATACTCTATTGTCGTTGGACAAAGGAAACATCGTAACTCCTTCGGAGTAAAGTTTACAGAAGAAGCCCAAAACACAGCGATGAGCAATGGCCGGAGAACTGTTCCTAGTATTCTCATTGCTTAATGATATCTCAGTTATTCGACCATACGAGTCTTCTGTTCCCTTCTCGGGCAACGCGGCAAGCCTTCACAAGACAGATGGAATAACGTGTTTTTTCGTGAGTGGAATTACGAGTTTTTCATTCACTAGCAACGATATATAGGGTCTATGCAAAAGTTCGTGCGGTATTCTTTTGGGTTGGCAACAATGCGGCGTCAAGGAATTGCTTATCGTTATTCCATTGTTTTAACTGATTTTTGAGTTTGTGTGTTGTGAAACACAGGTTTTTGATTGTGAACGCATTATTTGTGTATATTTCAGACAAACGAGTATGGAATGTTAAGTTGAGAAAAGTCAGCATTTCCGACACATTTTACTCTTTGAGTTTAACCCAGGATCCAGTTGCAGCAGGAGCTGCGAGAACAGTTTGTGAAGTGTACGGGAATGAAGCAATTGCTGAAAGAACAGCACAACAATTGTTTTCCCGCTTTCGAGCAGGGCGGTTTGACTTGTCTCATGATCCAGGTTATGGAAGATTTTCAGATTTTGACGAAAATCGTTTGAATGAGTTGCTTCATGTCCTCGTCAAACAACGCGGGAAATGGCGCAAGTTTTTGAATGTGATCAGTCAACTATTGTACACCATTTGCATTCGATGGGTAAGGTACAGAAATCGGGTATATGGATACCACATGTGCTAAGTGACAGTAACAAAAATCAGCGAGTAAACATCTGTTCGTCATTGCTTGCCCGGCACCGGTTGGTTTGTGACAGGCACGAAGAATTTCTTTCGAACATTTTCACCAGTGACAAGAAATGGTGCCTGTATGTCAACATTAAGAAGAGGAAAAAGTGGTTCAGGCCATAAAAAAAGCAACTCTCCGTGCCCATCCACAGAAAAACATGTTTACTGTTAGGTGGAACAAAGATGGCATTTTTCACCATGAACTACTTCCGAAAAAACGTAACGATTACCTCTGCTGTGTATAGTGACCAGCTAAGACGGTTTGCCGTTGCTATTGACAACACAAGGAAAAGGCAACATCCAGTCTTATTGCTCCATGATAATGCTCGTCCGCATACAGCGCAATTGACGAAAGGTGTGCTTGCTGAACTTGGCTGGGAACCTCTTCCTCTTCCTCCGCATGACCCTTTTTTTTGCTTTACGTCGCACCGACACAGATAGGTCTTATGGCGACGAAGGGACAGGAAAGGGCTAGGAGTGGGAAGGAAGCGGCCGTGGCCTTAATTAAGGTACATCCCCAGCATTTGCCTTGTGTGAAAATGGGAAACCACGGAAAACCATTTTCAGGTCTGCCGACAGTGGGGTTCGAACCTACTATCTCCCGAATACTGGATACTGGCCACACTTACGCGACTACAGCTATCGAGCTCGGCCCGTATGACCCTGATCTTGCCCGCTCAGATTTCCATATTTTCCGCTCTCTTTCTAACAACATTCAGGGGGCAAGCGTTTCTTCACGAAGCTTCTCGTGAACAATGGCTAACAGATTTCTTCCAGTGAAAACCAAAACAGTTCTGCAGGCGAGGAATTCAACTGCTACCTGAAAGTTGGCAGAAGGTCATAGAGAGTGGAGGTGAGTACTTCACTGAGTGATTGTGATTATGAGTTACAGTGCGTGACAGTGGTGGTAAAATAATATAAAATATAAGCACCGCACGAACTTATGCATCGCCCAATATATACGAGTATTCTTCCTTCTTGTTCTTCTGCGCGAATGGGTCAGTTAGGACCACGCGGAATTAATATTTGTTGAGCTTTCCTCCAAGCCCCATAGTTCTTCATTTCCATCGATTGTTGTAATTTCAGTTCCTCCGACCAAGTAACTTCGTGTTGGTTTCTTTTCATCTTCCTCAAATCTCCTTGTGTGAACAATTTTCCTGATAACATTTCTATCCTGCAGATTTGGTGATCCTAATTCAGTGAGGTCCTTCTCTACTTTCTTATACAATTTTGATGTCGTACGTTTGATTTGCAAAAATGTGTGTTTTTGATAAGTATGTCTATTGTTATTCATTCTTTACAAATGGCTTATAAATTGAATTCGTCATACGAGTATTGTTATTATTAATACAACAATTACTCTTGTGCTATAATATACACAATAGCTGCCTCTGTGGATCAGTGGTAGAGTGTCGCCCTCTGGATCCCAAGATAGAGGGTTCAAACCCGGCAGAGCTAGTCGGATTTTTGAAGGGCGGAAAAAAGTCCATTCGACACTCCATGTCGTACGATGTCGGCATATAAAAGATCTCTGGTGACACATTTGGTGTTTACCCGACAAAATTCATTAAATCTCAGCCATAGACACCCAAGAGAGTTTCGGTTTACTCGGTCTGCCATCTAACGGACCTAGAGTAAAACGGAACGTCGAAATTGACGAGCAGACAGCCAGATGGCGCCAAATTGAAATGTTTGCACACGCTAACTGAGGCCATACGATTATTATTATTATTATTATTATTATTATTATTATTATTATTATTATTATTGTTGTTACCGGATTTTTGTGGTAGTTAAGCATGAAAGAAGGTGCTGGGTGGTGAATAGGTCTCAAACTACTAAAGAGAAATTAAATTTAAAATTTTAACAAGGTTATATTTTCTTTTCAAAATTAGGTAACAACAAATAGAACAGGTACTTAGTAGCCGAAATACAACTTGAAATGTACAATTACAGGGATTAAAGAATTTGGGCTTCTAGCCCTGAAAACACAATTCTTGAGCAACTAGCTCAACTTTACGATATACCAATTTCAACAAAAGGGGCAGAAGACCCCAATCAAATCCTGGAGCCCTTGCTCCAAATTACACAGCAAAGCCTCCTCGAGGCATACAACTCTCAGTTTTAGAAAAGAGCCACTCGCTCTTAAAGTTAAGCCTCTCCCAGGCCACACCAAACTCAACTTTCAAGTTGTCCTCAAAGGACATATACACAGGGGTAAAATACCCAACCTACTGAGGTCTATTAGGAGAGAAAAGATTAATACATGACCTCTAAAATACAACTTGAGAGGAGGCGAACTTGCACTCCTAATACACTTTGCTTAAGACTTACTTGGCACTAGGCCGTTACTACAAGGGCTAATCCCATACTACGGAGGTGACTTAATGGCAATTTACATTACATTACGGGAGAATTGGTTGAGAAAAATAAGTTCACCTCAAGACGATGTGAGTGGGAACTCGAGAGGGTTAGCACTCTCTATCCCATAATGTAGCTTTACAAGAGAATAGAAGAAAAGAGTAGTTACATTTTAGGAAAAGGTTACATGATGGAAAACGCTTCGAACCCGCCGCGAGAGTTAAACTGCCGACCTAGCAAGAAAAGAAGATATTAATAGGCCATTACCTGGTAGTAGAACGCTGCCGAGGAAAGAGGCGCTTCCCGCCTCCTGCTATGTACTTAATACACAGAAAGATGGAACAGAAGTGGCCCGGAGACCCTAAAATCAGCAGTTTAAATACTCTCGCAGAGAATTCTAGGCGTTAGGGGAAAGAAAACACCCTCCCACAAAGATTTTATTGGGTAGGACCCCGCAACAGATACAAGTTGGGGGAAGATACCCCTGATTGGCCAGAAATTCATTGAAGAAATTCGTGATTGGATACATTCAAAGCAAGGGGAAGAAAGGGGTAAATATTGCCAACTTAAACAATGATAGAAATAAATTTAACAAAGAACAAACTCCTGAAATTAAATTTTCTCCAACAAAATAGTTCTTTGACTCTGCACTAGGTTGCACTATTGTTGATCTTCAGTAGTGTCCTCTAGAAGAGAAAGTTCACACTTCTTAATACAAGCAAAACAAAAGTACATCGAAAATGACACAGTTCACAAACTCAAAATTTTCCAGGTAGTGACATCTTCTGAGAAATTTGAAAATTAAGACCGTAGATAAAGTTCAGATTTCCTCCAGAAGAGGAGTATTAACTGGCGCAACTTTTAAATAAACGGTGTGGAGGTGTACCGCCCGGTACAGACCTCCCCCCCCAAAAGTTCATCCAAGGGGTAACACAGAAGAACATAAACGTTTGTTTGAAAATAAGTTCCAAGTTTTGATGTTGATATTAAGATAACTTGCAGAAGTTTTTGAGAAATTTCTTAATTCAGTTCCAAAATTTTTGTTGCAGTTGGTAACGTAAGGTTTTTATGTTTATCGAAGTTGAATTTCTGAAGACAAGCTTTTAATACTTAAAGGTGAAGGAAAAATTTGCAATGTCCACCCAATATTGCTGCTGAATTTCCAAGAGTAGTTATTGCTTAGGGTGACAGTCCATATAGCTGATGTAGATTAAGAAGGATGGCCAGACCGGCCGTTGCAGCTTGCGTCCAAAAGGAGGCCGCTCGGACCCCTCAAGTACCCTGAGATACCGCTCGCCCGCACTATGAGGGGAGCAGAGGTGTTGGAGTACGCCGCGCCCGCGGTGAACAGATACAGGCTGCGGGCCAGTAGCAGGGCGTGCGCCGCACATCAGCCTTGGCCGGGAGGTGAGCTCCGGCTCGCCGTGCACATGTCGTCCTCGCTGGAGAGGAGGGGGCCCATCCCCCTCCCCAGTCGCTGCACGGCGCTGCGCGGCTGCGGGGGCGCTGAAACATTAAAGCTAGGCGGCAGAATTGTGTTGGACAATCATTTTCTTTGAGGGTACAGGCTTGTAGAGAGAGTGAGGGGCCAGCGGCGTGCAGATATTCATGGTATTCATTAAGCCACTGTGTAGAGTGGAGCAGGAGACGGGAGCGTGGTAATGGCCGTGGCAAAGACAGGATGGCAGTTTAATGGGTCGGGGCAGGTTTCACAAACATGCTTACATAAGAAACAAAATCCTATAGAAGGGGCAGAATGCCTTAAAAGTGAAACTCAAAAAAAAAATATAACCTTCATATCCTTTCAAAATAATATGAAGCAAGTTAACACAGAAATTACACCGGTTTCACCTGGGACAGGTGAACCCTAAATATCCTCTCGGTGGCTGGATTACTTAGCAATAAGGTAACCGGCGTAAGAAAATCGAGAATGATACAAGGCCCATGAAATCTGGGGGCAAGCTTGCCCGCGGGAACAAAATTTTTGACCATAACCTGGTCACCTACCTTCAAGGTGGTGGGTCTCCGTCCACGATCATACCTTTCCCTAACCTTTTCATGAGATACTTTAAGATTAGCTTTAGCCTTCTTCCAAAGATCTTTAATGTTGTCCGGATCTATTGTCTCGGGCAGAATGTCACTCAGAGACCAGAGGTTAGAGAGCGGCGAGTTGGGAACAAACTTGAACATCAAAGAAGCTGGAGTAAACTTGTGAGATTCATGAACCGCCGAATTCAAAGCAAAAGCTAACCAATGCAGGGACGTGTCCCACCTGGAAGGGTCTTCATGATGATAAGCAATGAGAGCGGACCTGAGATTACGGTTAACTCGTTCAGCCAGAGATGGTTGCGGGTAATAAGCAGAAGTAGTTACATGAGAGATGGACAAGTCAAAACAGAATTTACGAAATGAATTAGATGTAAAAGCCTTAGCATTATCAGATACAATGTATTGGCACGGACCAAAAGAAGCGAAAATAGAATTTAGGCAAGTAATGGTGGACTGAGCGGTAGCCAGCTTAGTCGGAAATAACCAAGAAAATCTGGTAAAACCATCTACGCATACAAAGATAAATTTGTTGGCATTTCCCTTCGACTGGGGGAAGGGTCCTACATAATCAATATACAGGCGTTCCATGGGGCGCGACGCTTGATGAGAAGACAAAAGGCCTACTTTAGTGGACATGGTGGGTTTACTGATCAAACAAGATTTACAAGCTTTTACAAGTTCACGAATTTCACCGTCCATACCTTTCCAGATGAACCTTTCACGAATCTTTTCACGGGTTTTAAAGATTCCAAGATGCCCCCCCAATGGGGTCTCATGATAGTATTTGAAGATCATAGGCACGAGAACAGCTGGAACGACAACTTTCATCATCTTGTCATGCCTCGAAGGGCAACATAAAACCCCATTCCTCAGAACATAAGGGACGACATGTTCCCCAGAAGAAAGGGTTTCCATTATCGGAGCCAGCGTCGGATCTTCACGTTGGTATTTCTCGATATCCCTAAAGAGCATGGGGGCATCAGTTAAAATGGCACTAACATCAACTAGTGTGGACTCGGGAGGTGATGAACTGTCGACCGGTTCATGGTTCTCAACGTCGTTTGAAAACATACGGCTGAGTCCATCAGCAACCACATTTTCAGTACCTCTGATATGCCTGACATCGAATTGGAAGGCAGAAATACGGATAGCCCAACGGGCTATACGACCAGTACGACGCGGCCTACCTAAGACCCAGCTTAAGGCTTGGTTATCTGTCTCCAGGTCGAATTTGACATGTTCCAGATAGAGACGGAACTTTTCTAAGGCAAATAAAACTGCCAAACCTTCGAGCTCATAGATGGAATACTTGGCTTCTTGAGCCGACAAAGTCCTAGATGCATAGGCGATGGGGCGCCTCCCTAGTTCAGTCTCTTGAAGAAGGACTGCAGCTACCGCTGACGACGACGCGTCGGTTTGGACGATGAATTTCTTCGAGAAATCAGGCATAGCAAGAACAGGGGCATTACAAAGAGCTAATTTAAGGTCTTCAAAAGCGGCTTGTTGAGAAGGTCCCCACTCGAATTTGATGCCTTTCCTACGAAGAAGGTTTAAGGGCGCCGCTCTATTAGCAAAATTAGGAATGAACTTCCTGAAGAAATTCACCATGCCAATGAACCTGGCGATACCTTTAATGTCCTTGGGAGGTTTAAAATCACGGATGGCCTGAGTTCTAGAATGATCGACAGCTACACCATCAGGTGACACAATATGCCCAAGGAAAGACATAGAGGGCTTAGCGAAGGCAACCTTGGACAACTTAACAGTTAACCCCGCCTTACGAAGGCGATCGAGAACTTCTCGCAGATGATCTAGATGCTCTTCAAAAGTCTCTGAAAATACGACGACATCATCCAAGTAGTGATATAAGTACTCAAATTTGATGTCGGAGAAGACCCTATCTAGTAGCCTAGTGAGTACAGCTGCTCCCGTGGGGAGCCCGAAAGGCACGCGGTTGTATTCATATAAATTCCAGTCCGTGGCAAACGCTGTAAGGTGTTTAGACTCTTCGGCAAGGGGAATTTGATTATAGGCCTGATTCAAGTCCAAGATAGTGAAGAACTTGGCCTTACGAAACCATGAAAAGCAAGAATGAAGGTCGGGAAGGGGCACAGATTGCAACACCACCTTCCGATTGAGAGCCCTGTAATCAATGACAGGCCTGAAGCCTCCTTGGGGTTTCGG
Organism: Anabrus simplex; assembly: GCF_040414725.1. Taxonomy (NCBI): domain Eukaryota; kingdom Metazoa; phylum Arthropoda; class Insecta; order Orthoptera; family Tettigoniidae; genus Anabrus; species Anabrus simplex. Next base: position 57,134,227 of record NC_090265.1, on the reverse strand, counting down.
GACTAGAAAAATAGGCGATGAATACGCCGACTTAGAGGGCCTAATAATACCATCCTTCAACATCTGATCGATGATTTCTTTCAGAGCCTTCATTTTAGGTGGAGATAGCCTATACGGTGGAAAACGGACAGGAATCGAATCCGTAACCTCAATTTTGTATTCAATAAGGTCAGTAACACCAAGAGAATCAGAGAACACCTCGGGAAACGACTGACACAGTTTGCGAATACTATCAGCCTGCTCCTCAGGTAGATGTCTAAGGTCTAACAACATCTCATCCTGGGTAGGCGAAATAGAAGAACATGACACAGAATTACACTTTAATAGTGGTATTTTACAACTAGAAGCAAATTTGAATGTGCACGACCTAGACTGGAGATCGAGCACAAGACCAGTGTGAGAAATAAAGTCCGCTCCCAGTATGATGGGGCAAGACAAGTGCTTAGCCACAAACAGTTTAATTTTCCAGGTAAATTTAAAAATACGAATTTTGACCAGTACGGAACCTAGAATTTCTAATGGAGATGAATTAGCCGAAACATATTGAATACGAGGAGAGTCATAGACAGGTAGTTTACAAACAGATTTCAATTTCGAGTACCATACAGCCGAAATAATGGAACAAACACTGCCTGAATCTAATAGAGCTGTTATAGGCTCGTTATTTAACTCAACCTTAAGAAAAGGAACAGGTGCGGGTGTATCCGCCGCAATCCTAAGACACTCTTTGGGGCATTCAAAAGATGTATTCGAAGACTTATCGTTCCCTGAATTCTCGACCTTTTTGCCAGGGGCTGAGCCTTGGGAAGCAGAATTAGTTGACTCAGCCGAAGCCACTAGTCACTTTTGATTGTTGTTGGAAGTTACACCAGAAGTTGAGCAGGAGGGGGTGCTATTCGAATTGGGACAATTCTTAGCGATATGTGAGAAGGCCCCACATTTAAAACAGCCTTGTGATGAACCAGCTCCATTATTTGCCCTACTAGACTTGATCAGAGGACACTTATTCCGCAGATGGTCAGGCGACCCGCAAGCATAACATTTACGGGGATTGACTGGTCGGCGAGGTGGAGGCCGAGTGTTACAAAAGGAAGGCGGGGGTTCTTTCGCGACACGCAAAGAATCGGCGTATCTAACTCCTTCCGCTGAAACGGCCAATGCTTCAAGTTCAGAGAAAGTTTGCGGGCACGCCGCGAAACACAAATATGACCTATAGGGAGGTGAAATTCCCTCTACAATAGCCTGTACAATCTGATCTTCAGGAAAATGAAGGGCAAACACCCTAGTATAAAACTTAATGTCCTGTATGAAATCAGCCAAGTTTTCATCCAACCTCTGTACTCGATAATAGTATTTCTGAATCAGAGATGACCTCGCGCGGGCAGGAATGAAATTTGCAAGCAAATGTGCGTGAAAATCTTCAATAGATGACTGTTCAGCAATGGCTCTTACTATTTTATCTGAGAGAACACCAATAGCATACGGATAGATAATTTGCAAAATCTGACAAGGGGAAAGAGAAAACACAAGGGCGTGATCCTGAAATTCCACTAGAAATCTTAAAAACGAAATTACTTCACTGGTGGTGTTGACAGAAAACTTAGAGATACCTCTTAGCAACATTGCCAATGGATGAGGCAAGCTACTAAACCCGGGTGACATAGTAGGTAAAGGTTTCAATGGCAAAGAAGTTAATTCAGAACGGATGTTACCCAACGATGCACGGCGTTCAGACTCGTTGTCCAATGGGGCAGAGATAGTTTGAGCAGCAACGGTTATCCTATTAACTTCTCCCTTGGGAGGCGCTTCCTCACTGCCTGCATTCACTATGGAGGGTTGATCAGATTTGGGAGGAGCCTCCCCCGTTAACAATAGAGTGACTTTACTAGACAATTCAGAAATAGTTTCAAGGAGCGTATTAGCTTCCTTCCTCTGAACGTCATTCACCTTTAGAGACAACAGATCATTAACTCTATTTGAAAAGTGATATAGTCTGCCTTGCACACGCTTAATTTGATTAGGAGATGGATCATTTTCATCAAAAAAACTAACTACAGAAGCTAGCCCAGTAATATTCTCCGTGATCGTGGAAAGAGAGTCGTCAATTTCTTTCTCTCCCAAATTGGGGACGGAAATGGGCAAATCAAGGGACTCTCTAAGCTTGTTAGTGTCTATTGCAACCGTGCCTCCAGATTGCACATTTCTAATAGTCAATTCATATATCAACTCCTCCTTGCGCAAGTAATTAAGGAGGAGAACATCGCGAGGGCCGGGCATGATGACAGAACAATTTTGAAAAACTCAAAAAATTCCAGCAACTGAGAAAATTGTTAGAGTTCGAATTAAAGCAATGTTTAGCCGTCAAAAGGGGCTAAATTGAGACCCATTCAACCACGCTCTGCTACCACTTGTTACCGGATTTTTGTGGTAGTTAAGCATGAAAGAAGGTGCTGGGTGGTGAATAGGTCTCAAACTACTAAAGAGAAATTAAATTTAAAATTTTAACAAGGTTATATTTTCTTTTCAAAATTAGGTAACAACAAATAGAACAGGTACTTAGTAGCCGAAATACAACTTGAAATGTACAATTACAGGGATTAAAGAATTTGGGCTTCTAGCCCTGAAAACACAATTCTTGAGCAACTAGCTCAACTTTACGATATACCAATTTCAACAAAAGGGGCAGAAGACCCCAATCAAATCCTGGAGCCCTTGCTCCAAATTACACAGCAAAGCCTCCTCGAGGCATACAACTCTCAGTTTTAGAAAAGAGCCACTCGCTCTTAAAGTTAAGCCTCTCCCAGGCCACACCAAACTCAACTTTCAAGTTGTCCTCAAAGGACATATACACAGGGGTAAAATACCCAACCTACTGAGGTCTATTAGGAGAGAAAAGATTAATACATGACCTCTAAAATACAACTTGAGAGGAGGCGAACTTGCACTCCTAATACACTTTGCTTAAGACTTACTTGGCACTAGGCCGTTACTACAAGGGCTAATCCCATACTACGGAGGTGACTTAATGGCAATTTACATTACATTACGGGAGAATTGGTTGAGAAAAATAAGTTCACCTCAAGACGATGTGAGTGGGAACTCGAGAGGGTTAGCACTCTCTATCCCATAATGTAGCTTTACAAGAGAATAGAAGAAAAGAGTAGTTACATTTTAGGAAAAGGTTACATGATGGAAAACGCTTCGAACCCGCCGCGAGAGTTAAACTGCCGACCTAGCAAGAAAAGAAGATATTAATAGGCCATTACCTGGTAGTAGAACGCTGCCGAGGAAAGAGGCGCTTCCCGCCTCCTGCTATGTACTTAATACACAGAAAGATGGAACAGAAGTGGCCCGGAGACCCTAAAATCAGCAGTTTAAATACTCTCGCAGAGAATTCTAGGCGTTAGGGGAAAGAAAACACCCTCCCACAAAGATTTTATTGGGTAGGACCCCGCAACAGATACAAGTTGGGGGAAGATACCCCTGATTGGCCAGAAATTCATTGAAGAAATTCGTGATTGGATACATTCAAAGCAAGGGGAAGAAAGGGGTAAATATTGCCAACTTAAACAATGATAGAAATAAATTTAACAAAGAACAAACTCCTGAAATTAAATTTTCTCCAACAAAATAGTTCTTTGACTCTGCACTAGGTTGCACTATTGTTGATCTTCAGTAGTGTCCTCTAGAAGAGAAAGTTCACACTTCTTAATACAAGCAAAACAAAAGTACATCGAAAATGACACAGTTCACAAACTCAAAATTTTCCAGGTAGTGACATCTTCTGAGAAATTTGAAAATTAAGACCGTAGATAAAGTTCAGATTTCCTCCAGAAGAGGAGTATTAACTGGCGCAACTTTTAAATAAACGGTGTGGAGGTGTACCGCCCGGTACAATTATTATTATTATTATTATTATTATTATTATTATTATTATTATTATTATTATTATATACACAATATACAAAAATCTGAAGTGAATGAATGGATTTCGAAACAATTAATTTCAAAAGGAACAATACAGCATAAGTAAGCATTTTTACATACCTAGTCAGTGGAAGGTAAAAATTGACACGTATTTTGGAATGAATAGTTCTGAAAGGGGACTCTGTGTAGCGGTAGACAAAAACACTAAATCAAAGCAGGATTTTATTGACAATGAGCAGGATCAACTCTTTTATGTACTATTTATCGAAAGAAGCTATGAAATGAAATGAAATAGCGTATGGCTTTTAGTGGCGGGAGTGTTCGAGGACATGTTCGGCTCGCCAGGTGCAGGTCTTTTGATTTGACTCCCGTGGGCGACCTGCGCTTCGTGATGAAGATGAAATGTTAATGACGACACATACACCCAGCCTTCGCGCGAGCGAAATTAACCAATGATGGTTAAAATTCCCGACCCTATCAAGAATCGAACCCGGGACCCCTATGGCCAAAGGCCAGCTCGCTAACCACTTAGCCACGGAGCCGGACGCCGAAAGAAGCTATGATAAATTTGCGTACCCTTTGAGACCATCCCGCGTACCCCTGTTGGCACGCTTCACTTTGAATACGACTGTATTAGACTGTAATATATTATAATTAACATGAACAGAAGTGCTTTAATTTTAAATAGGGGTCATTTATTGTGCACTTTGTCAAATTTATCTGGGGAATAGATAGTTCGAAGTTGGTTTAATGCTTATTTCAGTGTCTTGTTTATCAGTTCATGATTGTTCCGCGTTCAATATCAATCGATATCGGAATTCGATAGTTGTCGGTATCATATACAGTTACATCACATTTAATTAGCATATTATAGTATGGTCGAATAAAAGAGGTACTAAAATATTGTAAAATAAAAACTAGAACAATACTAAAATGATGCAAATTGCTCATTTCTTGGTTGAATACTCAACATGGTGGCCCTGATTACAACTCCATGCATCCAAGTGGATAGCCCCTGAGGGCCATGATTTGACTCTGTCATTAAAAAGGATCCTATTAAAACATTCCAAGTACTTTTTTCCCCCAAAGGTCCGTCGAATCTCTGGCAAGCGCAGATGTTCTTTTTAAAATATGTCCGGTGGTAATGAAGCACTTAGTGGGACATAAATAACTGAGTGTCTTACCTGCGCGATTTTTCTGCGTCCCGTGTGACTTGTGGAATAAATTATTGTTTGTTGTGTGAGACAGGACAGGACTTATCGTGGCCATGAGATTATGAAGTAAAGCCCGTTCCCAAGAGACCTGTGGGACTATATTTCTCCCTGCCTAACTAATGCGCTCACTCCGACGGATACATGATATTGCTATCTTTTCGTTTCCTGTATGCGAAATTAAATCTCTTCTTGGCGCAATTGTGTGCGTCTCCATTAGTTCCGTCGCTTGTTGCCAGTCAAGTCACCATTATTTTTATTTATACCTCTGTTTAAGATCCACCTGTTCTGTTTCGCAAGAGGTTGCCACATCGGCGAACAAGATGCAGCCTCTTTCCTCAGCTGATCCAATAGGTACTTTGAACTCGTCCTCCATTGGGATCCAGGTATTAGGTTTAGTAACTTTCTACCCAACTGCCCGTGGTTCTTTTACCAGCGCGACCCCAGTTTTGAATGTGGTGCATTTTCAGTCATGAGTACAGCTCACCAGAATCATGGGTTTAAACCTCACTCGCCAGTTTCCAAAAATGTAGATTTTCTTCGACTCCAGATGCATTGCCTGATACTACGAAGCACAAAGACTGCACAACTTACAAAAGTAATGGGTTTAAGTCTCAGTCTCCGACTTCCAAAGAGTAGTCTTTCCCCGACTTCAGGTACAGTACCTACGACTCCTGCAGAAGATCGGGAGTAATTGTTGAATGATTTAAAGAAGGAGTTACAAGGTGAAAAAAAGTGATGGAGTCACGGGCGTAGCCAAGGGGGGAGGGGGTTACTGAAGGTTTAGAATCCCCCACTTCCATGGAAATTTTACAAAAGATAAAATAAAAAACAGACATTAAACAGTAAGCTAAATAAACAGACATCATTGTAGAACCAACAGATCTGATGTTCTAAGAAGCCTCGAAAATTGGTTTTTACATTGTAAACTGAACACACCATTCGCTGTAGAACTGTTGACCTTAATCGTATTGTTCTTGTTCCGTACTTTAATGTAAGATTTTGTAGTGTACTGCAATCTGAATATCAACATAATTCACTTGTCAGTGACCTTATAATGACAACGATCGACCGTAGCCGTGTTGAAACACTGGATCTCGTGAAATCTCCGAAGTTAAGCAACATTGGGTGTGGTCAAGATTTGGATGGGTTGCCACGCGCTGTTGATGGAGGTGATGGTGCGGGGGGGGGGAGTAAGGGAATGGAGGAGCGGAAAGGAACTGGGCACCCTACCGTACGTTAACTCCAGCTCAAGCACACCTCTGCGGAGGTTCGGACCTACCTTCGCGCAGAATGCACCTTTACCTTTATAATGATAAGCCAGGCATGCTCGTACCACACTTCATGTTCTTTCACCATTTTGAACTATGATCCCTCCCGATCGGCCGATCCTGGCTACGCTACTGGACGGAGAGCAGTCGAGCGAATTCAGATGATACAGGAAATATTAGATCAAGAATTGGAGTCTTAAAGTAGGCAAATAATCTTATTTGGGTAGTAAAATAACTAGTGATGGTAGAAGTAAGGAGGACATAAAGTGCAGACTAGCACAAAGAAGGCCTTTCTTAAGAAATGCATTTCCTCACCTCGAATTCGAATTAGAATGTCTTCGAAGAATTTCGCCTGGAGGGTAGCATTGTATGGAGGTGAATCGGGCGAGTTGGCCGTGCGGTTGGGGGCGCGCAGCTGTGAGCTCGCGTCCGAGAGATAGTGGGTTCGAATCCCACTTTGGACATTCCTAAAGATGGTTTTCCGTGGTTTCCCGTTTTCACACCAGGTAAATGCTGGGGCTGTACCATAATTAACGCCATGGCCGCTTCCGTCCCATTCCTAGGCCTTTCCTGTCCCATCGTCTCCATAAGACGTATCTGTGTCGGTGCGACGTAAAGCAAATAGCAAATGTATGGAGGTGAAATACGAACAATAACCAGCTCAGAAAGAAAGTGAATATAAGCTTTTGAAATGTGGTGTTACCCAGTAATGTTGAAGGCAAGATAGGTAGATTGAATCACGAATGAAGAGATATTGAATCGAATTGTTGCGAGAAGAACGATTAGGTGAAATTTGACGTGAAGAAGAGAGAGAATGATAGGACACATCTTAAGACACCCAGGATATTTTCAGTTGGTTTTTTAGGGAAGTGTAGGTAATAATAACGCTAGAGGTAGACCAAGGCATGACTATGTCAAGCAGATTAGAGGATATGTAGGGTGCAATAGTTATGTAGGAGTGAAAAGGTTATCACAGGATAGGGTGGTATGGAGCGCTGCATCAAAGCAGTTTATGGACTGATGATCCGAACAACAACGGCAGCAACAACAATAAAAACAACCTAACGTACAGACTAGGACAGTTTTTCTAATTAGCAATCTAATCACAAAAATCAAAACACATGTAGAGACATTACAGGAGAAAACTACTAAAATTCTGAACAGTAAGTAAAAAATAGTCCGGCCCAGCGTTGTAGGGGGCAATGCGTCCGCCTGTCACCCGGCGGCCCCAGGTTCGATTCTCGGCCGGGTGAGGGGTTTTTAATTGTAAATTGTGTTTGTGCCGTACTTAACGTTCCTTTCCTTACATTCAACACTACACTTCCGCAATTCCAATTACGCACAGGTTCATAACTTATGGTGCAACTAGGGGCAAAAGATCTCTATAGGTCAAAGCCACGAACAAATGGCATTTAATTTTAAAAAAGGTAAAAAATACGACGATAAGGACCGAAATGTTTCCTAAAAGGGGAAATGTGAGGGATGATTTGGTGGTTGATGTGGTTATACTGTATAACGTGACTCAAAAGGTAGAGGTTTCTCTCCGCTGCCTTATGTGCAGCTCGTTAAGATATCTGTTGTTCTAATTTCAGCACTGATTTTCTGGCGCTTCACAACATTATGCCTGAAATTTTACCTTCTTTAACGAAAAGCATATCACTTTTCCAGCATCGTGTACGTCTTCTCGGAACTTTGTAATAAGATCGCATACCATATCGCAATGTGAATATTTGCAATTCAGGAATCGCTCCTGAAATATGTTGACTCCTCCTGTTAGAGTTTCGAGGGGATGATTATCTAAATGTGGCCATGATGTTGAGGTAACGGGCCTGCCTCTTACCTGCAAGCCCCGCGTTCGATTCTTCCCCGGTCCAAGAGTTCTAATTCTGGACTGATTGCTGGAACGGGCTTCACCCAGCCTCATGAGACCAAATGAGAAACTATCGGATATGAGAGGTAACGGACCCGGTCGCAAAAGTAGAGTAATAGGATGTCGTTACGCTGATCACGTGCCGTCCAACTGGGCAAATGTTGGTTCGGTAGCCCAGGGCCCTTAGTGGGCTGTACGAGTGTATTCTTTTATTTAATTAGGTAATAGTCAGCACCACACCGCAAGACCACCACCGTAAAGGGGTGACGTTCATTCTTGGCATTCTATTTTGCATACCCCCCCCCCCAACGAAATAGATTTTTTACTGTTGCAAACAATTCTTAACAAAGTAGGGATCCCCATACTACGAATAGCGTAAAATAAAGCAATTTCCTCAATTGTACCGAAAATTGAAGGGCTAAAGGGCCCAGAAATTTTTCAAATTGTAAGTCTTGGATAGCTCTATCAAACTAGAGAAACAAATTTCGGAAATCACTTCCGGCCCAATTGAAGTTCTGGAAAAACAGCCTAAAACCGCTTGTTTCTTTACTCGTTTTCTTTTTTTATTCAAATCCTAGCCAAATTCACTTATTTACGTAATTCTTTCTGAAATGTGTTTTTTGGTTCAATGCCCTGAGGTATTTTTTTTATTTTTGAAAAATGTTCACACCGAACTTAGTTATAAGGACTTAAGTGAAACTCTGCATTGACTCACATTAGCGCTCGTAGTGGTGCTTAAGTGAAACAGTGCATTGACTCACATTAGCGCTCGTAGTGGTGCTTAAGTGAAACAGTGCATTGACTCACATTAGTGCTCGTAGTGGTGCTTAAGTGAAACAGTGCATTGACTCACATTAGCGCTCGTAGTGGTGCTTAAGTGAAAGAGTGCATTGACTCACATTAGCCCTCGTAGTGGTGCTTAAGTGAAACAGTGCATTGACTCACATTAGCGCTCGTAGTGGTGCTTAAGTGAAACAGTGCATTGACTCACATTAGCGTTCGTAGTGGTGCTTAAGTGAAACAGTGCATTGACTCAAATTAGCGCTCGTAGTGGTGCTTAAGTGAAACAATGCATTGACTCACATTAGCGCTCGTAGTGGTGCTTAAGTGAAACAGTGCATTGACTCACATTAGCGCTCGTAGTGGTGCTTAAGTGAAACAGTGCATTGACTCACATTAGCGCTCGTAGTGGTGCTTAAGTGAAACAGTGCATTGACTCACATTAGTGCTCGTAGTGGTGCTTAAGTGAAACAGTGCATTGACTCACATTAGCGCTCGTAGTGGTGCTTAAGTGAAACAGTGCATTGACTCACATTAGCCCTCGTAGTGGTGCTTAAGTGAAACAGTGCATTGACTCACATTAGCGCTCGTAGTGGTGCTTAAGTGAAACAGTGCATTGACTCACATTAGCGTTCGTAGTGGTGCTTAAGTGAAACAGTGCATTGACTCAAATTAGCGCTCGTAGTGGTGCTTAAGTGAAACAATGCATTGACTCACATTAGCGCTCGTAGTGGTGCTTAAGTGAAACAGTGCATTGACTCACATTAGCGCTCGTAGTGGTGCTTAAGTGAAACAGTGCATTGACTCACATTAGCGCTCGTAGTGGTGCTTAAGTGAAAGAGTGCATTGACTCACATTAGCGCTCTCAGTGTTAGAAAAATGCAAATTGCTAATCGAATCGACCGGATTAAGAAAAGGATTGAAATTTTTAGGGATAAATTAATATATTCTCCTACTAAATTATATTTCATTTACTGTACCTATAATTCGTAGCTCATATCCGTAGATTGTTTTCAACATTGAGTTGCTTTCCTGAGGAGAGTTTTAACAAAACAGAGTGTCTGACAAAGGTAGCCGTCGTCTGCTGTGTTCTGAACTGTGTGTTGGTGTAGTGATGTGACTTGAAGGATTGTTTGAGACAGCTCAAACTCTCAGTCTCCGAGAGCAAAGGGAATGAACGATTCGAGCCGACTTAGAATCAAACGTGGGACCCCAAGGTCCGAACTTCAAGATACTGACCAGCCAGACAAAGAGACGGGCATGGGGATGTTAAGAACTCGGGATATTAGTTATGGGTCAGCCTTGAAGACGTCTTCTGTACAGCATGTTGTCCAACGGACGTCGATAGCACAAATGTTTATGTGGTTGAATGAAACTTATCAATGGCCTATTGGGTGTCGTCAGGCGTAGAGGAGAGTGCAGTGAACTCTTGCACATGTTCTTGAAGGTAAGCTTGCTGTAGAACACCGCCGAAGGCCCAACAGTCTGACACTTTGGAGCGAGCAATATTTACCATCATGTTGGCTGCGGGTGACTTCTTGACCGCGCCATAAAGACTCAATTTCGTTTGAAGTACACCGCCAAGCCAAATCTCCATTCAAAGTTGTGTTTATTTAGTTAAATGAATGACTGCCACACAGGAGGGGACGGACGTGTATTTTTACATTAGCTGGTGTCTTCCGTCTACTTCTGACTGAGCAGGTGGAGTATTTATTACCTCTGAATAGTAACACGACGCAACATGAAACAGTAGGAAGTTTATACCACCAGAGGCTGCTGTAAACCCTTTGTCACAAGGCCGATGGCGCTCGAGCAATTAAGAAATGTCTCTTACATGCACTAGTAAGAAGCACTGTTGAACGTCGATAACACGTACGTTAAAATTCTAAAATGTCAGCTATCGGGAATCGACCACAGATGAATGTAAGCATATATACAGGGTGGTCGAAAACGACGTTAACCGAGCGTATGAGCATTAGAGCCTTGGTCATAATGATAACTTGTAGAGCCTGGATTTTTTATGCACTAATAGGTTAGAATGAAAACTTACTGAAGCGAGTAGCAAGTATAGTCTATCTTCACAACGACTCTGCTATGGAGTTTGCATAAACATTAGGGGTACGGCTCATCAGAACCCCTATAATTTATGTTACTCTTGCTACATTATTGAAGACCGGGTGGCCGACACTACCTACTAACCCAAATTAGTTTTGCAATCTAACCTGTTACTGCATAAAAATCCGGGCTTTACTGATAAGTAATTTAAAAAAACTTACGTCGATATCTCGCTCCGTTGTCTTTTAATAAGCTTCTGAAATTAACCAATCAGATCGCTTCGCGGGCGAATTCATATGAGCTTTACGAGGCGGCGTTGCTAAATTTGCACATGGCTTGGTCGGGCTTGAGAGCCATGCCGAGAAATGAGCATCAAACACTAACACACCAACTTCTTGTATCGGTGCTCTCAATCCGGTTGTAAGCCACATGTAGCTTTAGCAACACCACCTCGCAAAGCCCATATGAATTCCCACACGAGGCGATCTGATTGGTTAGTTTCAGCAGCTGATAAAGTGACAACGACGTGAGATACCGATTATTTTTCAAACTAATTATCAGTAGAGGGTGGATTTTGGCATATTTGCATGTTTTGTTTGTTTCAAGACATAATATGCCTATAAGAAATAAAAGCCGTTCATACCATTTGAAATCGCATGGCTAAGTTTTGTAATGCATATAAATGCATAATTGCAGTTATTATTATTTTGTGTAAAACAACATAGGCTATAATATTGTATATTGATATTCAAATTACCGAGTGAGTTGGACGTGCGGTTAGGACCGCGCAGCTGTGAGCTCGCATCCGGGAGATAGTGGGTTCGAACCTCACTGTCGGCAGCCCTGAAGGAGGTTTTCCGTGGTTTCCCATTTTCATACCAGGCAAATACTGGGGCTGTACCTTAATTAAGACTATGGTTGCTTCCTTCCCATTCCTAGGCTTTTCCTCTCCCATCGTCGCCGTAAGACCTGTGTGGGTGCGACGTAAAGCAAATAGAAAAAAAAAAAAAAAAAAAAAAACACATTTTCATACCAGGCAAATGCTGGGGCTGTACCTTAATTAAGGCCATGGCCACTTCCTTCCCATTCCTAGCCCTTTACTGTCCCATCGTCGCCGTAAGACCTATCTGTGTGGGTGCGACGTAAAGCAAATAGAAAAAATTCATACCAGGCACCTTAATTAAGGCCATGGCCGCTTCCTTCCCATTCCTAGGCCTTTACTGTCCCGTCGTCGCCGTAAGACTTATCTGTGTGGGTGCGACGTAAAGTAAATAGGAAAAAAAAATTTCATACCAGGCAAATGCTGGGGCTGTACCTTAATTAAGGCCATGGCCGCTTCCTTCCCATTCCCAGGCCTTTCCTGTCCCATAGACGCCGTAAGACCTATCTGTGTCGGTGTGACGTAAAGCAAATAGCCAAAAAAAGAAAAAATATTCAAATCTGTGCAATAATACAAAGAAATGAATGTGTAAAAATTTCGTTCGCCGCCGGCAACCTTTTCATTGCATTGTTGTTGACAGTCGACAATATTAACAAGAGCTTGACAATGTGTACTTTTTTTTTTTTTGGTGGTGTTTAGGCTTTTGGTTCACGTGTTGAAATCATAGATAAATAATGTTTTACGAGACCTGAAGTAGCAGAAAAAGGAGACCCTTCCTCGATGCATGCTATGCTACTCTGGGAGAAAACTAAGATCTGCCGTTCCAAAGTCTTATTCCACTGCAGCGAGCATTCAAACTTATTACTGCAGTTGTTTTCCCTACCTGCTTCTCTCTGAAACATTGATTTTCAGATTTTCTTGTGCATTTCAGTGGCGAAGTGTCTAATTTTCATAATTGTTCGCTATTTTGACCATTTCCAGACAAAAATACAAGAATAAGGCACATAATTAGAAATCCTGGCTGTGATTACTCATTAAGAAGTTATTTATTGCTTGTATTCTGTTCGGGTGGGTGACGAGTGAAGTTAGTTATAGAATTGGACTTCATTATCCGCGAGCCAAACCCTTCTCTTTCTCTCTCTCTGTCTTCTCTTTTCTCCTTCCTCTTCTGCGAGAGTTCCAGCGTCTCCGTAACCGGGAGCTCCAAAGAAGGGTTATTATGGAATTTACTACCTAATAATTCAATTACTTGACCAGTCCTGATAACGCCATATAGAACCATAATTAAAACCAATTAATTCTTAAGACTATAAGCTTTGGGGATATTGGAAATAATTGAGAATTTAGTGGTAGACAAAGACCGTACTACCCTCCACTTCCATTAAATGGTGTGGGAGTAGTCTGGGGGAAAAGAGACGATATCTTTTTTTTTTCACCCTCAGAAGAGTCTGGTGTATTAAAAATGTACGATTTAAATCTGAGTGTGGCTTTGCTTGCACTATGTTAATTGCCGCAGGACTCCTAAGTGGGAGTTGCCTTGCGAACACATGTGTATAGATGACATAAGGGAGCACGTTAGATAATAATATCTTCCCCTATTGCTAAGTGGTATCGTATAGGAACTTAATTGTCTAAAGCGAGGATTATTACCATCCCCGTGGAATGTATTTGATATTTCGTGGTCTACGAAAGTTACGTGGTTCTATATTATTCGCAAGACCAATCTTGTTTCACTGAAGCGGAAAATCCAGCTTGTTCTTTCTCATTTAAAAGATTCACATGCACTTTACTACAGATTCTGTGCGGATTCATTTCGTTGGACGCAGCCTTCTAGAATTAAAAGTTCTTCACTATAAAATGGAATGGAGATTCAGATCTAGGATTATCTATTTCATGGTAATGAAGTTTCGTAAGCATTTGCACCTCTTCTTCGAAAATTGCGGTTTTAGAATCTTCAGACTCTCCGCTCCATAATTTTTGCCCACTCTTGGAAACAAACTCACCGATCTAGTTAATAAATATTTACATTTCACAACGCTTATTTGCTCTAATTAATTAATTATCTTCTGTCTTCTACATTAAACCTGTGGTCTACGTTTTCTCCTTAAGACCAGCCTGGAGCTGCTGCATTTATTTACCTCCCTTCTAAGTACCAAAAAACCAAATCCCATGGCGCATGAGACCCGAAGGGCCATGGCGTATCAAGCGGCCGCTGCTCAGCCCGAAGGCCTGCAGATTATGAAGTGTCCTGTAGTCAGCATGACGAATTCTTTCGGCTGTTATTCTTGACTTTCTAGACTGGATCCGTTATCACTGAAAAGTTCTATCTTCATTTGTACGAACCACGCATGGACCTTACAAAAAATCCCTTCTTTCACTTTCTTTGATAATTCAATTTCTATAAAAAGTAGGATCATACCTAACCAAAATTTGCAAGGTACTCTTTGCCTTGTGGTAGCCAATAATAATAATAATAATAATAATAATAATAATAATAATAATAATAATAATAATAATAATAATAATAATAATAATAATAATAATAATATACCGTGCTCGATAGCTGCAGTGACTTAAGTGCGGCCAACACCCAGTATTCGGGTGATAGTGGGTTCGAACCCACAGTACTGCAAGCTGAATATCAACGTAATTCACTTGTATCAGTTTCCTTATAACGACACTTATGCATCCCCGCACCACACACCCACCTTCACTATGTTCTATTATCATTTTGTAACTACTGTATAACCCGCATCCTCTCCATCGGTCGATCCTGGCTACTAGCTTCAAGTATGAGTGTGAAAATTCAAACACGTATGTTATCTATTACCTAGAGAGCTTAGGAGAATATATAGAAAGGAGAAATTCACTCCGCCTATTTTAGGAGTTAAAAGCAGGGACATCAAGAAACAAAGGTAAGAAGTTTGTAGTGCTACGTCATTGCTGACACCCTTGTTATAGTCACGGAATATTCGATCCCCACATAGACGGCCGTGGGATTTGTGGAATGTAAAATCCCATCCAAGTAGTTCGCATTCCGCGTAAATAAACAAGTGTGAAAACGGGAACAACGGAAAACACTTTTCAGGGCTGCCGACAGTAGGATTCGAAGATACCATCTCCCGAATGCAACGTAACACCTACGCGACTCGAACCGCACAGCTAAATCACTCGGCGAATTAAGTAGACTAATAATAATGTACGAAAACCAAGGGTTAAATTCTTCAGACACATTTCCAGAATGGACGACGACAGGTTAATTTTTTTCAAATCAACAATTTGAACAAGGCTAATAGAAAGGCAACTCGTATGAAAAATGTTTTATTAACATGAAGAAGGACCTGCAAAAAAGGCATATCATAGAAAAAGGCACTCTCGTCAGAACCACATTCAGAAACAAAATACAGGCATTTGAAGAATTCCGGGAACCAGAAACAGCGACCAAGAATAAACAGCATTGGACCGATTGAACGGAAGAAGCTGTAAGCATGAGAATGAAGGGAAACTGGCGCGAAAGAAAACTGAAATCATAATTAATTATTTACGTGGCCAAAATCGATTCAAAAAAGAAACTCCCTTTGCGAAATTGAAATGATCATAAATATGTCTTCCGGTCATGGCCATCCATGAACGGCTGTTAATTTCAGATGGCAACCAGCCATAAGACATAGTCTGCATGGTTGCTAGGTAACACTGCCTGACCATCAGTACCCGCACGGTTGCTATGGTTACACATTCGTCACACATTTTGTTGCGTTACGTTCCACAAATATTCGCATGACCACTCAGCCATAAGACATATTAAACCCTTTAAGGTAAAGGTCATGGGTTCAATATATAGGTCAAAATAAAAATTTATTGTAATAATAATAATAATAATAATAATAATAATAATAATAATAATAATAATAATAATAATAATAATAATAATACGGTGGGATTAAGTTTCGTAAAATAATATTGGCTTGGATTCGAACCCTGGTTAGAAGCCAGTTACGGTACCACTGAATCATAAAACATAACTCTACTGTACGATGTAAATAAATATCATGCTAATGACCCGACACGTATTCAGTAGACGGGTCTAAGCTGTGAATGAATTAAGAAGCAGGGTAATTTCGTTATCGGACTCTCCAGAACGAACCAAAGAAGTTAGCGGAATTACATATTTTTCTCCACTAAATTGTGAACTTGCAATACACGTATTTTTGTTTAGTGTTTCCCACGTAATGTCCCGTATCGCACGTGTATCTCTTCGCCTCCCAAACGAATCTCTAATTGTGAGAATAAATTCGATTCCCTACTTCCCTTCCCACCACCTCAACAACACGCAAAGTGTCTCTTCGCCCAAACGTGTGGTGAGGCTTTCCAATTGGATCCAAGCCTCGCATGGAAGTTTACAGCTTGTAAGTGTGGTTTCCTCATTGCCCGCTTCGTTCTATATATTATATGAGAGAAGGGAAGCCAATTGTACAATAGTGGAAGCTGTTGAAATAAATTGAGGCGCCGAGACTTGGGCCTGCTTATTAGACAAGCAACACGGCAACAATAGATGGGACACATTCACAATGAGACCCGACCTCCCAGCTTGAGACTTTTGGTTTAGTAGGTGTCGACATTCCGAAGTACCTCATCCAAGATATGTCTATTTATAAATTATGTGTACATGCAACGGCCTCAAAAGATAAAAGTAACTTTAAAAAATAGTCTTGTTTCTTATAGTCCGGGTATTTTTTATAACGTTCTACCTTCGGCATCTTGACCTAATAATAATAATAATAATAATAATAATAATAATAATAATAATAATAATAATAATAATAATAATAATAATAATAATAAAGTTCGCCTCCATGGTCTGGTGGTTAGTGTGATTAGCTGCCATCCCCGGAGACCGGAGTTCGATTCCCGTCTCTGCCACGAAATTTGAAAAGAAGTACGAGGGCTGGAACGTGGTCCACTCAGCCTCGGAAGGTCAACATAGTAGAGGGGGGTTCGATTCCCATCTCAGCCATCCTCGAAGTGGTTTTCCGTGGTTTCCCAATTCTCCTCCAGGCAAATGCCGGGATGGTACATAACTTAAGGCCACCACCGCTTCCTTCCCTCTTCCTTGCCTATCTCTTTCGATCTTCCTATTCCCCCACAAGGCCCCTGGTCAACCTAACAGCTGAGCCGCCTGTTCGAAGTATTGGACCTCGTTCTCCTCTCCAGTTGTATTCCCCCGCCAAAGTCTCACGCTCCAGGACACTGCCCATGGGGCGGTAGAGGTGGGTTCCATCCCAGCATTTGCCTGGAGGAGAAGTGGGAAACCAATGAAAACCACTTCCAGAATGGCTGAGGTGGGAATCGAACCCAGTTGACTTCCCGAGGCTGAGTGGACCCCGTTCCAGCCCTCGTACCACCTTTCAAATTTCGTGGCAGAGCCGGGAATCGAACCCGAGCCTCCGGGAGTGGCAACTAATGTTTACTAAAAACAGCTTTGGCAAATCCGTCCGTCCGTTCCACTGGGACCGATTTGCTTTTGCTTCATTTTTATTTTAGCGTATTCTCTCCGGAATTACCTGCGGGTGAATCATAGGTCTCTAAGTAATCATAACATCGAATCATTAAATGATCACTCCAATAATTGCAGGCTAAGGCCCTTTCAAGAACGTTAAGTGCCGTGTTTTTTTTGTTTTTTTTTTTTTTCGGGTAATAGGCTATTAACATTTTGTACACATTGCAGGAAAATTAATTCCGGAGACGTGGTTCAACTTCTACAACAAAAACTTTCGACGAAGATTTATAGATTATCAAAAATCTTGCGTTGTATACGAAGATTTCCCTGAAATGCTACTCATTGTCCGCCTCTGTGGTGTAGTGGTTAGCGTGATTAGCTGCTACCCCCTGAGGTCCGGGTTCGATTCCCGGCTCTGCCACGAAATTTGAAAAGTGGAACGAGGGCTGGAACGGGGTCCACTCAGCCTCGGGAGGTCAATTGAGTAGAGGTGGGTTCGATTCCCTCCTCAGCCATCCTGGAAGTGGTTTTCAGTGGTTTTCCGTGGTTTCCCACTTCTCCTCCAGGCAAATGTCGGGATGGTACCTAACTTAAGGCCACGGCCGCTTCCTTCCCTCTTCCTTGTCTATCCCTTCCAATCTTCCCCATCCCCCGCAAGGCCCCTGTTCAGCATGGCAGGTGAGGCCGCCTGGGCGAGGTACTGGTCATTCTCCCCAGTTGTATCCCCCGACCAAGAGTCTGAAGCTCCAGGACACTGCCCTTGAGGCGGTAGAGGTGGGATCCCTCGCTGAGTCCGAGGGTAAAACCGAACCTGGAGGGTAAACAGATGATGATGATGATGATGATGATGCTACTCATTAGAAAGTACGGAAAGGATACCAAGAAACATTTTCAGAATTGCTTTTGGGCCCATGACCTAGATGTTAGGCCCCTTTAAACAACAAGCATTATGATCAACAACCAAACAACAATTGCGTTTACCTTAAAAAAAAGATTGAATTTTTGAACTTCAGATGACGATGCATGTTAAACGCTTGACTTGACATGGGAATGACTATCAGCACGAGAAAAGCTCCGTAAAATTAGTATAGTTAGCTAGGTTTGATCTGTCTTCGAATGGTCAGTCCCGAAGGCAACGCTTGTCAGTACACCACCATCCTGTGAGAATACATATCGTAAATACTGTACTTCAAATGACTGAGGGAGTTGGACGTGCGGTTAGGGACGCGCAGCTCTGAGCTTGCATTCGTGAGATAGTGAGTATGAAGCCCACTGTCGGTAGCCCTGAAGATGGCTTTCCGTTGTTCCCCATTTTCACATCAGGCAAATGCTGGGGCTGTACCTAACTTAAGGCCACGGCCGCTTCCTTCCCACTCTTAGCCCTTTCCTATCCCATTCTCGTCATAAGACCAATCTGTGCCGTGCGACGTAAAGCCAATTGTAAAAAAAAAAAAAGTACTTAAAATGATTCACCTGTTCCATTTTAAAATGGTTATCACCGAGTGAGTTGGCCGTGCGGTAAGGGGCGTTCAGCTGTAAGCTTGCGTTCGATAGATAGTGGGTTCGAACCCCACTGTCGGCAGCTCTGAGGATGGTTTTCCGTGGGTTTCCCATTTTTACACCAGTCAAATGCTGGGACTGTACCTTATTTAAGGCCACGGCCGCTTCCTTCCCACTCTTAGCCTTTTCCTATCCCATTGTTGTCATAAGACCTATCTGTGTCGGTGCGACGTAAAACCAATTGTAAAAAAAAAGTACTTATAACGATTCACCTGTTCCATTTTAAAATGATTATCTCCACATACAGATGTGTGAAAATTATTAGACTCAACACTAGGACTGGAATATGACCTATTACTTGCCTGCCTATAAAAATCTTTTTGTCTTGTAGTGGAGCTGTTTTACATTTTACTTGTTATCAGTTTAAAGTAAACTATGGAACACAAGTTGCATTTTCTTTCTATTACATCACTGATGATGTTATAATCATTAGACTCCTCTATCAAAAAATAAATTCCAATGTTCATGATTTTTATTTCTCTTTTGAGTGTTTAATTTTTCTTTTTCTACCACTTTTCCCACACCTTTGGGGTCGTGGGTGCGAACTGTGTCGCACATGTCGGCCAGAAGAATTAATCAGAGGTGATTAAAATCCCCGACCCGGCCGGGAATCGAACCCGGGACCGTCTGAACCGAAGGCCTTAACGCTGACCATTAAGCCAATGATTATTTCTCTTTTGAGTGTAATTAGATAAAAAAAATTACATGACGTGGTTCTGTGATATTTTGTTTTACTTGAGCGCTGGGATAATTCGCTGTGCTTTGTACCATTCACTATCCAAACTCTTGAAAAATGATGTTGTACGATTAGCACCCAACCAAATAGAAATATTTAATCTCAACGTAATATTTAGAAAATTACGAATAATGACTATTTGATTGAAAGATGTGGATTTCCATGGAACAAATTAGAAAGACAAGTGAGGGCAAAAGCAAAAACCTAGGCAATTTAATTTATGTCTTCTCCTTTGACTCTAATAATTTCTACACCTCTGTACTTTCCTTGAAAGAAAAATTATTTGCATCACCACCATCATGTGCACAATGTGAAATTGTCCTTCATTTTATAATTTATCACTTATTTATTGATGTGTTCTGTGTGAGATTTTTCTCTGTTGTGGTACGACAAGATTGCAGTGTTATAAACTTGGCAGTGGTGCGGAAATGGTCCTTAATAAGCCGCAATTGTAAGGGTCACACCAGTGGTCCCGCGAGTTCATTATATCTGCCAATTAAACGCTCTCTCCTCGGGGCCAGATTCTACCGGCAGCGTCTTAAGATAATAACAATCTTAAGGGAGCAATGCGTATACATTTGGCGCGACTATTACATGTTAGGTGGACGGTGTAAACGACCGTATCCAGGTGCAGTATACAGCGTTACCGACTTTATGAGCTCAGAGTTTCTCTTCGTGAAGGCGACAGCTTTGGAAACCTTCATGGTAAAGTTTCTGTATCTTTCTGTTTTTCAGCGTTTTCTTTTAATTTTAGTTAGGCGCACGATATAGACGAACATTTCTTCTTATGATGCCATCGCTTCACAGAAGGTGGGCGGCTACCATGGGTTATTTTTTCCTGTCTTGTCGTTCTCCTAACCTGCAATAATAACGTATCGCCGGGCTGAGTCTATAGTTTCCACACAGTTGCTATCTTAAGATTAAATGATAATAATATGAATATACATATATCTAGAAGAAAGGGTGATCTACAATAACACAGTATTGCAGTTTGAGGCGCCGGCCTTCTGACCGCGACTTGTCAGGTTCATAACACTACTCTTTTTTCGGAAATAACGCAAAACAAATCGTGCTACTTTCCTTTGAATCTTTTCCAGTTCTTGTATCAAGAAATTCTACTGAGGATCCCATACACTAGAAACATACTCTAACTGAGGTCTTACCAGTGACTTATAGGCCTACGTCCTCTCCTTTACATCCTTACTACAAGCCCTAAATACCCTCATATCCATATGAAGAGATCTGTAACTTTTATTTACAATAACAGTAATAGACATGATACTGTATAGGCTTTTGGGCTTATGCCGTGTCATAATATAAGGTGAATACTTTTACGTTTTGCAGAGATGCAGAGATGTTGCTGATGCATTTGTGGTCTGGACAGAAGGTCCTGAGAAACTTCACCTATTTCTAAACCACCCAAGTCAGCAACATCCTTCAATTAAATTCACTATCGAGATGGAGTCGGGCGGTTGCCTTCCTTTCATGGATGTTCTAGTAAGAAAGAAACCCGACGGATCCTTAGCACATACCGTCTATCGTAAGCCTACTCACACAAATCGCTATCTTCATGCAGATTCTCATCACCATCCAGCACAAAAACAAGGCATTCTCACAACACTCGCTAAGAGGGCGAGACGAATTTGTAGCCATCAAATATCCAGGTGGAGATGGACACGCTCAAAGTCACGTTCAACGGTAATGGTTACAGCGATTTGCAGATTTATAGAGCTCTGCATCCCAGAGAAACGACCAAGCAAAGCTCACAGAAGGAAGAAGTGAAGGGAACTGCCTACATGCCTTACAATCACAACACCATAGATCGAATTGCCAAGGTCCTCCGCAAACACTAGTCTATATAAAAACCGTGTTTGGCACCGCCACTAAAATTGCCCACAGTCTGAGTAAAACCAAAGACAAATTTTCCCCACTTTCACATCCTGGGATGTACGAAATTCTCTGTACTTGCGGTAAGGTATACATCAGCCAAACATGCCGGTCCATTGGTACCCGTATCAAGGAACATGAACGTAATATTCGTCTCAATCAGCCAGACAAATCGGCAATAGCTGAGCACGCTCTATCGTCGGGTCATGATGTCATGTTTCAAGATGTTCGAGCTCTTACCCACACTAGACACTGCAGGTCCAGGATTATACGGGAAGCTGTGGAAATTCGTAGAAATGCTAACAATTCCAACAGGGACACTGGCTATCAATTAAGTAATACCTGTTTGCCAGCCATTAAGGAATTGCGTAGGTAGTTCCCTTCCCTGTCCCTTCACTATTGTTATTTCGTCTCGGTGTTTTCCAAATTCGTACGTTACTCATCGTCAGATGTTTCATTCCAGGCTTGTGTCAATGTCATATGTTACGTACACATGTTATATGACTCTCTTAGACTGATTGTGATGGTTCGGTCAGCTTCCGCTTCGAACGCTAGCGCTGTGCCACGCCCGGGGAGCCATCTGGTGGCGAATGAACGTACCGTTTCCACTTCTTTTTTATAACGTCTAAATTTCAAAAGGCCATTGTTTAAAAGAAGCCTTTCTCATGGACAGTCGAGATTTTCTTCTGATGACGCAGAACACAGTTCTCTGCGAAACGTAAAGAATTTCACCTTATTTTCTTGACACGGCCAACGGCCGTAGCCGTGTTGAAACACCGGATCCCGTGATATCTCCGAAGTTAAGCAACATTGGGCGTGGTCAGGAGTTGGATGGGTTGCCACGCGCTGTTGGTGGGGGTAAGGGAATGGAGGAGCGGAAAGGAACTGGCCACCCTACCGCACGTAAACTCCGGCTCAGGAACACCTCTGCTGAGGTTCGGACCTGCCTTCGGGCAGAATAACCCTTACCTACTATTTCTTGACACGGTGTAATCCCAAAAGCCTATACAGAATCTTGTTTATAAGTACGGGCCGTGAAAGCATCAATGGCATCAATAATAATAATATTAATAATAATAATAATAATAATGTTGCGAACATATGATAACATGGCTATAGTTTCCACACAGTTACTACTTAAGGTTACACTTCTTACTACTTATTAATGATCTTCCTAAATGCGTACAGTATTCAAACATATTGCTATTCGCAGACGATGTAAAAATTTTCAAAACCATTCGTTCACAGGTGGACTGTAGATTTCTTCAGAAAGACCTCAATAGCATATCACATTGGAGCGTTATTAACAAGTTAGATTTTAACATTAACAAGTGTCATGTAATGGTATTTTCCAGGAATAAAAATAAAATTAGTCACTCGTATAATATTTTGAATACTAATCTGTCATCAGTGAATTTTATCAAGGATCTTGGCGTGCATTTTGACGCTAAATTGACGTTCTCTCTGCACATAAACGAAGTAGTTGCAGATGCTTACAGAATATTAGGATTTATTAAGAGATGCACACGTGACTTCACAAATCCCGAGGCAATAAA
Source organism: Anabrus simplex (assembly GCF_040414725.1). Lineage (NCBI taxonomy): Eukaryota > Metazoa > Arthropoda > Insecta > Orthoptera > Tettigoniidae > Anabrus > Anabrus simplex. The sequence continues at coordinate 57,110,997 of NC_090265.1, read as the reverse complement.
GCTATTATACAACTCCTTTGTAAGAAGTCGGCTAGAATATGCACCAACCATTTGGAATCCCACCTTTAAACTATATGAAAACAAAGTTGAAATGGTGCAAAACAAATTTCTTAGATACCTTACGTACAAAATAACTAATAATTATCCTAAATTTGATTCGTACGATGACTTAATGAAACAACTTGGCTATAAGTCCTTAGCAAAAAGACAAGTAATTGCAGTTCTTCTATTTGTCTACAAATTATTTAACAATCTTATTGGTAGCTCTAACTTGCTCTCTATGTTCAACTTGTCTGTCCCTAATCCAGCTACACGCCCGAAATATGTTACTTTCTACTGCACTAGATCAAGAACCCAACAACATAGTAATTCACCAGTGTTAAACTCAATGAAAATATTTAATAAATATAGCAATGAGTATAGAATAGATATATTTGCAACTACATACACATCCATAGTAAAACAATGTAAACAAATAACTTAATTGTTTTCTGTTCTAAGTTAAAATCCCACTTTGCTGATTCCTATTGTTAACCTCATAACTTTAGTTAATATTCTAGTTTCTAGTTTTACCATCTTACTCATCATTATTATCTTCGATAACATCACTACCATCATGTATAATTACAGTACTAATGTAGCTTTAAAGCAATTCGTAAATCATTTTAATTGTAATATTTTAAATACCTTGTTATAATATGTGCATATGTAACTGAATATTTGTAATACTATGTTACTGAAGAAAAGTGTATTTTTTATTTCATTTATGACTTTATTTTACAAGGACTTTCATAAGAGATATTATAATTTTAATTTAATATTTGTTTTTATCTAATGTAATACTATATGTATATGTGTTTCACATCATTAGGTTTGTACCTGTCTGAAGCACAATAAATAAATAAATAAATAAATAAATAAATAAATAAATAAATAAATAAATAAAAATAAATAAATAAATAATAATAATATGAGTATTGTACATATCTCGAAGAAAGGGTGATCTACAATAGTATAAGATTGCAGTTTGAATAACAGCCACAGCTTCAGCTGTTGGAAGCAATTTTGACTGAAACAAGCTGGTGATAGGCCTATTCGTAACGAAAATGACTAAAATTTTTTGTGGTTCAAGTACGCAAAACAGATTTGCAAAGCCACTACTTCATCAGCAGTCTGTGCACGTTACGCTCGCTGTGAAGTTAACCAGTGATTGATGAGATGATTCAAGAATTCAAATAGTGTGTTAATGATCTGATAAAGCATGCCAGAGTACATCCGGACCCTGAAAAATTCTCGCGTCTATAACACACAATCACATATTTTGCCGTTATTTGCAGTGGCGACTTGAATTTGGACCTGGGCAATATTAATGTAAAATGAGATTGTTCAGAACTGTACACTGTCCTTCATTGCTTCTGGAAGAGACCCCTTATAGGACTGATTGGTCACCACCTAAGCCATTTCGATATCGGAAAAAAAAAAGACTCATGGGCAATAAATTTTCCAGTGAGGAAGAGGTACGAGAATTCGTGTGCAAGTACTGTAGTTGCGTCCAGACTGTAACGGTTCAAATCCCGTTATAAATATTTCTCTGTATTATTATTATTGTTATTATTACTATTATTCTTATTATTATTACTATTATTATATTGTGTCTGTATTATTATTATTATTATTATTATTATTATTATTATTGTTTGATTCAGTTTTATAATCTGATTTTGTTTTGTGGTATTTAATTTATTGTATATATATATATATATATATATATATATATATATATATATATGTGTGTGTGTGTGTGTGTGTGTGTGTGTGTGTGTGTGTGTGTGTGTGTGTGTGTTAGCATCACGATAATGTAAGGGTGAGACTTACTGCCTATTATCAGATGTGGATGTATTATTTGTGATACTAGCTTTTAAGGCACTGCTACACATTGTGCAATACTGCTACCGTAACTGTCGAGTCATCGCTCTGTCATTGTATGCATTAGCTATGACATCATTTTTACGGAATTCCTAGATCGCCTTTGGCTTTTTAACAACCTGCTACACTTTGAGTTGGGTGGGCGTGACATCATTGCTATTTTTAGAGATTTCGTGTGGGTGTCAACTATATATGAGCTAGATATTATGGAGTCAGTCATTTGGAGAGTGAGGCCACAGATGCTCAGTGAAGTCAGATATATGGAGCCTTGGTCAATGGATAGTCGTATGGAGAGTAAGGTCACAGTTGGTCTGTCAGTGAGATGGAGAAGCAGCAGTGATATAGATACGTAATCATCAGTGACCATATGGATTAAATGTTCGGAGTGTGTTTCGTATATCTGTTGGGTTTATTTCTTGTGTCAGTTCGATGACAGCAGAATATTGAATCGTAATGCAGACTAACAGCTGTCAGTGAATTACTTGTAAATTCGATTCTGAAGTTTGAATATAATTATAAGCCATGATATATCTCGTCTGTGAAACTAAAAGGATACATCACCAAATTAGGCTTGAGATACCTACAGCAGATTCCAACTCAAAGGAATACTTCGTAATAACACTCTAAGTGTTCGAAGTACAGTCAAGTGAACAGTGAGGGATACATTTCTTGTATAACTTTTAAATGTCCGGTCAAGAGGATTTCAAATTTAATGCCTACAGTTTCATTCAGTTATAATGTCAGAGTTTTATATTATTTTTGGTATTATAGCAGTAAATCTCACTCGTTAAAGTCAAAGTTTTTAATTTGAACGTAGCAGTAAAGAAATCGTGCAAATAATATTGATTGTTTCATTTCTATTAGTAGATCAGATAACCTCACATTTTATTGGGGGAAACCGAACGTCAATCTCCTTTTCCCAGAACCTATATGTTATGCTGTCAAAGTAAGCTTATTACCCTACACCCTACAGATATTCAAGACTCTCATTCTATTATCGCTATATCTATTTGTAGCTGGCGCCCATCAACAATTGTATATGTAAGTAATCAGGTAAGAACTAAGTGTTAGTACATAGTCCGACGATTGAGTATTTTATTTCATGAATATTTTAATATTTTATCATTTTAATTTCATTTCATATTTTTAAATAAAGTGAGTAATTAGTCTCAAGACCAATATCTTTACACATCGTTGTTGCACTTCGAAATACCGTTAAGAGACAATGTTTCGGAGAAATACTGAGCCGCAACACATTTATCGCTTAGAACGAAAACGTTAAAATAGTTCATCCAGTACTGAATCTTTGAAGTAAGTAACTGTGTTTGATGAAACTTGAGAACCACTGGGCAGATTTTTATGCGGTTCTCAATGTTACACAGAAGATTTCTCGAGGAAGGTTTCTGTGTATTAATCATTTAACTGTGAAGAAAGGAAGCCGAGCAGTAACGGTTTCTGAAAAAATGACGCCATGTAAACATTTTCTCGGCTTACGCTGCCTAAACAGTTAAAGATATCCACAAACTATATACGTTCAGAATTGTAGAAAAACAATTAAGAAACAATCCTCAGGGCCACTTACCTATCTTTGTAAGGTCTCCCACAGTAAGAGTCTTTATGTTACTTTCTTTCTTTCTTTCTTTCTTTCTTAGTCAGTGTACTGCCCAGGGTTGGTTATTCCCTCGGACTCAGCAAGGGATCCCACTTCTACCGCCTCAAGGGCAGCGTCCTGGAACGTGAGACATTTGGTCTGGAATACAACCGGGGAGGAGGATCAGTACCTCGCACAAGCGGTCTCACCTGCTATGCTGAACAGGGACCTTGTGGGGGGTGCGGAGATCGGAAGTGATAGGGAACGAAGCAGCCGTGGCCTTATGTTAGGTACCATCCCGGTATTTTCCTGGAGAAGAAGTGAGAAACCACGGAAATCTACTTTGAAAATTGTTCCTGAGGCTCGACTTAATGCTAAAGCGTTAAAGATGTGCTCAAACTATGTATGGAAGAATTATTGAGTAAAATAATTTCTACGATGAAAATCGCGAGACCACATACGTATCTTTAAATGGTAACCGACAATAACAGTTTTTAATTTGAACGTAGCAGTAAAGAAATCGTGCAAATTTCTGTTCTAAAACAATAAATGTTTATTTTCATGCAAGTCGAGGCTTGGAAATAATACTATAGAACTATATTTCTTAAAAGTATTATGATATTGAGTAACAAATAAAAATGCTCAAACGAAAATAGTTGCGTTTTTTTATCATTAGTCAGCATTGGAAATATTAACTCCCAGAAGTTTTCGTCTGACCCACAGTCTAATATATACAGTCGCGAAGCTCTGATATTTTTTAACCGATGCGACTACAGCACTCCGAGAGGTGAGGTAGAGGCAACTTGCTAGCAGACAACAAGGAACGAATTACCACTACAGTCTAAAATGGTCATAACTTCTGAACCGTTCAAGCAAATAATGTCCAGAAAAGGTTATTGTAATCCTTATGAAATAGTGGAGGAGGTCAAACAATTTATTTCGATGAGGAGTTCGATGATAATATCGAAATATTTATTGAATCTTAAGGAGTTACTGTTTTACCGCGGACTATAACATAAAATCGCTTCTAGAGGGCAACCGGTTGGAAATAGGTATATACCATCGCGGACTTTGTTGTAGAGGTTTCTATGCTCTACAATTCGTACTCTTACACTTGGGGTCTATCGTTGACGGTTCAGGCAGAGTAAGCCAAGAAAGCAAGTGACCGACCGACCGACCGACATCGAACATACCAAGTTGGGGTAAGAGGGCCAGCGCTCTACCATGGCTTCGCGACTGTATATATTAGACTGTGTCTGACCTCTGACAGTAAAGGTCTACCCAAGGTTTATTCAAATTCATTTCATTGCCATAGCTAAAACTGGTACACCTTTGTGTCAGTGACTTCTTTTCTTTAGCTAAACGTGTTTTACGCGGGAGAACCGCGGGCAAAGGCTAGGTTTTGTGTGAACAAGAAATGAATAAACAAATTAGTTACAATGGAAAGATTGTGTAGACTTCAGTGGAGGCTTCATAGAAACATAGCTTTTTGTCTTTTTTGAAATACGTCAATCTAATGCAGAGTTTTGCGTGAAGTCCGATTCATATTTGAGCGACTCTTGTAGTAGGTAAAGTGTGGGGACAGGGGATGGGGTTATACGGGCATAGATTAGTATTACTTCAATTTTCGACCCTCTGTATACAGTATATATTATGCCGGCCCCGTGGTGTAGGGGTAGCGTGTCTACCTCTTACCCGGAGACCCCGGGTTCGATTACCGGCCAGGTCAGGGATTTTTACCTGGATCTGAGGGCTAGTTCGAGGTCCACTCAGCCTACGAGATTAGAATTGAGGTGCTATCTGCCGGTGAGATAGTGCCGCCGGTCTAGAAAGCCAAGAATAACGGCCGAGAGGATTCGTCGTGCTGACCACACGACACCTCGTAATCTGCAGGCCTTCGGGCTGAGCAGCGGTCGCTTGGTAGGCCAAGGCGCTTCAGGGGCTGTAGTGCCATGGGGTTTGGTTTTGGTATATATATTATAAGCGTAGTCTAAAGTGAGTGAGACCTTGGCAAGATGTTTTATGCGTTTGGACATTTTTACGCTATGGAAACGAACGCTTGAAAAATTCCAATTAAACTACTGCGCTGTTTGAGAAAGGAAATATGAGGAAAATTCATTATCTTAGTCAGTAGGAGCATAAATCACTGCTAACAGGGCTCCAGTACGCGTGCCGTAAAGAATTATACGTTTCTGAAGAAAGTGTGTCCGATTATCAAAGGTGTGTAATTAGCAAGTGTTAAATTAGATGACATCCCCATTTTTTATTTTTTGTGTGTTCCAAATGATAATTATAGAAATTATTTAAAGGTATAAAAAACTAGCAAGGCGAAGAAATAAGAATGAGAAGTGAGAATAAAGAAAGGAAGACATGATTTGATTAGCGTAGTGGTTCATCTCCACGCTTTGAAAGAGCTGCCCTGTGTAGCCATTAGGAGGCTCCAGTAGGAACAAAAAACAAAAAGAAGGAGGCTCTTTGTCTCACATTTGCCGTTGCTGCCATATCTCATGATAATAATTCACTCTGACACAATGTTTATTAATCACTGCTCTCTCTCTCTCTCTCTTTCTCTCTCTGTCTTCCTTCTTCTTATCTGAATTCTCTCTTTCACTCTGTCACCTTCACCGTTATTTATTAATCCATTTTCATTTGTCGTGAATTTTGTTTTTGTTCGTCCTGGTAACTCTTAGTTTCATTTCATCCTATGTCTAATCACCTTGATTTTACAGTGATATATTATTATTATTATTATTATTAAAAATCAATATTGGTTAATTCTTTACATGTACGAATTTTCAGCTATGTTAATGTGTTCTTGTTAATGTTTAAAACATTATTTTCTTAGCAGACAAAGTAGTTTTTTTTTTTGCTAGTTGCTTTACGTCGCACCGACACAGATAGGTCTTATGGCGACGAAGGGACAGGATAGGGCTAGGAGTGGGAAGGAAGCGGCCGTGGCCTGAATTAAGGTACAGCCCCAGCATTTTCCTGGTGTGAAAATGGGAAACCACGGGAAACCATTTTCAGGGCTGCTGACAGTGGGATTCGAACCTACTATCTCCCGAATACTGGATACTGGCCGCACTTAAGCGACTGCAGCTATCGAGCTCGGTAGACAAAGTAGTAGTGCCCATACTACGGAAAATGTAAGATTAAGCAATTTCCTCAATTGTGCCGAAAGTTTAAGGGCTAAAGGACCCAGAAAGGTTTCAAATTGTGAGTCTTGGATAGCTCTATCAAACTGAAAAACAAATTTCGAAAATCACTTCCGGCCTAAAAGCATTTCCGGAAGAGCAGCCTAAAATCGCGTGTTTCTTTATTCGTTTTCTTTTTTATTTAAATCCTAGCCAAATTATTTACATAATTCTTTCTGTAGTGTGTTCCTTGGTTCAATATCCGCAGGCGTTTTTTTATTTTTGAAAAATGTCCACACTGAATTTAGTTATAAGGGCTTAAGTGAAACAATGCATTGACTCACATGATTATTGGATGTTTGAATCCTACACCCATTGAGAAGGTCCAACGTTTAGCTGGTATTGCTCCCAATGAGATTCGTACGGAGGTAGCAGCTAACAAAGAAAGGCTCCAGTCATCTTCTTCAGAAGCACATCCTCTCTATGGATACCACCCAGCCACACAGAGGCTAAAATCTAGAAAACGTTTTCTCCGCACATCAGTTAACCTTGAGGGGAAAGCAGAGAATGCTGGAGTCACAATGTGGAAAGAAAGAATCCACCACCTATCCAACTGGATAGAGCCGAAGGAAAGTCTTCTATGTGGACACCAGGAGAAGTGGACAGTATGGAAAGTCCGTAACAGACTCCGTACAGAAGTCGACAGAACAAAAGTAAATTTGCGGAAGTGGGGCTTCTCAAGTGATTCATCACTTTGTGATTGTGCAGAGCAGCAGACGATCCAACATCTATGTCAGTGTGTTTTATGTGCACTATGAAAGACTTGATTGCAGCCTCCCCCAACGCTATTGACGTCGCCCAATACTGGGCAAGCATCATCTAGCTCTCGAATAGTGTTGCTCTATCTGTGATTGTATAATAGACTTGTATATTTGTACAGTAGGAATGTAGATATCTTGCTGCCTTTTGTTAAATATCTGTAAGTAAAGTTCATACTTCTGACACGAATAAAGAAAGACATGATTATTATTAACAAATGCATCACAATTGTGAAATATCCCGGTAGCAATGATCATTTACAATAGTGTGACAAAGTGAAGTTAAAACATAATTACTCAACAAAAACATCAACAACTATAACAAGAGTACAACAAGCAATTCCATGGAATGAAAATATTACAGGAAATACTGCTAGTTTAACATTCTAGATCCAGCATCATCATATTCAAATTCGCACATAATTTTAGTATTTCCAGTGCTTAACACTACGGCATTAGGGCTCGCAGCGGAAGAAAAAGCAAACTACTTACAGTATCTAATCGACCGGATAACGATGATTAAGAAAAGGATTGTAATTTTAGGAATAAATAAATAGTATATTCTCTTACTTTATTTGCCTAAAATTCGTAGCTCATATCCCTAGAATGTTTTCAACCCTGAGTTGCTTGTCTGAAGGGGGTTTTAATGTTATTGTTTTACACCCTCCATGCCATCCTATCCTTAGACAATTCTTTCATCTCTTACATCATAAACACCTTAATATGCTTGTCAATTCATGACTTTTGTCTACCTCTACTGTTCTTACCCCTCGTCGTCCCTCAAATTCTAACTAAACAAGTCCAGGGTTCTCAAAGTTATCCTAGCAGTCTATCTCTTCTTGGGGTGAAATTTATCTTACCAATTCCTTTTATTGACTTCTCATTTATGATCCGATCTTCTCATCTCAGCTTCAACACTCATCTGAAACAACACATTTCCACATTTTCTATACTTTTTCAGTCTGCACTAGCTATTGTCTATGTTTTACATCCATACAATGCCACGCTCCACACGAAGATTTTTAAAACACCTTTTTAATATGCATATCCATGTTCGATGGGAGATTTTTTTCATAACATAAGCCTTCTTTGCCTGTGTTGGACCGTCCTTCTTACTTTTCCCATCGTTAGTTGTTCCACTACCCAAGTAAAAATATTCATCTAATCCTTAACCATTCTTCTTCTTCTTCTTCTTCTTCTTCTTCTTAACCTGTTTACCCTTCAGATTCGGTTTTTCCCTCGGACTCAGCGAGGGATCCCACCTCTACCGCCTCAAGGGCAGTGTCCTGGAGCTTCACACTTTGTATCGGGATACAACTGGGGAGAATGACCAGTACCTCGCCCAGATGGCCTCACCTGCTACGCTGAACAAGGGCCTTGTGGAGGGATGAGAAGATTAGATGGGACAGGCAAGGAAGAGGGAAGGAAGCGGCCGTCGCCTTAAGTTAGCTACCATCCCGGCATTTGCCTGGAGGAGAAGTGGGAAACCACGGAAAACCACTTCTAGGATGGCTGAGGTGTGAATCGAACCCACCTCTACTCAGTTGACCTCCTGAGGCTAAGTGGACCCAGTTCCAGCCCTCGTACCACTTTTCACATTTCGTGGCAGAGCCGAGAATCGAACCCGGACGTCTGGGAGTGGAAGCTAATCACACTAACCACTACACCACAGAGGCGTACTTCTTAACCATTACAGAGCGTAAAACAGAGTGGAATAGTAACATGATATGCCATGCAGTTAATTGAAGAGCAATTCCTTTTCTATGATCGCTAGTAAAATAATTTACCCACAGTTTGAAAAACAAATCCCGAATAATATTGTGCGCTGAAATTTAAAAGAGACTTATTATACACATCAATTAACAATATTTTTACAGTTGTTCATAATTTACCAAAAAAAAAAAAAAAAATCAAACACTATAACATTCGTGCGTTGTTAGAAAATTCCACATATACAGCTTGAAATATACGTTGATTCATCCCATCAACATAATTTTAAATTGGACGGGGGAATTAGAGTCCAAGGAGAGGAAATAAAAACCATGAAATTTCTTGATGCAAAGCAAAGTCATCCCCGTACAGGCCATGACGGCCCTTGGAGGGGTGGAAGGTAAAGGCTCCCACTATCCGTAACCTCGGCACTTGATGGGGTAGAGTGGTTAACTCTACGTCCGGCCGCCTTTGCCCCCAGGAATTAACCTGGTACTCATTTTTGGTGTAGGCTGAGTGAACCTGAGGGTCATGTGCACCTCAGGAAGTGGAAATCTCGTTTCTTAAATTTTACGACACTGACGGGGGTTCGAACTCATGTCCTTCCGGGCGAACCCAGCACGCCTTTAACGCCTCGGCCAGGCAGCTCCTAGATTTCCTGATGATCTTTTTGTTTTATCTGAGACTGCATCCGGTTCCAGTGCTGGCTTTTGTTCACAGGGGTCCCGGGTTCGATTCCCGGTAGGGTAGGGGACTTAACCATGATTGGTTAATTCCCCTGACAGGGGGACTGGGTGTAAGTGCCAGTTTCATCATTATTTCAATCTAATCACGACGCGCAGGTCGCCTACGGGGGTCAAATCAAAAGATCTGCACCAGGCCTCTCCGGAGGCTACACGGCATTTCATTTAATCTCAGAATGTGTAAGATCTGGAGAAATTGCTGAGTGGTATGGACACAATCTTGGAGAAAGAGTGCAAGTTGAAAATAAATAAGTCCAAAACAAAAGTAATGAAGTGCAGTCGAATGAAGTTACGTGATGCAGGAAATATTAGACGGTGAAATGAAGTCTTAAAGGAAGAAATTGAACATTGTTACCGGGCCGATGACCTGCGATGTTAGGCCCCTTTAACCAACAAGGATCATCAACATTGTTACCTGGTTAGTAAAACAACTAATAATTGTAGAAGTAAGGAGGACATAAAATTCAGACTAAGACAAGCAAGGAAGGTCTTTCTTAAGAAAAGAAATTTACTCACTTCGAACATTGAGATAGGAATTAGAAAGATGTTTTCGAAGACTTTTGGCTGGAGCGTGGCATTGTATGGAAGTGGACAATAACTAGTTCAGAAAGAAAGAGAATATAAACTTTTGAAATGTGGTGTTAGGCCTACAGAAGAATGCTGAAGGTGAGATGGGTAGATAGAATCACGAATGAAGAGATACTGAATCGAATTGGTGAGATGAGAACTATTTGGTGAAAATTGACCAGAAGAAGAGATGGAATCTTTGGACATCCAGGACTTGTTCACTTGGTTTTTGAGGGAAATTTAGGTGGCAAGCTCGGTAGGGGTACACAAAGGTATGAGTATGATAAACAGGTTAGAGCAGATGTAGGATGCAGTAGTTACGTAGAAATGAAATGATTGGTAAGGATAGGGTGGCATGGAGGGCTGAATAAAACCAGTCTGTGGACTGATTATTCAAACAACAACAATTTTAAATTACCACCATCTTTTATAACCGAAGTGCTATACACCATCTGTGGCATTTATATTACGGTTTTCCGAAGTATCGAATTCGTTTCAGAGATGGCCAAGAACGTACAAAGATGGTAAATAATTCCAACATCAAAGGATTAAGACATAATTTTCTAATCTAACATTTCCTGCCTCATCTGATTTCGATCGCATTACTTTCTTTTTAGTGTGTTTATTGTCATCTTGTACTCGTTCAAGACTGTCCGTACCAATCAGCAGTTTGTCCAGATTTTATACCGACTCAGATGAAATAATACCTTATGATTGGCAGATCTCAAGCTTAATTCCAGTATATTATAAATGGCCCGTTATTAGATATTACAAATGTTCCAGCTAACTCATCCTTGGTTGCCACATTTCGCCCCAATGTGCCAATTTGTGTGCATCAGTTGGTAACTAGCACACCTACCAAGTCGCATGGCTAGTGCATGTAGCTTTCATTTCACCCCTGAGGGGGGGGGGGGAGGGGGGCCACCTAGTAGGGAACGCCTACTCTTACGTCAAGAGTGTTGTGGGGGCTTTAAAGGTGATATGCTATATGTGTGAGAGGGTAAATAGAGGCGATGGGAATGGGAGATATGATTTTGAGCGTCTTGGCTATTTATTTTTGATTTTATTTTTTCTCTGTGTTCCCTTTATTTGCTTTTTTATTTTTTGTTTTTGTTGTTTTTAATTACTAAATTAGTTTGGCGTTTTAGCCGTGTTGAAGATTTTGTTTGTTTCCATATATACAGAAATGATAGACTAACAGTACAAAAATACAGGCTTATTTCTTCTGATGTCTTTAGCTGCTTAGACACTTTATAAGTTTCTTCATGATGAAGAGTGAGAGGTTTTAAATAAATAGGTATACTAAGCTTGCTGCCACATACACATATGAAATTACATTAATTGGTTACTAAAGAAATGAAGTCTGGAGTGTGAAAAAAATTAAAAATGAAATTGATCTGGACCAGTGATATATCATACAATTTGGAAAGGATAGAGTTATTTCGTGGTCAGTGGTGAGGTGGTCGATGTGGTGTCTTAGGGACCTTAAATTAAAGAGTAAGAGGGGCCTACAAGATGGACTAGGCAGCTATTGGTGTGGAGAGAGTGCGTAGGGTACCCAAACACAGTCTTTTCTATGGGGGTGGCCGGTCTGTTTTGGATGAGGATGTGGTAAAAGTGAAGCAGGGATAGGGTATGTCGAGGAGTCTTGAAGGGTAGTGACCAGAGTGGGGACCTGACGGGGTTGTTGGGGGTCAGGGCTTTATCGAGGAATCTTTGGAACAGGAGGGAGACATGGGTGTCTAGGCTGGGGAAGGGGAATATGTTACAAAGGTCTTTGGTATGATACAGAGGTGGGAGACGGAGAGCAATTCGTACCAGGTGACGTTCCATGGATAGAAGATATTCGTAGAGGGTGGGATGGGAGTGCACGACGGCTGCCCTGTAGTGGAGCCACAGGCAATGCCAATGCACTTTGAAAGACTTTGTCTCATTTACAAAAAAATGATGCCTGCTTATTAAAGTTGAATAATTCAGGTTAAAATACATAATTAGTTCGTAATTGCTTTATGGACTAAGTTTTACGCGTGAAAATACGTATGATTCCCCCACTTCCCGTATATGTTCTTCGACGTCGCTGACAAGAGTTCCTGATTATTCGAAGAATGACAAAGTACTGAGAAATAAATAACCTGTATTTACGGTAACCTGGTCAAAAAGAGTGTTGAAGGCATGTCGTGGTCTCCCAGACAGAGAAATACTTCACTGAAGCATTATGTCTAACAGGTTACAGATGTATTAACCGAACATTAAAGGTTAAAATATTACAGTGCTAACAGCATATCTTTTGTTTTATGTGAGGTTAAATATTTACTTTCCTCTTTTGAAATAGATTTAGTTGAATGTATTTCTTTTGGTTTTGTCACATCCTGGAGTTCTTTCTTGGCTTGTTTTATCGGGGTCATCTTTCATAATATTATTTCTCGTACTACACAATTTTTTCGCTTTGCCGCTATTCTTCTCTCCAATTTTTCTATCATTTATTTTCTGTAACCTCCATCACCTCTCCTCCACTCCTGTTACTCCCTCCATTCCCCCTCATTTCTCTCTTTTTTTCTTGTTCTTCTCCTCCTGTCTCCAGCATCACTCTACGCCACTCATAATTATCATCAAGTTGCCAAGCCCACTTTTCACTTGGACTTAACACGGGAAGTCACACACAGTAAAATAAAAACGAAATAACATACGAAATAAAAATAATAATGGTGCTAAGGGAAGGAGCTGAACAAAACACAGGCCAGCTACAGCGCGAGTCAAATCCTCTGACAGGACTAATTCGTTCTTCGGCGGGCACAGACCTTCCTCTGTTCTCCTAGTACAGCCACGCCCCTCGTGGTGTAATAGTCAAATGAACTCCGGTGGAAGTCGTGCGTATTAGCGCCTGGGACATAATAGGTCTCGAGATTGAAAGAGAGGAATACTGTACTTCATTAAACATCTTTTTAGTTGTGGTTTATTTTTAGAGGTCTCCCGTATCAATGATGAATGTTGTGAAAGACGTTGGCCAGATTTCGTTCCGGCGTATTGACATGTAATGGGGCCAGGAGAGGAAATAACTGTGAAATGGAGTTTTAACCTGAGCTAGGAATGTTTTACTGAGTAAAGCGAAACAGGACAAGGGACTTTATATAAAGTTCATATAGAGACTCAACCGTAGTTTGGGACATCACTCCATACAATAACTTGAGAGTGCTATCGGCATTATCCAGGCATAGGCTTAACATATTCACACATTAATAATAATGTTATTTGTTTTCGTCTTCGATAGGCTAATTTTCATAACCATACTCATTGCACCTCTTTTCAAGTTCCAATATATTAAACTGCAGGCTTTTGGCACAATCTGCCATTAAGATCAAGTCGTCAGCATAGGCCAGACTGCTTACTACATTTCTGTTGTAACCAAGGTTGAAGTTTACAGAACACAACTTTTATTGCTTCACTTTATGATATTTACACAAATAACAGAAATTTATTTTGAAGCAAAAAGGAATATTGAATCTTGAGAAAAGTCTGTCTTTATACAATATGTACAGGTTTGCAGTCTTTATATACACTTCTATCTTGAAAAGATAGTCTTTGTGAATTGACACGTTGATAGTCGAGAACTATCTGGCACACTAACATAAATGTTCATGAGAGTCCTTGTTTGTTGAAGTGCCTGAATTCCTAAAAAGCAAGTTCAATTGATTGAAGAAATTCCACCTAGCGAAACTAAGGGAGCTTGCATAAATTAGGGAATGAAAATGGCTTGTAAAAGAATTACGGAACATAGGCAGCGGAAACAGGTAAGGGAGCGGTGACCAGAGGTGAAACCTCGTACTGCCAGAAATTCAGTCCACCTGGTCGAAGCACATTTTCAAGAGGAGTAGCCTCCGTGCTCGACGTAGGGTGTATTCTGGAGCTGGACACCGGGCAAGTGGGCGAGTAAGCAGGCAGGGAGCTCCTATTTATATTACACTCGATGGTCAGGCACGCGCACTGAGGGCTGCGCGTCGAAGCTAGCAGAATGATACACAGGCGCGCGTGCAGCTGGCTGGTGGCGCGAGAAGAGAGCGCCGGACATACAACAATTTCCACCTAACTGAATCTTTCCCTGCCATTTTATACCTTTCAGCAGATGTTCCATGTAAACTACGAACAGCAAAGGTGAAAGATTACAGCCTTGTCTAACCCCTGTAAGTACCCTGAACCAAGAGCTCATTCTACAATCAATTCTCACTGAAGCCCAATTGTCACCATAAATGCCTTTGATTGATTTTAATAATCTACCTTTAATTCCATAGTCCCCCAGTATAGCGAACATCGTTTCCCTCGGTACCCTGTCATATGCTTTCTCTAGATCTACGAAACAAAAACACAACTGCCTATTCCTCTCGTAGCATTTTTCAATTACTATATTATTCGGTTTTCGGAGACGCCGAGGTGCCGAATTTCAGTCCTGCAGGAGTTCTTTTATGTGCCAGTAAATCTACCGACACGAGAATGACGTACTTGAACACTTCCAAACACCACCGGACTCAGCCAGGATCGAACTTGCCAAGTTGGGGTCAGAAGGCCAGCGCCTCAATCGTCTGAGCCACTCAGCCCGGCTTTAGGAGTTGTTGTAAGGATGTAAAGGAGAGGGCATATAATTCTCTGGTAAGATCCCAGTGGTTCCAGTGCATGGGACCCTCACCAGTATTATTTGATTCGAGAACTGGGAAAAATCGGAAGAAAAGCAGATTTCCGACAAAAGAGTAACGTTACGAATATTTTGCAAAGTTTTGGGCTGGGAAGACTTGGGAGAAAGAGACGAGCTGCTCGACTAAGTGGTATGTTCCGAGCTGTCAGTGGAGGGATGACGTGAAATGACATTAGTTGACGAATACGTTCGAGTGGTGTTTTTAAAAGTAAGAAAGATCACAATATGAAGAGAGAGTTGGAATTTAAGGTGATAAATTGGGGCAAATATTCGTTTATAGGAAGAGGAGTTAGGGTTTGGAATAATTTACCTCGGGAGGTGTTCTGTAAATTTAGTTATTTAGTTATTTTTAGTTATTTAGGAAAAGACTGGATAAACAGCAGATAGGGACTCTGCCCTCTGGGTGACTGCCCTACATGCAGATCATTGGTGATTTATTTATTTATTTATTTATTTATTTATTTATTTATTTATTTATTTATTTATTTATTTATTAGTAAATATCCTCTTAAAATAAATATATTACTTCTGTATGATTTTGTACAGGATGCGCCAAAAGTAGCCTTACAGTTGATTCAATATTGGTTTCACTTTAATCTAATTTTTCACAGTAATTTAAAACCAGTACTCTGTATCTTTGTTTACGTTGTGGAAGGGGTATTGATTTATTTCCTCAACTGTTGATCGATGGATTGATTTTTGAACTGTTCTTTCAGCAAGACGGAGCACCTCACCATTATTGTTTTGGCAGTAAGGAACTACCTTAACCAAACGTTTCCACAGCACTGGTTCGAGGAAGGGGCAGCATCGAATGGCCATCACGGTCACCTGACCTAACACCAATTCATTTCATTTTTCGGGGTGTCATAAATTACAAGATGTAAGAGAGAATTCTTGATGAGTAAAAGAGTACATCCTGGAAGCATTTATTGAAACTGACGCACATAAGATTTTGTGTCGAAGTGTTATGGACAGATGCGCAGAATGTTGCAAGGTTGAAGGAAGTCAAGTTGAGGAGTTACGATCCCATTTGACCCTACTGTTCCATTATTGGAACACCAGTTATTTGCAGAAGACTCTTCTGAAAAAAAGGTCAGAAGTGGATTGTGACATGTTTACAGGATTATTATGAACATGAGAAAGAGTAATTAGTGTTAATTTACCCAAAATTTTAAAGTAGAGGTCAAATGGTTTTAACTGCATCGAACAATGTACTGCACAGTGCGTATCTACTAAGTGTAAAGGTACTTTTGACCCATCTTGTATTTAAGAAATAAGGACACAATTATTGCTTGGAAACGGCTAGCGAGTGGGGAAAGTAATTAAGTCATTTCTTGCAAAATGCTGTTTCTAAGAACGTGTTCCACAGTATTTCATTTTAGACTGATTGTCATCTTGACCGAGGAAGGTATTTGATGTGGACAAAAAAAAAAAAAAGAAGACACATGGAATGCACTGCATTTCCGCGGAAATCTATTTTTATTATTCCCCTGGAAAGTGAGAAAAGGCGGCTTATTTCCTTTTTCCACCGACCGATTTAATTCTTCTGGATGAATTACTGTCGATGAATGGCTAAACTGGATGCAGTTATCCAATATAGTACCAATCATCATTTTTCATATTTCTGAATTTTGGTGGGAAAATGGGTGTGAATGTATGTAGTGTGTTCTGCAAAAGAAAACAAAATCCTATCTGAAATGTGCTGCCCTCTAGCAGGATGTATACCAAACACTAAATGTAGAATCTATGTTGCAGTGTTCTGCAATTTTAAACCAACTCCCTGTCACATGCTTATATGTTTGTTTTGTTTTATTAACTACACGTGTTTCTATTTAATTTTTTGTTGATATAAACATATTACTCTATAAATGAAAATATATTATTGATGCTATGATGCTATCTCGAGGGAAAAATAATATTCATCTGTGTCAAATAAATGTTACAAAGGACAATCCTTAGTCAATATTCATGAACACGGGTTTCGATGAAAACTTCGTAGAAGCAGACATCAAGAAATGCATTGCAGACCGTTCCAAGTCTTCTCCAGACCTAACAGCACTCTTGGTACGTTTGTGGCCAAATGGTAAACATGTGTCAGTATCAAAACTGCAAGACGTCAAGTCAATAATTCATCTCACAAAAGGTGATGTTAAACAGTTTTTGAATATCTCAGCTCAGATCCTGACATTACAGATTATATTGATGGGATTGATGGCACTCTTGACTTCACCTTGGAATGCTGAATGAATATATCGTCGTTGTGGCAAAACCGCAAATGTGACAATACTGTTCCTATCAATTATTTCCCTTAAGATTCGTCATGCCTTCCAGCCATGATTGTTGATTAGGCCCAATGGATTGCTTGCCGAGATGCTTCTTCTTCTTCTTCTTCTTCTTGTTATAGAGCGCTGGAACTTGTTCACTGGCTTTATGACTTTCACCTTCCCATTCTTCAAAAATCTGTTCATGAACTCATTGTGTTGTCTCTTCCGTTCTTCAGACCACTTTGTAACAGTCCTGCTGCTAGTTTTGACCACAGATGTGTAGTTTATTTACTAAGGTCCTGAAGACTTCGCGATTTTTCATGCTGATGTCTTCCCTGATGTTCAATTCAGTCAGATTCCCTCTTGTTTCCTCCATCCTATTTATTCTCCTGTTCTGGGAATTTCATACATTGAATAACCTTTTTGTGAGTCTATTATTATCCATCCTAAAAATGTGTTCAAAAATGTCAAACGTCTCTCCATACAGTATTGATGGAACTATCTGTGTAACTTTAGAGGTCTGCAGTACGCTTTTTGATCCAAATTCCATTTTCTTGTATGGGGCCGAAAATTTTTCTAAGAATTTTACGTTCTTTCTTTTCAATATCTGAAATGTTAGAATGACCTCTTAAAGTTAAGCTTTCTGATGCATATAGAGCTTCCGATAGAATAAATGTTTTATAATGTTTCAATTTAGCATTACGTGATATTACTCGTTTATTGTAGTGATCGCATGCCAGTTTAAATGCCCTCTGAAGTTCTGAGACCCTTTCTAAGTATTGGCCACACTGTCTAATCCCGAAGGAAGAATCATTTCTCCAAGGTATTTAAAACAACGATACCTGTTAAATTGTCTCATGTGCCGTATCATTTTTATCCTTCTTGCAGTTTTGCTGAAAATTCTTCTTCTTCTTCTTCTTCTTCTTCTTCTTCTTCTTCTTGTTATTATTATTCATGGGGAATGCTCTCTGTGCTCGTAGGACTGCTATGACTCACGCCCAGGAAGTCTGGCACCGTTTGATCGCGCGCAGTCCAAGACGCAGCTCGTGACGAATGGGTCTGCATGGTTGCAGGAATTCGGTCGTGTAATTAGATGAGCCGTCAGCTGATTACTTGGCGTTTACCTCGTCACACTTTCACGATTAATGTCACTTTCAGAATGCTCCGAAACTCGACATGATAAATAGTACATGATGAAGGAATAAATTAGCACTTTCTAGTGTCCTGAATGTGCGTGTGCCATGGGGCAACTAATTCGTTCGTGCCGCTTCTTCCTACACATCACACATGGTAGAGTACGTAGGAACTTTCCGCTAGCCTCCCTAAGGTGGAATATCTCCAAGATTTGTCATCATTTTCTTAGCCTGTTTTGATAACAGGTAGATAATTTAAAACTGGAGTAGTTGGATCGGTCTTCGAGGTGAAAGGAATTGGGGCATTGACATGGGAAAGGTAGTATGGCATAAAAATGAATTTAACAAGAGAAGAAAAATATAGTTTTTCGTCCGACTCACTGGCTGTATGGTCAGCATGGAGGCCTTTGGTTCAGAGGGTCCCGGGTTCGATTCCCGGCCGGGTCAGGAATTTTAATCGTCTCTGATTAATTATTCTGGCGCGGGGAATGGGTGTTTGTTCCAACACTTTCCTCTTCATATTCACACAACACGCTACACTACCAACCACCACAGAAACACGCAATAGTGATTACATCCCTCCAGGAAGGGCATCCAGCCGTAAAGCAGGGCCAAATCCACATTTACGGCACAGTTCGCACCCGCGACCCCACATGTGTGGGAAAAGCGGTACAAAGAGAGAAAGAAGAAGAAAAATATAGTTTTTACTACATTCTGAAGTAGATGTTACTGGAAATAAATCAAGTAAAATTAAGGAGCAATCCATTTATAAGTTGAACCCAACAATGTACGCTAATTATGTTTTAGGCACAAATTGTGCGATGAAATACGTTGAGAACAATTACTGTCGAATCAGCTTGTCAGCTGACGTGTATGTTTCAAGCAGAAGTTTCATGATAAAACAATTTGTTTTCATCTAAAATATCCAGCATAGCCAATATGTCCTTTTTGTTTCGGTTAGTTGGTTAGTCCCCTTCTAAGTTGTTGTAAGGTCTGTCTGCTGTTGATCACGTGATAGGACCGTCCTATTTTGAAGATACTGTGCTCCTTCCACGATTCTAACTCGTTGAATGATTGCCCTGTCTTGACTGAGACAATTTCCTATCTTGAAATTCTTATCCAGCTCACAATGCTAATATTAAGGCATTGAGTATTCATATATCTCTTGCCACGAAAATCCCCGGGCTTCATTATGATTACATGAAACGGTCAAAAAATGTTTAGCCTCTGTAATTTTTTCCGCATATTCTTTTGGAACCATTGTTGGGCGCACATAGTACCTATTAATGAAAACAAAGAACTTTTTTTTGCTAGTTGCTTTACGTCGCACCGACACAGATAGGTCTTATGGCGACGATGGGACAGGAAAGGGCTAGGAGTGGGAAGGAAACGGCCGTGGCCTTAATTAAGGTACAGCCCCAGCATTTGCCTGGTGTGAAAATGGGAAACCACGGAAAACCATTTTCAGGGCTGCCGACAGTGGGGTTCGAACCTACTATCTCCCGAATACTGGATACTGGCCGCACTTAAGCGACTGCAGCTATCGAGCTCGGTAAACAAAGAACTAGTATAAACGTCATGTCAAGATGCTGGCAATAACGACTTACTATTTTGAATGGAATAGGTTTCGGAGGCATTCTGGCAACTGAAATATAACTATGACGAACTATAATAGCTGTACTCGCAGTTGACTTTCAACAATTGGAAAAGGTTATACCGAATTCCATCAGAAGCACGGGTACTACCTTCTCCACGCCAAACCTCAAGGATTTAACATAGGTTCCGTCTTGCGCCAATCGTAGAAACTAATCTACTCTACCAGTTGACTTGCCACCTTCTCCATGTCATTGGCATGAGCGTTTACTGCGTTCTCCATGAAAAACCAAATTTTGACTTTTTTGGGACTTACTACCTTTCCCATGTCAACGCCTCAATTGTCGTAGCTATATAATAGCCTACTAATCGGTTACCGACCACTCGCGGTTCGATCTCCGTGATGTGAAACTAAATTTTAGAGATTGCTCGTCCCATGCCGTAAGGGCGTGCCTGGTTCATCCAACAGGAAGAAGTCGACAAATTTACGAAATGATGTTTCGAATTGTGGAGCGCCATATGGCCGTGAGGTTCACTCAGCCTAGGCCTATATCAAAACTGTATACCGGGTTAATTCTTGACGAAATAGGAGGCTGAGCAAAAGGCTTTATGGCTTTACAAGTTGCTCTTACATCGGACCGACATAGATGTCTTATGGCGAGGATGGGGCAGGAAAGGGCTACGAGTGGGTAGGAAGCCGTCGTGGCCTTAATTAAGGTACAGCCCCAGCATTTGTCTGGTGTGAAAATGAGAAACCAACTTCAGGCTGAGCATAAAGCTAAACTCTCAGCGCCGAGGTTACTTGTAGCGGAAGCCTTCATGGCCGGTATGGTGAGCAGGTGAGGCCTCCTGGGCGGGGTATTGATTCTCCTCCCAATTGTATCCCCGACCCGATGTCACGCTGCAGGACACTGCCCTTGAGATAGTAGTGATGAGATATCTCGCAGAGTCCGGAAGAAAAACCAACCCTAGGGTAAACGACGGTTGAAGAAGAAGAAGAAGAAGAAGAAGAAGGAGAAGAAGTTCCCCTGCAAACAGTGTCTGGCGTTCAGAACTACCTGAAATGATCAAACGTCTGGATGGAAGGAAATTATGACCCAGGCAAATTTAAAATCGTTGCCATGTGCTAAGAAATAACACATCTCTTAAAAATAATGATTTCAAACGATGGTAATAATTTTGTTTACGCAGGCAATACAGTTGAGAAATAAGCCACTATAACGTGTGAGCGCCGGTCTATGTTATATAAATCTCATGTTTTCCTGGTGAATGTAAATGATATCGCAAGATGTCGACGATGAGGTTCTTTCTCATCGGAGTAAACATCATTAATTGTGAAGAAAATGGTGGAGGTGCGTGGGTGTGCGTCGTCTCCGTCAGTCACGGCGCCGGCCGCACGCTAATGCAGTGTTCAGTGGTTGTGAGGGATAGCCAAGTGACGATAGATGAGCGACCCTGTTAAAGACTGAGGGACTTGGGATAGGCTATTTCTCGCAGTGGATCTCGAATTCTTGTGAGTAATGCTGTGAACATTTCAGTCCGTCGACCGGTGCCGGTTTTGAGCCCCAAGTCTAAATAAATTAATCCAATGAACACAGTGTTGCTGGTGATGAGTGGGGTGTGATTGCTTTAAGAGAGTAGGGAGCGCCGAGGCCTTAAGTTACGTACCATACCGGCATTTTCCTGGAGAAGAAGTGCGAAACCCACGGAAAACCACTTCGAGTACGGCTGAGGTGGAAATCGAATACCCCTCTACACAGTTGACCTCCCGAGTCTAAGTGGACCATGTTCTAGTCCTCCTACCACTTTTCAAATTTCGTGGCAGAGCCGGAAATCGAACCCGGACCTCCTGGGGAGGGGCAGCTAATCACACTAACCGCTACATCACAGAGGCGGACATTATTATTATTATTATTATTATTATTATTATTATTATTATTATTATTATTATTATTATTATTATTATTATTGTCCGACTCGTTGGCTGAATGGTTAGCGTACTGGCCTTCGGTTCAGAGGGTCCCGGGTTCGATTCCCGGCCGGGTCGGGGATTTTAACCTTAATTGGTTAATTCCAATGGCCCGGGGGCTGGGTGTTTGTGATGTCCCCAACATCCCTGCAACTCACACACCACACATAACACTATCCTCCACCACAATAACACGCAGTTACCTATACATGGCAGATGCCGCCCACCCTCATCGGAGGGTCTGCCTTACAAGGGCTGCAATCGGCTAGTAATAGTCACACGAAATTATTATTATTATTATTATTATTATTATTATTATTATTATTATTATTATTATTATTATTATTATTATCATTATTATTATTGCCAGCCAAGTTCTGCTGGGCTAGCAAGGTCGTCTACCCGAGGGATCCCGAAATATTTTAATTGTGGACGAGAGCTGGAACAGGTTTCACTGAGCCTCGTGAGACCAACTGAAAAGCTGCCCGATAGAAGAGACAGCGTTCCCCGTCAAAGAAGCCAAGCAATACCGCTGAGAATATCATAACGCTGACCACGTGCACTCCAATATCTGCAGCCATCTGGCTGGGCAGCATTTATCTTGGTAGACCAAGGGCCTTTATAACCTATCGTCAAAATGCTTTTATTATTATTAATATTATTATTATTATTATTATTATCATTATTATTATTAGAATATTTCAGCTTATCCCAGTTATTTCTGCGATCGCTGGAGCCACCCAGGCTCTTTTTTATTTGCCCGTGTTTTCAAGGCCAGATGCCCTTTCTGACGCCACGTCTTTCCCGAGATGAACATCTCAACCCAGGACTGGCCGAAATTCGAAACTAAGCCTTCTGAGTGGGAGGCCAGCAACTAAGTCCCCACTGGGCTAATTACACCTATTATTATTATTATTATTATTATTATTATTATTATTATTATTATTCGTAGATAGGTAGTGATCGTGTCAGTTACAAAATCTGCAAGTAGAGAAGTTTTCCTATTTTCTTATAATGAAAATCGGTAAAAATTAATAAATTAGCGCCTTCAGACTATAGCTTTTGATCGCTACGGTCCCAACCGTAGACTAAGACTTCAGTTTTGAACGTAATAGGCCCTATTTTATCCTCCCGATTCGACAATCACCTGCGGTACGGTGTGTTTCCGAGATTTCGGACGACCACGTTGTGGCAATTCCCGCTAACTAAAAAAATTAAAATCAAAAACCTGTCTGACATACTGTATTTCTAATGCTTTTGATTCAAATCTGCTCGAACCCGTGCTGCATAGCAGGTGTTGTCACTGGTACAAGTGGTTTTCATTTTGAACTTGCTTGTTGCATTCTGCAGACACTCCAGGCAGCTCAAGTGACTGATTCATGTGGCAGCGATGAAAACTGGTTATTTGAAATGAACTGTCAGCAACTGAGTACTTACGGTTATTTAATTATAGATCCGGTATCGCTGGTCGTTCTCTCCTAAGTGTGTATCAACATTAACAGATTACAATAACATACAAGCTAAAAGTACCTTCTTCTTTCTCTCTCGAACATTTATAAACACAGGTTGGCATATTTAAAAGTTGGGCCGTGTTTGAATCCATGTATTGTTGGCACGTGGAATGTTTACAGAATTGTGGATTTCTTGTATCGGTTGTTTGGGATATCGTAGAATTATAAACGATGTAATCTCGAATATCTGACTTCCACATGTATTTTTCTCCCCGCTTGTCGCACCTTACTCAGACAGTGATGGACGTCCAGAGGAAAGACACGTGTAACAGCTGGTCGTGATTGGTTGACATATAATAACTTCCTCTTTAAAAAAACAGAGTTGCTGTTGTTGTTTTTGTGAGAACTGTACTACTCTGGCTGTATATAGCACTAACTCACTCTAACGAACTTCGCCATCGAATCTGAAGAGGGATATCGATGATTACTTGCAAAATTAAGACTAGGGTTGTCAAGTGTTGACGTCACGAAAGCTCCAAATTCCGTATTCATCGATCAGGAAAACCCAACCATAATATTATGATCTCTTCTTCCTCCCTCTGCCTTCTCGTCCCAGAGAGTTGGGTTTTTTAAAATGGATATGCTTTTGGGCTGGGTGTCTATCTGAAATTTAGCGTCATCAATTTCAGGCCCCACTGTTACCATGGCAACCAATGCATGTCTATGTAGACTAGGGTTGCCAGATGTACGGTTTTGCCCGGAACAATACGGTTTTTTCTCATTTTGTTCCGCGTACGGTGCACCCTTCAAACCGTACGCCCAATGTTCCGTTTTTTTTTAATATCGCGGTTTAGACAATAGTATAGTATCGAAAAAGTGCGCGGTTATGATGAAAATATTCTGTATTCTGATTTCTGACCAATGATCTGCCATCACAGTTGAGAACAGCGCCTCTGGCAGTGTGCTAGCGGTACTAGCGGACATGTAGAGCATGAGTCTCCTGCATTGTGATCGGAAGCAGGACGTGTGCGGTAAACAAGAAATTGCTCTCTCATAGAGTTTCCCATTAGCTGTGAGGTATTTCGACGAAAAACTATACATTTGTAACAGACTTATAGACTTATATGAAGATGCGGACGAAAGTGCTATAAAAATGTCTCAACAAATTTATAACAGAATTTCGGAACATGGTTTAATGTTGTCCCAGATTTCAAGCTATACTGCTGACAACACAATTTCTAATTTTGGGAAAAACATTCTGTATATGTACACCTAAAGGCAGAAAATCCAACCTTGGTCACCTTGTGCACATGTTGTTCGCAATTCATGTAAAGCTGGGATGAATTCTATGTCAATTGATATCGAAATGTTGATAATTAAAGTACCGGTATTCGATTACTTTTCAAATTCAGCAAAAAGAGTTTTACACTTAAAATAATTATTTCAGTTTCTTAATATAAAATACGCTAATTTGTTAAGACATGTGCCAACAAGATGGCTTTCTATAAAGCCTGTTATTGAAAGACTGCTGAGAAACCTCCCAGCGATAGTATCTTATTTTTCAAGTGTTAAAGACTGCCCAGTATTCATTAAGAAATATTCGTTAGGTTCCTCAGAATCAGATTCTGGTAAGCAAACACTTCTAGTAGAATTGTATCTACATTTTTCGAAACATTTAGCAGATGTTTTAAATAAGGCAGTTCTTAGTCATGAAAAGAGTGATCTGACAATCTGTGAGGTATATACTGTTAGTCTATTAAAAGTTTGAAAATGCAACAGGAACAAAGAATGGGGGAAATACATTTTTGGTTACAAAGTGACTTGCACATTAAGTAAATTGAATTATTTGTTTACTGGGGAAGTTAAGGTCTGTGAAAATGATTTTATACATGCCTATGAGGTTTGTGTTAAGTATCTATGAAAAAAAAAAAAAAAAAAAAAAAAAAAAAAAAAAAAAAAAAAAAAAAAAAAAAAAAAAAAAAAAAAAACTCACCTCAGTTTAGCAAGATTTTAAAGTTAGTGGAGACACTAGATTTACAGGAAAATATGAATATTGATGATATGTGTTCAGAATTTGTAGAAATAGTCAATTTGATTTTCTAGTGAGAGTGGTGTTGGTGAAAAGCTAAAACTAGCTATCCTAAGTAAAACAATGCCAGATAGGTGGGTATATATCACCGGTTTAATTGGCCCAGAAAAACTGAAGAACATTTTGATGGTACTTAAGTCTGTCTTAAGTATATTTCTATCGAATGTATATACTGAAAGAGTATTTTCAGTAATGGCAATAAAATGGAGAGATGAGAAAAACAGATGCTCAGTAGATTTAATAAAAAATGAACTTGTGTACTTCAACTATGATGAGAATTGTAAGGAATTTTTCAAGAAAGTTTTGTTGAATAAGAAATTGTTACAAATTGCTTCTTCAAATGACAAGTACTTGTGAAATGTTAATTTCAATGTAAAGACTAACGCATTATTAGTTTGTAATAAATTAAGTACCTACATATTTCACGCTGACGCTGTTATATTATTACCGGTATTTATTTGTTGATATAACCCTGGTCTCTTCTCTTAATCATGGCTATGGTGCCTTAATTTAGCGCTATATGGCAAGGAGATGGAAGTGTTCCTTATTTGCTATCTGGAATCGAGCGACTGTTCCTTATTTGCCATCCGGAAATCTGGCAACCCTAATGTAGACTAGTTGTGTTGTTGTTGTTGTTGGTGGTGGTGGTGGTGGTGATTATTGTTTTAAGAGGACGTACAACTAGGCAACCTTCCTCTACTGTGAATAGCGTCTTTTTCTGTCTGTGCGCTTTCTTCCCACAACAAAAAGATTAAGAAAATCTCCTATTCTTCAGTCCAAAATAAAAAGTTCTTAAATGGCCGGAAAACGAACTCAGGACCTTGTAATAAGAGACAGGCACGCTACTTTCACACCACAGAGCTTGCTAATAATTATAATAATAAGAAGAAGAGTCCGAGCTCGATAGCTGCAGTAGCGTAAGTACGGCCTGTATCTAGTATTCTGGAGGTAGTGGGTTTGAACCCCCACTGTCGGCAGCCCTGAAGATGGTTTTTCGTGGTTTCCCATTTTCACACCAGCCAAATGCTGGGGCTGAACCTTACTTAAAGCCGGGGCTGCTTCCTTCCCTGTCCCATCGTCGCCATAAAAACTATCTGTGTCGGTGCGACGTAAAGCAACTTATGGGGAGAAAAGGAGGAAGAAGAAGAATTAGATTATTATTATTAATTATTATTATTTTAACGAGGTCTAGAATGCCTAATTTTGTCGCAGTTCATGAGCCTTCCCATTCTACCGAGCAAGTGGTCGTGTGGTTTGGGGCACTTAGCTTTCAACTTGCATTCGGGAGATAGTGGGTTCGAATCCCACTGTAGGCGGCCCTGAAAATGGTTTTCCGTGACACAAACCGTGCAGCCATTTGCTCGGACAACAATTAGCAACCGCTAGGTACAACAGGTGAGCGATATAATGCAGTTCATTGGTAAATGACGCCGGAGGGCGTGAATAGATCTTTGGCTTGCCTGCTGACTTCGCACTCGGAAGGCCAAGGATCGAATACCGGTGGATCTTGGGCTGAGATTTTGATCTTTAAAATCACGTGGAGTCAGAAAAGACATTCGGCCTTAGGCCCCGGCAAAACATAAATGAGGCTACGTGGCTTCATCAACCTCAGGAATACTCTGTAGAATGATTTTTATCGTTAATTGTCAACAATAATCATTGTTACCATGCAAAAATTCAAATTAATTCTTATTCTGATAGTCATTTCCTCGGTATTTTTTTAGTTTGTCCTAACGTATTTATTCTGCTTTGTTCAGTCACAACGCCCAAAATCTCACGCGTGCAAACCGAGGCGCAGAAATTCTGTGCACAGTGCATCGGTCCCACTCGACTCAGTTCGGACCAGCGCGTCGTCTCGGGGCGACTCGGCCAAGCTCGGTTCAACTCGACTCGGATTTGGACCCTTACGGAGCAAGTGAGGAAGAGGGAGACAGGCGGAGTGAGCGAGAGAGGGACAGTGCTATTGCTGTAAATCGGGGAGTGGGGGTCTGCACTCTGGTGAACCATGTGAAGTCGTCTTTTGCACCGTGCACAGGGCACCCTGAGAGGCCCTGGTGTAGATCAAGGTTGAACACAACACAATTTTTTAGCCGTTTGACTTCCAGGGTTGGTTTTTCCTTCGGACTCAGCGAGGAATCCCACGTCTACTGCCTCAAGGGCGGTGTCCTGGAACTTGAGACTTTTGGTCGAGGATGAAACTGAGAATGAGGAACAGTACCTCCCTCAGACGGCCTCACCTGCTATGCTAAATAGGGACCTTGTGGGGGGGATGAAATGTTTGGAAGGAATAGACAAGAAAGAGTGAAAGAAGCATCCGTGGCATTAAGTCTGGAGGAGACGTGGAACAACTTCGAGGATTTCTGAGGTGGAAATCGAGTCCCCTCTACTCATTTGACATCCGAGGCTACGTGGACCCCTTTCTGGTCTTCGTGCCACTTATCAAATTTCGTGACAGGGTCGGAAATCATACCCGGGCCTCCGGAGGTGGCAGCTTGTCACACTAAGCACTACACCACAGAGGCGGACAACACAACACATTCTGAATAACGTAGTAAGTTACGATTTATGCGAATGAAATAAGGAAATATATAACGTGAGAACTGGGTCGAGATCAAAACCAGAAAAAGCATTTAAGAATTGTGATTTTGAAATGAAAACACCTGGGTTCGAATATCCGAGTGTCGTGAAATGTTATGTGTTGTCGTTGCAGCTTTACGATATCGAAAGATAGACACTGAAAATTTTGTAAATGAGACGATTGCAGGCTTTTCAGATATGAACGTACCGCAGAATGTTGAAGATCCCACAATTAAGTTTACGGGTGCTTCCTTCCCACTCCTAACCCTTGCCTACCCCATCGTCGGCTATTTGTGTCGGTGCGACGTAAAGCAACTTGTAAAAATAAAAGTCTAATTGCTGCCGGTATCTCTAAGAAATTGAGATTGATACCTGGCATATCCATTAGTGTTTGTGTGATATCTCGAATATTTACTCCTGATTAGATTTGTTCGTCGTTAGTGAAAAATCCGAAAGAAAAAAAGGAACGTTGCGTATAGCCCGTTAGGGCCTTGGCTTGCCAGGATGTTTGCTGCCCAGCTACAAGACCGGCAAATATTAAAGTACCATACAGGGCCTAGTCACCGTCGTCACAGTCCTATATACGAGGGCAAGTCAATAAGTATCCGCAATTTTGCTCTAATTGTCTTTAGGTTGTTCTATGCCGTTGTATGGTCACCACCCGCTAGATGGCACCGTTGTCTACATCTGTGGTAGATTTTAGCGAAATCAGATCAGTACAGCTTGCGCTGTTGCGACGTAAAGTTGGCCGGACCACTCTCTGTTTGCACCAAGGAAGAACAGCATTCCGTAATCCGTTTTTTGTGGTCTGTGGGTGTACCAGGAGCGGAAATTCATAGAAAACTTTAAGAACAAACGGGAACAATGTTTTGCCACTGCGAAGTGTTTACCAGCGGATTGAACAGTTCAAAAGCGGTCGCACGAGCGTGAAGGATTAGGAAAGTTCCGAGCGTCTGTCTGCATCCTTAACTAATGCCAATATTGAACGAGTGCGTGATATGATCTGTAACGCGCTCCCCTACATAGTTATTACTTCCAGATTTCTACTTTACCATTTGTTAACTTCTCCGGCCTGCTCTCACTACTGCGTGTGCTTCGTCTGCTTACCCAGCCCGCTATGCACTCTAATACTGCTCGCCCTCCGTCCCCTCCCCTCTGCCGCTGCATGTGTACGTCACGCCTATTTCTCGTACATTTTGGACTCTGCTATCTTCTACTATAAATGCCTGCCCTGGCCTCGAACAGGCAGTCAGACATACAGTGACGAACTCTGTGGAGTAGGGATGGGCTTGAGCGCAGTTCGAGCAGCTCGAGCTGATGACGTCACAGCTCGATGTAGATGGAGCAGTACTCGAGCAGGAGTATGGCCCGCCATCTATGAGTGATGTCCTTGTACTAAACCAGTTGAGTTGCAATCTTCTTTGCTAGTTGATGTCAAATACCGCATGTTCATGGTAATACAATAAGCTTGTATCGAAATTTGTTGAATTATTAATGACTAATCCACTAGAATTACAAGAACATAATACCAGTTCTACGTGTCCAGTGATGCATTTTCTCAACATTCAATGTCTACGGATTGTGAGATGTAATTTTAAATGTCCTGAAAGTTCAGGTATATCCCATCGGACTCAGGACTTCAGTTCTGTTCAAATTTTCGTATTATTATTACTATTCCCCCTCCTTTCCATTTTTCTAATTAGCATATACGGCAACAAAATAATTATAAATTGAATGGATACAAAAAAAATATCGAAGGTCCCGCCATACCAATGGTGTATTTATATAAACACGTCTTCGTGTAGAAGAAATAGTACTACAGCACTGTAATAAAACTAAAAAGAACATGTTATTAAAATGATACATCCAGTGATCAGAAGAACCAGAAATGGAAGTAGCGACCAAGTAAGGACAGGAAAATCACAGAAATATTATCACTATGCAGAGCTCATCTTCATGTCAAGCAGTCAGTTCATTTTGATAACAAAAAGTTATTCTGGGCATATATGAGTTTAATAAACTGATGCGTCCACCACGACTTATGGTGCGTCTGTACTTCTGTAGAATGATCGCTAATTACTCTACTACAATGTAGTGCCGGAATGTGAAAACCAAAGAGAATGAGTGAAGACGGAAGTGTGTCTCGAGTCACAACACACAGGTCCTGCTTCGAGCGCTTGCAAGCCTACGTCACGAGGGAATTCTGTGCTTCTCGATCTTGCTCGACCAAGCTCGACACACCAGTTCGTGACGTCAGCACTCGAGCGTGTTCGAGCAGGCGATCGAGCGGCACATTCGTAGTGTGGAGGGAGGCGTTCAGACTCGCATTACAGCGATACCATATTCTAACTGCTACATTACATCTGAACTTTCCACGTCTGGCTGGGTGAGCAAAAATTAATCGTATAGTGCTTTTCAACTCGTAAGTAAGAACTATTAATCTCTTCCATTATGCCCTTCAGGCATGATTCGCAGTATAACATTTTGGGTGGCAACTAAAATTATCTACGAGTATGTTCACTCTGAACTTGATTTACAATTTTCAAACTGTTATTGCCACTAGACGTACTTCTTGTACAGACGCTTGGAAAGGTTATAATAATCAGTGATTTCCTTGGTTTTGAAACAGTGTATACGCCTAATTCTGAAACTTTATGCAGGCTGAAAATCTTTCTCACCCCTCCCCTCGCCAGCCCTATGATTTTTTTCTCCCCTATTGCTCCCTTTTTTTTTCTAGGTGACCCTGCTTGGTTTTCTTATTGTGTAGTGGCCTTGGTGTTTTTATATATCTTGCTAAATACAGTGCTGTTTTTTTTTTCTTAATATAGTGTTACTCATATTGCAATCTAGTCACGATTTGCAGGATCTAATTTCTTAAATTCCTCCTGCGTATTCAGTTTTGTAATATTTTCTCTTCTCTTCCTGATTGAATCTATACTTCTACGAATGTGCCCCTTTAAATGGTGTTAACATTTTTATCAAACCGGTCACAAGTATATCTCGTCGCCTACTCTGTAAAAATCAATATATTAAAAATACTAAAACTTGCTTATGTAACTATATTTTTAATTGGTATTTATAATATACAAGTGTTGTGCAAATCTAAGTGGTTGTACGTTCCTGATTGTCCTTTCACCTTTCCCATTTTCCTTGCCAATCTGTACTTACCACGTAAGACTTCTGGAAAGGTCTCAGCAAAACGCTTCGCACAAAACTCTGCCTACTACCTGCAATTTGTATTTTGATCCATAACTTACTCACTCTTTCAAATGGATTAATTTGTATGAGCAACTTGTTAAATGCTGGGCACTTACAGTGTAAAAGTGTCCACGGTCTTTGCTGTTTACATTGGTAAACTGCAGTTGTTTGCCCGTTTCGCCTTCGACAAATACACTAGTCAGACTGGTGTCTCTTATTTTGCAGTCTTCACTTTTCTGAGTACATAACTGTGAGTAAGCGTAATCAACCATAAAGCCATATTTTTTATACCATGTCCAAACACAGTCAGCAATAATTACACTCTAAAACTTCGTCACAGATCCTGAATAACAGACGAGTGACTGCTAATGACACGGTTTTACATTTGAAATTCAACAGGTGAGGGAAGCGGTGCACACGTGCGCAACCAAAACCTTTTATTACAGAGGAACGGTAGACCATGTGCATTGAAAAGCAGGGTGACCATATTGAAAAAAAATCAATAAAATGTACTCTTTTTGTTATAAATTATAAAAATTGATTGCAGTTACTTATTGACTTGCCCTCGTATGTATGTGAGCGTTTAACAAGTAGTAAGACAAAATGATAAGCTAAGCAGAGGGTTACAGTGTTTACTGTAATACCCCTCATAAATGTTCAACCCACAAGCTGGTTGAATTTTCAAAATGCAGCACCAAAGGTCATGCGGTTAGAGGTAAAACGCAGAAATCCATGGCATACCATAATGACGCATACAAGACAGGAAGAGGAGTGAAATAGTTTGTCATGGCTTTTTTTTACTGGGCTAGAAAGTGTTATTGTAGCACGCGCAGCCCTACGAATCGCACCTTTCCTAACACCCAGATGCACTAGTCGTACTCCGGGCACCATTAGTAGACACTGGATTATTTTTAGGCAGCTTCAATTTTATGCATTTTAATTTGCATCACCCGGCGAGTTGGCCGTGCGGTTAGGGGCGCGTAGCTAGGAACTTGCATCTGGGAAATAGTGGGCTCGAACTCCACTGTCGGCAGTCCTGAAGACTGTTGTCCGTGATTTCCCATTTTCACATCAGGCAAATGCTGGGGCTGTACTTTAAATAATACCACGGCCGCTTCCATCCCACTGCTAGGCCTTTCCTGTCCTATCGTCCTCATAAGACATATCTGTATTAGTGCAACGAAAAGCAAATTGTAAAAAAATCTTTATTTTGTCAAATTAATAACTCGTTTGTAGGAAATATAAAACAAATTTTACTCACCTCTTCGCTTCAAACATCACAGAATATAATTTTACCATCGGATGCGAAGTGGGGAAACTCCTGTAACCTTTTAATTAAAAACGACTTGGAAGCCGACACTTTCTGCATAATTCACACAATGAACAAGCGGACAACTGACATGTTCTGAGAGAATGAAATGAAGAGTTCTGTTTCCAGCAGGTCAGTGCAGAATATACTGTTCATAATACTGGAAGACGGAAGAAGAGGCCGTGGCGTTAAGTTACGTACCATCCCGGTATTTGGAGAAGTGGGAAACCACTTCGAGGATGGCTGAGTACCATATTTCCAGTGTACGGGATATAAGTGTATGGTAAGACCCCAACTACAGTATGGTTCCTGTGAATGGGACCCTCACCAGGATTACTTGATTCAAGGACTGGAAAAAATCTAAAGGAAAGCAGCTCAATATTTTCTGGGTGATTTCCGACAAAAGAGTAGGGTTAACTATAGGACAAAATACTGTATCCATCAAGAAATAGGAACAGGCTGAGTATGATACATACTAGTTTCTCGAAGTAAATAAAAACGTTTTAATCTATTGAAGGGTAAAGAATAGAAATTATAGCTATATTGGCAAATATAGGTTCCAAAGCCAATTTAGGTTTTTTAGGCACTACCTACAGGACAAACGTCCGGTCTAGGGAGCCAAGAATAACGTCCGAGAAGATTCGTCGTGCTGACAATATGACACCTCATAATCTGCAGGCCTTCGGGCTGATCAGCGGACACTTAGTAGGCAATAGCCCTTCGGGACCTTTGCGCCATGGCTTTTTTTAAATAAGACTAACGTTTCTAACACATAAGGATGGCGTGAAAGTTCCTTTTGGGGATGATTGTAAGTACCAAGTTGTTAATATAAGGAAAGATCTTCACTGGGGTAATAACATAAATTGGATTTTAAATAAAAAGTACAGATCTCTGAACATGGTTATGAGGGTATTTAGGGGTTGAAGTAAGGATGTAAAGGAAAGGGCATATAATTCTCTGGTAAGATCCCAACTACAGTATAGTTCCAGTGGAATGACATTAGTAGATAAATAATTTTGAGTGGCGTTTATAAAAGTAGGAAATATCACAATATGAAGATAAAGTTGGAATTCAAGAGGACAAACTGGGGCATATATTCATTTATAGGAAGGGGATATAGGGATTGGAATAACTTACCAAAGGAGATGTTCAGTAAATTTCCAATTTCTTTGCAAGTATTTAAGAAAAGTCTAGGAAAATAACAGATAGGGAGTCTTCCACGTGGGTGACTGCCCTAAATGCAGATCAGTAGTGATTGATTGATTGATTGATTGATTGATTGATTGATTGATTGATTGATTGATTGATTGATTGATTGATTGATTGATTGATTGATTGATTGATTGATTGATTGATTGATTGATTGATTGATTGATTGATTGATTGATTGATTGATTGATTGATTGGTGAATACCTGAATCATATAAATACTACTTCATTTTAAGTTATCTCTTCAGGAAACAGAATAGGTTTTTGCCTAAACTCCGAGGTCTAGTCATGAGATAGTACTACTCATACCGCAGCAGCCTCCATACTCTCACACTATAGGATTGAGACTTTCGTGGAAGGTGCATTTTGCTTTGGCCTATGCCAACATATATTAAAAAAATACCGTATCCACATGAAATAGGAACAGGTTTAATATGATACATCCTCACGTGGAAATTTCTTTCTCAATAATTGCCACTGGCAGCCTTCAAATTCCACTCAGTTTCTTTAAATATCATTCGTTGTTTGCAATCTCCGGTCTCGTATGTGTCGTGGTAATATGTTGCTGTTTGGTTTATACCTCGAGAGCAGTCCCATCTCGTCCAAAATGAAGAAAAAATTCCAGGACTGTTCCGGATGATCCGGGTTATATCAGGACTAAGCCAGCAGGGCGAGCTCTGGTTAAGACCGAGTTATGAGGACTGAAATCCAGATTGAGACCGTTCTGCCTCTCCCTAGCTGCTGTATCGGCTGCTAGCCTATGATTTAGACTCGCTGGTCGCCGAGCTAAGGTGGAAGAGGGGTTATCTACAGCTTGCGGGGAGTAAGAGAGGTAATGAGTTTCAGATAGATTCATGTTCTATCGATGGTTTGGGAACGGTGTTGCCAGTGAGTTGGCTTTAGATTACGCATTATAAACAAATATGTTAAGAAAGAAGCAATACTTGTCGACTCAGTTAAATATAACTTTAGAGATTTTCAGTCTGTCGAACATAGCAAAGCAAAATCCCCTCCATACAGGCCATAAAGGTCTTTGGAGGGGTGAAAGGTAAAAGCTCCGAATTTGGTGTGGTCGCCCGGCCGCTTTTGTCCCCAGGAATTAACCAGGTACTCATTTTTGGTGTAGGCTGAGTGGACCTCAGGGCCATACGCACCTCCGGAAATGGAAATCACTTTTCTTAAATTTTTCGACTTCCTGGCCGGGAATCGAACGCACGTCCTTCCGGGTAAACCGAGCACTCCTTTACTGCCTCGGCCAGGCAGCTCCGCTATCGAACACAGAATTTAAGTATTACACTATAAAATATCTCTATGAAAATCACATTGTTAGTGTGAACAGTACTTTTAATCCTGGTTTAATAAAGTGTTTTTTACAGGTATGTTATAGTATAATAGGCCTATATACTGTATATTTAACTTGTGAGTTCGCTTTGCTATTTGCTTTACGTCGCACCGACACATATGTCTTATGGCGACGATGGGATAGGAAAAGCCTAGGAATTGGAAGGAAGCGGCCGTGGCCTTAATTAAGGTACAGCCCCGGCAATTTCCTGGTGTAAAAATGGGAAACCACGGAAAACCATCTTCAGGGCTGCCGACAGTGGGGCTCGAACATACTATCTCCCGATTACTGGATACTGGCCGCACTTAAGCGACTGCAGCTATCGAGCTCGGTCTTGTGAGTTCGACAGGTCCGCCTCTGTAGTGCAGTGGTTAATGTGATTAGCTGCCACCCCCGGAGGCCCGTGTTCGATTCCAGGCTCGGCCACGAAATTTGTGGTACGGGGGCTGGAACGGGGTCCAGTCAGCCTCAGGAGGTCAACTGAGTAGAGGTGGGTTCGATTCCCACTCAGCCATTCTGGAAGTGGTTTACCCGTGGTTTGTCACTTCTCCTCCAGGCAAATGCCGGGATGGTACCTAATTTAAGGCCACGGCCGCTTCCTTCCCTCTTCCTTGTCTATCCCTTCCAGTCTTCCCATCCTCCCACAAGGCCCCTGTTCGGCATAGCAGGTGAGGCCGCCTGGGCAAGGTACTGGTCAACTTCCTAGTTGTATCCCCCGACCCAATATCTCACGCTCCAGGACACTGCTCTTGAGGCGGTAGAGGTGGGAACTGTGTCCGAGGGAATACCAACTCTAGAGGGTAAGCAGATTAAGAAAGAAAGAAAGAAAGAAAGAGTTCAACAGATTGAAAAGCTTTTATGTTACATTCTGTTGTGGAGGGTAAGAGGGGAAAAGGGAGACCAAGACGACGATGGCTAGACTCGGTTTCCAAGGATTTAAAGATGATAGGTAGAGCTCTGAACGAAGCCACAGAACTACTTACAAGTAGAGGATTGTGGCTGCGATTAGTAAATTCACGGAGGCTTGCAGACTAACGCTGAAAGGCATAACAGTCTATAGTAAAGATGTATGTGTGAATGTTATAAATAATTTAAAGTATAACCACAAGCGCTCTACAAAATGTTACCACATTTTCTTTATTCTGTTTCTTCCCAATTACTTGGAGTCATTATAACATCAGTTAAGCCCAGTTTTACGGTCAGATGTTCTTCCTGACGTCAACGCAATATGGAGGGATGTCTTCACTACTCCTTGTTCTGTGATAGTTCGTAGTGTGTTGTATGTAATTGAAGATGCGTATTAACACAATCACAAACACCTATTCCTCTACCTAGAGGAGTTAGCAGACGTGGTTAGGCCTAAAATTCTCAACCCGGCCCGGAATGGAACTCTGAGCTCTCTCAACCGAAGACCGCTACAATGGCCATTGAGGCAAGGAGCTAAGGAGCCAAGGAACTAAACACTAAATTAAAAAAAATATTATTTTCTTCCATTCTTAATCTGCTTACCCTCCAGGGTTGGTTTTTCTCTCGGACTCAGTGAGGGATCCCACCTCTACCGCCTCAAGGCCGGTGTCCAGGGGCGTGAGACTTTGGATCGGAGATACAACTGGGAAGTAGGACCAGTACCTCGACCAGGTTGCCTCACCTGCTATGCTGAACAAGGGCCTTGTGGGACATGGGAAGATTGGAAGGGATAAACAAGGAAGAGGAAAGGAAGCGGCCGTGACCTTAAGTCAGATACCATCACGGCATTTGCTTGGAGGAGAAGTGGTAAACCACGGAAAACCACTTCGAGGATGGCTGAGATGGGAATCGAACCCACCTCTACTCAGTTGCCACCCGAGGCTGGGTGGACCCAGTTCTAACCCCCGTACCACATTTCAAATTTCGTGGCAGAGCCGGGAATAGAGCTCGGGCCTCCGGGGGTGGCAGCTAATCACGCTAACCACTAACGCACGGAATTTAGTGATTAACTAATTGAAAATATAATTTGTAATTGTAGTTGAGTAAAATAGTCGACCCCGTGGTGTAGGGGTAGCGGCCTTTTACCCGGAGGCCCCGGGTTCGATTCCCAGCCAGGACAGGGATTTTTACCTGGACCTGAGGGCTGGTTCGAGGTCCACTCAGCCTACGTGATTACAATTGAGGAGCTATCTGACAGTGAGATAGCGG
The DNA here is from genome assembly GCF_040414725.1 of Anabrus simplex. NCBI lineage: Eukaryota > Metazoa > Arthropoda > Insecta > Orthoptera > Tettigoniidae > Anabrus > Anabrus simplex. The sequence continues at coordinate 57,073,515 of NC_090265.1, read as the reverse complement.
CCCTGGTCACGAAAGCCAAGATTAACGGCCAAGAGGATTCGTCGTGCTGACCACACGACACCTCGTAATCTGCAGGCCTTCAGGCTGAGCAGCGGTCGCTTGGTAGGCCAAGGCCCTTCAAGGGCTGTAGTGCCATGGGGTTTGGTTTTGGGTTTAGTTGAGTAAAACATATCTTAGCTAACCGTAATTCAATTTCTTTTTGTACTCTGCTCTTCGCTGTCTAACATTTGTCTTGTGGTGAAGTGGAGACTTTGAAAATCCACGTCTGATGAACATGTCGAGCGAGTTTCTTGATGGGAATGTACAAGAGCACACGCGCCAATCTGACAAGAGAGAGAGGGCGGACGGAAGGCTCACAATCGGGCCGGCCCTCGTGGGAACTATTGCGACATCATTACGTGATATTGGCGCCATCTCTCTGCTACTAACTAAGCTCTATTTATAACAAAACAGCTCGATCACACGAAGGAGATAGACATTTCTTCCGATCACTCACATTGTCCGACAACACTCGTAAACAAAATACTCTCGCCGGGATGTAAATTGCACTCTTTGTTCACATTTCGGCAGCGCATTGCAGGTCATTGCTTTCAAGTGTCAGTCGTCTGCTGTGCGGAAATGGTCACTGATTTGAAATTGGTTCTAGGCTCCACGTGTAATTCTTGCACAGAAAATGTGTAACCAAGAACTTCATCGCTAGCGTGTTTTCGGACGGAACGTGAAATATTCGTAGCAAGATAACATATAGAACTAATATAATAAGAATGTAGTGTCTGTACGTTCGTTTTTTGTCGTAATTTTCAGACGGTTGATGTTGATATTATACAGGATGCGGAGACGATATACATCATTTTTGAAAGTATTGTCGGTTTGTCTGTCTGCCATGCTATCTGGATTGAATGAACTCAAAAAATGAAACATATCAGTATTCGAGCGGAGACATCTAGAACTTCTGTGCACTTTGCTTTATCTCAATCCGTTGAGCAGGAGCTGAGAAAAGGAATTTTACTTCGAGAATACTGCCCCTCAGTCAGATAGAAGCGAACAATGAGTCAAAGAAAAAATGGTGCCAAATTTCCCTTTGGAAAAATCATATGATCATGAATATGTCTTTCAGTACATGAAACTCAAATTCATAACGATTAGTATTGCACCTGTCCCGGGCTCCACAGGGCATCAATAAAATAACCAAGTTTCACAAATAAATATTTGAATGGAAATCTGGTGAACGAGAACTTCGGCAATCGATCTCGGGCATGGAAATCACATCCTCCCTACTTCAGTTGTCTCCACGGCTAAACTCAAGAGCATACGGGTCAATGACCTGTTCTTCTAAAATGGGCACTAATTTAAATATATTGAAGGTAGGGTGTCCTACAACATCAGAGGAATATGCTAACTACTAAATGAGAAGGTTTTTCCCAATCAAAAACATAGAATTTTAATGAACTGATAGAGTCACAAGGGTAAAAATACATAGACGAGGCAATGCCATATAAATATACATGAGAAATCAATTATCTGGAGAGCGTCTCCATGTTCACATCAGTCTGTTATATACCTGACTCTCATTTGACACTTCCAAATCATCTTGTACACATGCACTTAAGAACTTACATTTTTCTTTGAATAAAGGCGTCCCCTTTATATACTACCGATACCGCTGGTATCTCTTTCAGTACTGTACAACAAGCAAACGATTAAATATATTCATTTGGTATGGCACCTCTCGCGAAACGACACAATCATTGGTGTCACTCATGGTACTGTTACGCACATTCTTATACTCATGAAAATCATATCACCGTTTACCTAACTACCTTAATGAATTACTACAATGTCGCATAAGCATGTTTCTCCAGGATGTCTTACACTAATATATCACAAGGCGGACCCAAACAACGTTGGTTTCCTGTAAGGCACCATAACACCATCGAATAATACAAATACATAAAAATAACATAGAAATAAAAACAATCATCTGAAATTATGACAACAATATTTCCCCTTCACACACAAGAATGCATAGAGAAGCTGCTACCCTTCCAAATATAATGTTTTCATGGTCGTCAATCTACATGGAATCGAACCCACGTTCTTCAGACTACGTGTACACGTATGAAACACTACCTTCGATCTCATTTAATAGAGAAAAATGAGTGGAATCACTTCGTCTCATGAACATCGAGTCCACAACGCTGGTGGTGATCTTTAATTTGCATGTGGCTATTAATACAGTGCCGAGATGGAGCGAACTTATCGTATGAATGTTGCAAACACTTGACAGCCAAGCGAACCTATCTCTGGGCTCAACGTTCTTTCGTACAAAAGGGTCGTACATATGCCACTGAGCAGTCGGCTGCTTCGTCAGCTGGGAGGAACCACTTTCACTCTCGTTTCCAGCCCATGCGTGGAATTTTCCCTTCGCACAACATCCGCCTTGTCCAGGCACACATTAGTATTGTTATTATTATTATTATTATTAATTATTATTATTATTATTATTATTATTAAATATAATGTTATCAAAGACTTGGCTTCTTTCAGCCTGAATTTAATTGTCATATTCTTCTTATTCATTTCAGCTTTCTGTTCTTTCATTTCAAACACTGGCATACGAATCGTACTTCCCTCTCACACACAAATATCTCAAACCACATTGCTCATTCAGTTAGAAGACTCTATGTCACCAGGTGCCTTAACTAACATCATAACGCATACTAATTAAATCATGGATCTTATCCCGTGTCACGTTTTCGCCATCATCTGGTTAGCAGCCTTAATATTACAAGGAGGAATAATGCCTGCATTACTTGTGAAGCATTGGAACAAATTAAACCTGAAATATTCTGACGACTCATAAAAACTAATGGAACTGCAGTGACTTAGGACGTATATTGAAATATAAATCCCATCTTAAAACGCTTCACATTTAACGACACTACGGGTCTTATAACTAAATCATGCATAAATTTCACAGGATAAAATTGCGATAACCCCAATCACAGAATACAAATCTATATAAAACCCTGAGAATAAAAAGCTTCAATCCCTTCAAAAAACCTCTATAGTGCTCACCTATCCTTTGTATATTTACATGCAATAGAAAATTTTATGTACATAACTTTAAACATTTTACGGGATATGAAATTTATGCTTAGAAACTGAAATGTACTTAATGTCTCTGCTTGTATTCGTCAATCATTGGAAGGCACATCTGGGGTGTTTGAGCTTCATCACAGCAGTCTTATTAACAGAAAGTCCTCGGTTCGTCATCTACTTGGTCCCGTTCATGATGGCTTGACCTGCAAACTGCCGTGGACGTTCTGTGTGGTCCCTGAAGATCGCAGGGACACAGGCGCGTTCTGTCGGTTCCTAATCCTGGAGATTCAGGCACACAGTGCATTCTGGTCGACCCCTCGTAGGTTCGGTGAACACTCACACATGGACAAACGGGAAAAATGGTTAGTGAAATGCTGTTTGTATGTATTCAAAATCACTTATTATGGATAGATCCACCTGTTAACTCGAGTAGTCTGCACGAGCAGGGAATAAGTTCCTGGAGATCGCTACTTCTTTCCCCTTTATTGTCACATGGCACTAGTCAAGAATATCGTTCCTTTTTCTACGTGAGCGCTACTTGTTTAACTCGACGGCACTCTCTGGCTTGATCTAGCATTGCCTATTGTCCCGTACGACGTTCTCCCATCAGTGCAGTTTCCTTGATTACGACAGGTCAATTACTCGTAGGATATGTTTACATCTCACTAAGTAGGAGCGATTTGTCGGAAGCTTTACCCGTTCTTTAACTACTATCCACGTCAGCCGCCACTGGTTGTTAACAGTCTGCACTCCCTTAATATTCGAATATATGAATATGGGAGTTACAAGCACCTACATTCGTACACCACAATCCTGCTTTAATCCCGTATGATCGGATTATATTCCCCATAGAACTGTTTGATATAGAACAGACTTCACTTCAACACTATTCTTCAGATTTGAATAGCACCTAGCATTCTTCAATATCACTGCACAACAAGTGGTCTACTATGAACCATGAAGACTACTTCCGAATACAATAACGAATGAGTGAATGAGTAGTGGGCCTAGTCTGGCCGTTTTCTTATGGAGATTTGGTCTTTTGGCAGTGGAAGTGGTAAGCTCCGCTCCTTCTGAAAGATCGCCCCGCTAATAGTTACTTCTCAGAGTCGAGTGAGCGCTCAATTTGTGGCCCTTAAATTCTTCTGTCTACTGACAGAGTTTCATTCAGATCGCATCGTGGGATCGCTCGTAATTTCGTGGGCTTTCCATTGTAATTTGGCGCCTTAGCCATTGTGTCATGGGGAACTTCACGTCTCTATCGAGCTGTTAGATGTTCAATGCGGTTCCTATCACCCGCACCTGTCTAAAGTGCCTCATAACTGATCCACACGTTATGTATTACATATATCGGTATCATTGATTAACATAAAATACACTGGTTCGAAAGAGTACTTGCTCATAAATTTCCATAGATTAGATCCAAACCTTTATCATTATTATTATTATTATTATTATTATTATTATTATTATTATTATTATTATTATTATTAACAAGTTGTTGGCACCCGTGAATCTGCGGGGAAATAGCTCAGGTTTGCTAGTTCTCGCGTTAACACACCGTGATAAACTCCACCTTCTGACCTAAATATCCTCCTGCGCGTGGCGTGCTATCTCTTTTCCCTGTCTGCGTGCGGAGTGAGAGTGATCTTTCAAGGACTCGCTGTACATAGCTCCTTTCATCACTGTGCGTGTAACGAGACCTCTGCTCTCCTCGCTGGCGCGGCGCCATTCGTGCCCCGGGCTGGGTGAAACATTTTCATTATGACACTATATGTCGCAGAATGTCGCGGAAAACGGCATATATTTTTAACTGGACCTCATGACATGCCTTCGGCGTGTGATGAACGGTTATTACATCATATCGGGTGTATGCATATTTTTTTCCGGTTTTTGTGGTAAAGAAAGGGAAATTCAATTTTTTGTTTATTCAGAATATTGGCCATCAGCTTGTACACACATCGCCCATCTTCCAGATAAGTAATGAATATCATGCCAGAAAAACTGCTTGTTTAGCCACAAACCATTAATCGAGCCATTTTCCAACTTACTCGAAATTGCTGTAATGCTGTTCTGCGAGCGCGTGCCCCATTGATGCGAAAAGGTGATGGATGGGGCCAGGTCGGGGAAGTACGGCGGGCCCGGAATGTTGTCCATCCAAGCGATTTCAGTGTCTTTTCACTGATTTTGTTGTGTGAGACGACGTATTGTCGTGTATCAAAATCACTATGCCATGTCTTTTGACCCATTCCGGTCGTCTTTCGATCAATGCGTGATTTAATCATTTGTTGGTGATGGCATTGTGCATTCGCCGGGCTTCAAGATTTCATAATACACGAATCTGCTCTGGTCCCACCAGACACAAAGCATGGTCTTCTTGCCGAAGCGATTTGTCGAAACCATGTCTCATATATTCTAATCGATGGAGCGTGTCCACACTATGCTTCTACCAACAAACGATCACTTTCCACAGCCTTTTTAAAGAAAAAAAAAGAAAAGTAAGAAAAGTAACGCTTGCTGCAATTGTTCTTTTTTTTCAGGCACAAATGTCGACATGGTCACTGAACGATACAACACAGACGCTATTGTTTGGCGATCTTAACTTGTGTTTGTTGATAGGTTAATGTTAGACGAAGAAAATGACGCATGTGTCAAGTGCATACGCTACGTACTGTGAAACCGGAAAAGACTTCTACATACACCTTGTATTTACGTCTAACGAATCGTTTTCGAGAGATGTCTCTATGGAGTTTGGAGTCGGTAAGTGCGGAATTCGTTCCATCCAAAGAGGGAAACTGACTTGGAGCCTATGAAACTACCACATACATGTCTAGAGTATGATGAGATGAGGCATCTTTGATAAAAGAGCCTTCTGCATGTTTCTCAGTCATGGTCATCCATCAGTATCTCACATCAAGGCCTGCAAGATCACATCGACAATCCGTAATCTAACGCCCCTCTTTGATAACATGTGACCGGGAGAGATGGCGTGCGGTTAGAGGCGCGCGACTGTGAGCTTGCATCCGGGAGATAGTGTGTTCGAATCACACTGTTCGTCAGCCTTGAAGATGGTATTCCGTGGTTGCCCATGTTCAAGCCAGGTAAATGCTGGTACTGTACCTTACTTAAGGCCACGGCCGCTTCCTTCCAACTCCTAGGCCTTTCCTATTCCATCGTCGCCGTAAGACCTATCTGTGTCGGTGTGACGTAAAGCCACTAGCAATTGATAATATGTCTGTCAGTCATGGCCACCCATCAGTACTTCACATCATAGCCTGCGCGGTTGCTAGGTAACATCACACACGCATTTTGTTTCGCTAATTTCGTGACATAAATTGTCAGACTACCCCCAGGCATAAGATATATTCATGTCATAAAATATAAAAAGCAATAGACTAGGTCATTAGTTGGTGTGTATGTGTATGGTGATGATGATGATGATAATGAGGTAGGAAAAGTGTGAAACGCGGTGTCGGCACAGAGTTCACTCCTCTCGAATAACGCCAAGGTGTCAGTTCAGTGTTCAGCGTCAGCATCCGACGGACGGTTCACCATCAACAGCTTTAAAGTAAATTCATTTTATCTCTCGATGCGTGGGATTTTAAGCGTTAAGCATATAAAAAATGCCATACGATTAATAATAATAATAATAATAATAATAATACATTTGACCATAAGCCCATTAAGAATACGCAAAGTAATTATAGGCGTGCCTCTGCCTTCCTCTGTGCCCAGATTTCTTTCATTCTTTTACTGCGGGCTTCCTTTCGGTCTTCAGACCAGGTTGTTCCACTCTTCTACTTTATTCTTTCCTTTCGTCAATTTGCCATTTACGAATTTTGGATCTGAAGCTTACTCGGATTTGGCCATCTGATGGTGTAATTCCTGCCTCTACCGAGCTCGATAGCTGCAATCGCTTAAGTGCGGCCCGTATCAAGTATTCGGGGATAGTATGTTCGAACCCCACTGTCGGCACCCCTGAAAATGGTTTTCCGTGGTTTCCCATTTTCACACCAGGCAAATGCTGAGGCTGTACCTTAATTAAGGCCGCTTTCTTCCCACTCCTAGCCCTTTCCTGTCCCATCGTCGCCTTAAGACCTATCTGTGTCGGTGCGACATAAAACAACTAGCAAAAAAGAAATTCCTGCCTGTTTCAAATCGGTTTTGATTTCGCCAGTCCATTTCACTGTGTCTCTTATGGCTTTACTCCTAATTTCATAAAATTCGATTAGCGCGTACTTGTTTTATATTATTATTATTATTATTATTATTATTATTATTATTATTATTATTATTATTATTATTCGCTTGATAGTGGTACCATGTTCTTTAAGTTGTGAAGTCTTTATGAGCTGACTCCATGGTTAGCCGTTTCGAGAGGTGGAAAAAATTGTCATCCTCAGATTGTTGACCGTTGATTGTTGAATTCAATTAGAAACCTCTCCGCATTGTTTATATCGAGTGAGGGCATATGCCGTTATTGATGATGATTCATCCTTCGAATGGAGACGTTAATTCTTGAGCAGATTCCTTAGCGTTATTCGAGAAGAGTAGGCCTTGTGCGGACACCGAGATCCATTCTCTCCCTATGTCATTACCATCACCATCATTTCACACCAAGAAGCGTAGTTCGCCCATGGGCGTCTAATAGAAAGACATGTACCAGGCAAGCTGAACATGTTCTCAGACACTCATTAAAAGCCATGGGCTAAATAAATAAATAAATAAATAAATAAATAAATAAATAAATAAATAAATAAAACAAATAAATAAATCAATACTATATGCCCAGTCTGTGGTGATATGAGACTGTAGACTGTCTAGTGTGCCATCGGTTATTTTCCTTTAAAAATCATCATGAAACCCCCACATTTGACTTCGTTTAGGTATTACTTTGCGTTACATGTAAATCCATTCAAATGAATATTTCATTGTTTCATTTTGTAATCACTGAAAGTTACTTTTTTTAACAGTTACATTTTATGAATAAGGTATATTTTTGCTTTAACCTAATAAAGAAGAACTGTGTCATACTTCTTGAAATATACTATGTTGCACTTTTTTGACCTATTTATTAAATGTTAAGTCCGCCTCTGTGGTATAGTCGTTAGTGTAATAAGCTGCCACTCCCGGAGGCCCGGGTTCGAGTCCCGGCTGTGCCACGAAATTTGAAAATTGGTACGAGGGCTGGAAAGGGGTCCACTCAGCCTCGGGATGTCTAATGAGTAGAGGGGATTCGATTCCCATCTCAGCCATCCTCGAAGTGGTTTTGCGTGGTTTTCTACTTCTCCTCCAGGCAAATGCCTGGATGGTACCGAACTTAAGGACACGGCCGCTTCCTTCCGTCTTCCTTGTCTATCCTTTCCGATCTTCCTATCCCTCCACAAGGCCCCTGTTCAGCATAACAGGTGAGGCCGTATGAACGAGGTACTGGTCCTCCTGCACAGTTATATCCCTCCGACCTTAAGTCTCACACTCCAAGACACTGCCGTTGAGGCAGTGGAGGTTGGATCCCTCGCTGAGTCCGAGGGACAAAGCAACCCTGGAGGGTAAATGGATTAAGAAACAAAGAAGGAAATAAAAACATTAATATATATTAGTATGTTGCAAGGAGGGCCTCCGTGACTCAGGCGGCAGCGTGTCGGCCTCTCACCGCTGGTTACCGTGGTTCAAATCCCGGTGACTCCATGTGAGATTTGTGCTGGACAAAGCGGAGGTGGGACAGTTTTTTCTCCGGGTATTCCAGTTTCCCTGTCATCTTTCATTCCAGCAACACTCTCCATTATCATTTCATAGCATCTATCAGTCATTAATAAATCACTTTGGGAGTGGCGACCCCGTTGTAATAATAGCCTATATATGATTCATTCATTACATCCCTGACCCGGTCAAAGACTGGAAAACAGGTTCTCGGTTTTTCAGTTTCAGTGTGTTGCGCGGCGTGCCATAGAAGTCGTGTTCGTGTGTCACCTAGAGGTGTCATAGGTCCGCCAGCCCTGTTATATATACTATTCTTTTCTAAATTATCCTATATATTATCGCGCTATTGCAGTCACTGATTCCTATCCACATCGCGATCTACTGAATCCCTTCTCAAATACTCGGAGTTCATAATAAGGATAGCCTACCATTGTGTGTGTGTAATGTTACCTCCCAGGCCGGTACTTAAAGCAAATAAAACACCTGATATCATCCTAACAGTATAACATTCTTGATAGATTCAAAATAGGCTTTTAGATAAAATATTAACAATACTTTTACCATAAATTCTCCGTTTACTTACTATCCTCCCTCCCCTGAGGTAATATTTTTGCACTGCTCTAGATAACCTCCCCACTCTCCCTGTAGAGTGAGGGTTTGTACGACTTTATCAGGTATATATTGCATGTATAGCATCCAATATTTATGGACCGCTTATTCTATACTCCTCTACAACAATGCATCATTGCCAATATAACGCAACAAAAATTCCCCATCGTCTCTTACGCTGGCAGTTGAGTATATAGTGTGTAGTAGATAAAAGGAAGCAGGAGGGTCCGGAGTGTGAGAAGGGACTCCCCAAATTTTAGTGTATTGGAGATTTTTTCCAACACCTCTTGCGTCGTCTCATTCACTCTTCTATAAGGAATGAATCTATTGAAACCTGCGAATGGAGCCAGCATATCGCTTGGGACACATCTGAGGCAAAACGCCAGGCATTGTGCTCGGCGGGCCGGGGAAGGAAGTGATTGCTGAGGGTGGTGGCTGGAGGCGGGTGGGGGATACACAACCTGACAGCCTGCGCCGGGTAATTGATAGCGTATTGGGACTCCTCTCGTGTATTTACCTTCAGACGGGGACTGGATAATTGTATAAATCATGAAACGTCATTTAATATAGAGACCACTTAGTGCCTGGTCGAAATTTTCTAAACATACTAATTACAGTTTGTTGTGGTAATCAGGTCTGAATAGACAACTTCTGAGCATCCCCGTCTCAGCGGGAAGAGGAGAACGAGCCCCCTTATCACATTTGCAAACTTTTACTTCCTGCCTTGTTCCCAGTAATCTCGGGTGAGCAGTAATATGTATTGATGATGATGGTGATGATTATTGTTTAATGGGGCCTAACATCTAAAGTCATCGACCCCTAATGTGTATTGAGCCCATTCTTGTGGCAGGATGTCTTTCCTTATACTAAGGCTGTGTATCGTCGTCGTGCCTCGAAATACCGGTATGTGACAGTGTTAAGAGGAGAAATACTGACCCGCAGCACACGGATCACTGGAATGAAAAATCGTTGATACAGTTCATGCAGTACATCCTTAGATGGCAGACCCTTCTGGTCAGAGTTCTAAGTTTAAATATTATCACATAGCGGTTCTTCACTGTTGAGTGTTTCTGTGGTGGTTGGTAGTGGAATTAAGTTTTGTATAAAGGTGATCACAAACACAAACACCCAGTCACCGAGCTCGGTAGCTGCAGCCAGTATATAGTATTGGGGTGATAGTAGGTTCGAACCCCACTATAGGCAGTCCTGAAGATGGTTTTCGGTGGTTTCCCATTTTTACCTTAATTAAGGCCACGGCCGCTTCCTTCCCACTCCTAAGTAGACATTTCCTGTTCCATCATCGCCATAAGAACTATCTGTGTCGTTGGGACGTAACGGTGGTGGTGGTGATTATTGTTTTAAGAGGAAGTACAACTAGGCAACCATCCTCTATATAACACTAATCAGACGGAAAATTGGAAGGGGTCCGACACTTCGAAAAATGAGGATATCGGCCAGAGGAAGACAAGGGCCACGAAGGGCGTGAAAATGAAAGACTCCCTAGCCCTCGCAAACCTAATAGCGTCGGGGTCGGAAAAGAACAAGAGTTGACCAAGGGAGGTCGGACAGGATAGATGAAAGTGAGGAGCCTGGCACAAGTAAGTGGAAGCAATGCCAGGACTCAGCTGAGGGCCCCGTGGTCGCCAACCCACGCTCCAAAGTTCAGAGCCCCTGGGGCTTTGGGACGTAAAGCAAATTGTAAAAAAAAATCCATCCCATGAGCTAAAGGATTTTCGGCCGGTAATCGAACCCGGTGCCCTTTGAACTGAAGGCCACTATGCTGACCAGTCAACGAAGGAGCCGGATGCACTGTCACATATCCTTGGATGTTCGTTACTAAGAATGAGTTCTTTGAGAGCTTAGCATGGCAACCTCAGGGATTTTGTGCAACGTAACACCTGCCTCAGTGGCGTATCTAAGGAGCTTGGATGTTCATTTGTAAGGTGCCTAAGTTAATTCGTGTTGTTCTTGTATAATTAATGTTGTTTTATTGTGTGTCATACGATTAATAATAATTTGATTAGTTTTTTATGTGAACTCCTAGATATTTACAACTAAAAGGAATAGTTTAAGTGCGAGTGAAGAGAGATAATAACTTCGAAACCAGCTTCCCGTGTGGATCAGTGGCAGTGCTGCCGACAACAGAATAGGATTACCCTCTAAAAGGATGCTTGAAATCCACCAGAAACCACTAGCCACACCTTCCCCTTCCCTTACTTATGCTTTGTTGAGTTCAAAAAGCGCTACATCAAAGGAGAATTAAGAATATCCTAAAAGGTTAAAGTAATAATTATAATAATATTCTATGGTCATTTGATCAGGATGGATAACAGTAGGCTAACAAAGAAAATACTAAATCTCGTAGTATCTTTAAAAAATCACAACTGGCTTACAGAAATACACAAAGATCTTCAGGAAATTGGTATAAATGAAGAAATCTTGTAAGAGAGAAAAAATTTAGAAATATCGTAAACAAACAAAAATTTGCTGATCAACCTAAAAGACAAGCTACAGGATGGTCGGCAGAACGCAAAAAGAAGCACAGCGAAAGGATGAAGAGATTTTGGGAAGACAAGAAGAAACTTAGTGCTAAATAAGTTCATACGCGCTCCCTAGTGGGGCATAACGAACAATAATAATAATAATAATAATAATAATAATAATAATAATAGTAATAATAATAATATAATTATTATTACTATTCATATTTAACCTGTTTACCCTCCAGGGTTAGTTCTCGCCTCCACCCGGACTCAGCGAGTGATCCCACCTCTACCAATTCAGGGGCAGTGTCCCGGAGCGTGAGATATTTGGTCGGGGATACAACTGGGAAGAAGGACCACTACCTCGCTCAAGCATTCTCAACTGCTATGCTGAACAGGGGCATTCTAGGGGGATAGGAAGATTGGAAGGGAGAGACAAGGAAGAGGGAAGGAAGCGGCCGTGGCCTTAACTTAGGTACCATCCCGACATTTGCCTGGAGAAGTGGGAAACCACGGAAAACCACTTCGAGGACATCTGAGGAGGGAATCGAGCCCCCCTCGCCTCGCTCTACTCAGATGACATCCCGAGGCTGAGTGGACCCCGTTCCAGTCCTCATACTACTTTTCAAATTTTGTGGAGAGCAGGGAATCGAACCCGGGCCTGCAGGGGTGGCAGCTAATCATACTTACCACTATACGGCAGAGGCTGACTCGAAGGTTAAAATACTATTCGAAATATATTTCCAGGTACACTTATGTAATAGTCAGTGATCATCAATATTTTTTTCTGAACACTACGATAGAAACCGTGTTTTCACAGTTCCTAACTGTTGTAATACTTTGTTTGATAGCTCTTAAGGCAGCAATGTCTGTTTCTTCTCAATCCAGCCCGAATCGATATGCTGTAATTTCGGGTCTCATTCTATTTTTGGCTTAAGTTTTAATTATGTTCTAGTCTAAACATTCTCTCCAATTCCGTTTTTGTCCTTGGCAATATTAAACGCGGCTCTTCAAATGTTACCAGCTCCTGAAATGGATTGGAGTTACTTGCATTGCGGTATTCCATCACTTTACATCAGAAATTAGCGGTGCCCATGACTTGAGACCATCATACAAAGGACGTGTTTTTGCAACCGATAAATTCATCTCTACCCTGGCGTCAAAGTTACATGATTCAATAAGCGACTTTATAACAACCGTAAGTGAAGTGACCCTACATCTCAGCCCTGCCTACAGTTCACATCTTCCCCGACTCAAATTTTGATGGCATCACGACTGTAAAAGTCGAGAAAAATTTGAACTATTACATTATTGTACTGTGTGTCATAGTTCATAAAACTTTAATTGAAGAACCACCCAAAATACCCACTGACATAAGCATGAAGGAGACTAGATTTCCCATTGCACACCGCGAGTTAAAATTTATCCACTATCGAAGAGAAAGTGCCCTAGATTTAGTGGGCAAATCACTCATTATTATTATTATTATTATTATTATTATTATTATTATTATTATTATTATTATTATTATTATTATTATTATTATTATTATTATTATTATTAATTTCGTTTGGCCACCCGAGGACCACGGTGATTGTGCTTTAGCTGTGAAGTTGTCGATGTTTGCCGCTTCTGGTGTTCTTGACGGTGGTTTTGGCTGCTGCGTTCTTCTTAGTACGTTGAGCTTTTCTGTTGGTCCAGTGTTCCTTCATTCTCTTGCTGAACTCTTACCCTGCGTTCCTTGGACCATTTTCTCGTCTTTGTGGTTAGCCTATGTGAAGTATGTTAGAAAGTGTCTGGTTTTGATAGCTAAATGGTAGTTACTCCTGTTCATTATTATGGCGGAATATTTCTCTACCTGCTGGATCCACAGTGATACCGGTAGCTTTACCCCTTGCTGGCTACATTGAAGATCTTATAGGACAGCCTGTGGAAGTCCATCCTGTACAGGTGTCCGCAGAAAGCGAGGTGTTTTCTTCTTTTCATGGTATTGGGAGAGTGCACGGTTTGGTTTGTACCACCGCCTTCCATCTGGTAGGATCCTTGGTCCTACTATTTTTCTCAGGAACTCCCGATTTTTGTACGGGATAACCGAAAAGTCGGTTAATATTTGACGAGGCAATACTTCACAGAATATTGGAGGTAGAAAGGTTATAAATTTGACACACACGACTGGCATGACATGGGGTTTTATTGACATAAAATTACCAACGGATGGTGCTTCATACGATACATAAGCAATATATATATATTTACAAGTTGCTTTACGTCGCACCGACACAGTTCGTTCTTTTGGCGACGATGGGACAGGAAAGGGCAGGGAGTGGGAAGGAATCGGACGTGGACTTAATTAAGGTACAGACCCCGCAATTTTTCTGGTGTCAAAATGGGAAGTCACGGAAAACCATCTTCAGGGCTGCCGACAGTGGGGTTCGATCCCAATATCTCCCGAATACTGGATTCTGGCAACACTTAAGCGACTGCAGCTATCGAGCTCGGTATAATTAGTATAACAATCGAGGTTTAGCAAAGACGATGTTCTTTATAACACCTCGTCAACATGTCGGCCGTCATTCATCAACAATACCTGTAACTTAGTCGAGCGACAATGTTGTCTTGTTTGTGACCGAGCTGGATAGCTGCAGTCGCTTAAGTGAGGCCAGTATCCAGTATTCGGGAGATAGTACTATTTCCCACTGTCGGCAACCCTGAAAATGTTTTTCTGTGGTTTCCCATTTTCACACCAGGCAAATGCTGGGGCTGTACCTTAAGTAAGGCAACGGCCACTTCCTTCCAAATCCTAGCCCCTTCCTGTCCCATCGTCGCAATAAGATCTATCTGTGTCGGTGCGACGTAAAGCAAGTAGCTAAAAAAACAAAAAAAAAACAAAAAAACAAACAAACAAACAATGTTGTGACCCCATATCATACCAATCATGTGCGTTAATTATTACCTCTCTACATCTAATATTCCGTGTAGTACTGCCCTCGTCAAATGTTAACGGACGTTTGGGTCATCATGTACTTCGATGGCTCTTAGTGGGGTGTTCTTAGTTAGAGATAGGCACTCTGCTGCGTAGAGGACTGACGGTCTGACCTATTGTTATTATTATTATTATTATTATTATTATTATTATTATTATTATTGTACCGGGCGGTACACCTCCACACCGTTTATTTAAAAGTTGCGCCAGTTAAAACTCCTCTTCTGGAGGAAGTCTGAACTTTATCCACGGTCTTAATTTCCAAATTTCTCAGAAGATGTCACTACCTGGAAATTTTTGAGTTTGTGAACTGTGTCATTTTCGACGTACTTTTGTTTTGCTTGTATTAAGAAGTGTGAACTTTCTCTTCTAGAGGACACTACTGAAGATCAACAATAGTGCAACCTAGTGCGGAGTCAAAGAACTATTTTGTTGGAGAAAATTTAATTTCAAGAGTTTGTTCTTTGTTAAATTTCTTTCTGTCATGGTTTAAGTTGGCTGTATACCCCTCCTTTTCCCCTTATTTTGGATCTAGCCAATCCCGAATTTCTTTAATTAATTTTCCACCAATAATGTGTTTCTTTTCCTCTATGTAAGGGGTTTCTTTTCCCGAACCAATAAAAACTTTGAGGGAGGGTGTTTTATTTCCCCTAACGCCTAGAATCTTCCGCGAGAGGTTATAAACTGCTGATTTTGGGGTCTCCGGGCCACTTCTGTTCCATCTTTCAGTGTATTAAGTACATAGCAGGAGGCGGGAAGCGCCTCTTTCCTCGGCAGCGATCTACTACCAGGTAATGGCCTATTAATATCTTCTTTTCTTGCTAGGTCGGCAGTTTAACTCTCGCGGCGGGTTCGAAGCGTTTTCCATCATGTAACCTTTTCCTAAAATGTAACTACTCTTTTCTTCTATTCTCTTGTAAAGATACATTATGGGATAGAGAGTGCTAACCCTCTCGAGTTCCCACTCACATCGTCTTGAGGTGAACTTATTTTTCTCAACCAATTCTCCCGTAATGTAATGTAAATTGCCATTAAGTCACCTCTGTAGTATGGGATTAGCCCTTGTATTAACGGCCTAGTGCCAAGTAGGTCTTAAGCAAAGTGTATTAGGAGTGCAAGTTCGCCTCCTCTCAAGTTGTATTTTAGGGGTCATGTATTAATCTTTTCTCACCTAATAGACCTCAGTAGGTTGGGTATTTTACCCCTGTGTATATATCCTTTGAGGACAACTTGAAAGTTGAGTTTGGTGTGGCCTGGGAGAGGCTTAACTTTAAGAGCGAGTGGCTCTTTTCTAAAACTGAGAGTTGTATGCCTCGAGCAGGCTTTGCTGTGTAATTTGGAGCAAGGGCTCCAGGGTTTGATTGGGGTCTTCTGCCCCTTTTGTTGAAATTGGTATATCGTAAAGTTGAGCTAGTTGCTCAAGAATTGTGTTTTCAGGGCTCGAAGCCCAAATTCTTTAATCCCTGTAATTGTACATTTCAAGTTGTATTTCGGCTACTAAGTACCTGTTCTATTTGTTGTTACCTAATTTTGAAAAGAAAATATAACCTTGTTAAATTTTAAAATTTAATTTCTCTTTAGTAGCTTGAGACCTATTCACCACCCAGCACCTTCTTTCATGCTTAACTACCACAAAACTCGGTAACAAGTGGTAGCAGAGCGTGGTTGAATGGGTCTCAATTTAGCCCCTTTTGACGGCTAAACATTGCTTTGATCCGAACTCTAACAATTTTCTCAGTTGCTGGAATTTTTTGAGTTTTTCAAAATTGTTCTGTCATCATGCCCGGCCCTCGCGATGTTCTCCTCCTTAACTACTTGCGCAAAGAGGAGTTGATATATGAGTTAACTATCAGAAACGTTCAATCTGGAGGCACGGTTGCAATAGACACTAACAAGCTTAGAGAGTCCCTTGATTTGCCCATTTCCATCCCCAATTTGGGAGAGAAAGAAATTGATGACTCTCTTTCCACGATTGTCGAGAATATTACTGGGCTAGCATCGGTAGTCAGCTTTTTTGATGAAAACGATCCGTCTCCTAATCAAATTAAGCGTGTGCAAGGCAGGCTATATCACTTTTCAAATAGAGTTAATGATCTGTTGTCTCTGAAGGTGAATGACGTTCAGAGGAAGCAAGCTAATACGCTCCTTGAAACTATCTCTGAATTGTCTAGTAAAGTCACTCAATTGTTAACTGGGGAAGTTCCTCCCAAAACTGATCAACCCGCCGCGGTGAATGTAGGTAACGAGGAAGAGCCTCCTCAGGGAGAAGTCAATAGGATAACCGTTGCTGCTCAAACTATCTCTGCCCCATCGAACAACGAATCTGAACGCCGTGCGTCATTGAGTAACATCCGCTCTGAATTAACTTCTTTGCCATTGAAACCTTTAACGACTATGTCACCTGGGTTCAGCAGCTTGCCTCATCCATTGGCAATGTTGCTTAGAGGTATCTCTAAGTTTTCCGTCAACACCACCAGTGACGTAATCTCATTTTTAAGATTTCTAGTGGAATTTCAGGATCATGCCCTTGTGTTTTCTCTTTCCCCATGTCAAATTTTGCAAATTATCTATCCGTATGCTATTGGTATTCTTTCTGATAAAATCGTAAGAGCCATTGCCGAGCAATCATCTATTGAGGATTTCCATGCCCATTTGCTAGCTAACTTCATCCCGGCTAGGGCCAGGTCCTCCCTGATTCAGAAGTACTATTACCGTGTACAGCGCTTGGATGAAAACTTGGCTGACTTCATCCAAGATATTAAGTTTTATACTAGGGTGTTTGCTCTTCACTTCCCTGAGGATCAAATTGTACAAGCTATTGTGGAAGGTATTTCACCGTCCTATAGGTCATATTTGTGTTTCGCGGCGTGCCCGCAAACGTTCTCGGAACTTGAAGCATTGGCAGTCTCAGCGGAAGGAGTTAGATACGCCGATTCTTTGCGTGTCGCGAAAGAACCCCCGCCTTCCTTTAGTAACACTCGGCCTCCACCTCGCCGACCAGTCAATCCCCGTAAATGTTATGCTTGCGGGTCGCCTGACCATCTGCGGAATAAGTGTCCTCTGATCAAGTCAAGTGGGACAAGGAATGGAGCAGGGTCATCACAAGGCTGCTTTAAATGTGGGGCTTTCTCACATATCGCCAAGAATTGCCCAAACTCAAATAGCACCCCCTCCTGCTCTGGTGCAAATTCCAGCTATGCCAATAATAAAAAGTGACTAGTGGCGTCGGCTGAGCCGACTAATCCATATTCCCGAGACTCAGCCCCTAGTAAACAGGTTGTAAATGCAGAGAACGACCAGCCTTCAAATTCATCTTTTGAATGCCCTAAAGAGTGTCTTAGGATTGCGGCGGATACCCCCGCACCTGTTCCTTTTCTTAAGATTGAGTTAAATAACGAGCCTATAACAGCTCTCTTAGATTCAGGCAGTGTTTGTTCCATTATTTCGGCTGATTGGTATTCTAAATTGAAATCTGTTTGTAAACTCCCTGACCTTGACTCATCTCCTGTTAAATATGTTTCGGCTAATTCATCTCCATTAGAAATTCTAGGTTCCTTACATGTCAAAATTCGTGTTTTTAAATTTACATGGAAAATCAAATTGTTTGTGGCCAAGCATTTGTCTTGCCCCATCATATTGGGAGCGGACTTCATTTCTCACACTGGTCTTGTGCTCGATCTCCAGAGTAGGTCGTGCGCATTCAAATTTGCGTCCAATTGTAGAATTCCCTTGTTAAAGTGTAATTCTGTGTCATGTTCTTCTATTTCGCCTACCCAGGATGAGATGTTGTTAGACCTTAGACATCTACCTGAGGAGCAGGCTGATAGTATTCGCAAACTGTGTCAGTCGTTTCCCGAGGTGTTCTCCGATACTCTTGGTGTTACTGACCTTATTGAATACAAAATTGAGGTTACGGATTCGATTCCTGTCCGTTTCCCACCGTATAGGCTATCTCCACCTAAAATGAAGGCTCTGAAAGAAATCATCGATCAGATGTTGAAGGATGGTATTATTAGGCCCTCTAAGTCAGCGTATTCATCGCCTATTTTTCTAGTCCCGAAACCCCAAGGAGGCTTCAGGCCTGTCATTGATTACAGGGCTCTCAATCGGAAGGTGGTGTTGCAATCTGTGCCCCTTCCCGACCTTCATTCTTGCTTTTCATGGTTTCGTAAGGCCAAGTTCTTCACTATCTTGGACTTGAATCAGGCCTATAATCAAATTCCCCTTGCCGAGGAGTCTAAACATCTTACAGCGTTTGCCACGGACTGGAATTTATATGAATACAACCGCGTGCCTTTCGGGCTCCCCACGGGGGCAGCTGTGCTCACTAGGCTACTAGATAGGGTCTTCTCCGACATCAAATTTGAGTACTTATATCACTACTTGGATGATGTCGTCGTATTTTCCGAGACTTTTGAAGAACATCTAGATCATTTGCGAGAAGTTCTCAATCGCCTTCGTAAGGCTGGGTTAACTGTTAAGTTGTCCAAGGTTGCCTTTGCTAAGCCCTCTATGTCATTCCTAGGGCATATTGTGTCACCTGATGGTGTAGCAGTCGATCATTCTAGAACACAGGCCATCCGTGATTTTAAACCTCCCAAGGACATTAAAGGTATCGCCAGGTTCATTGGCATGGTGAATTTCTTCAGGAAGTTCATTCCTAATTTTGCTAATAGAGCGGCGCCCTTAAACCTTCTTCGTAGGAAAGGCATCAAATTCGAGTGGGGACCTTCTCAACAAGCCGCTTTTGAAGATCTGAAATTAGCTCTCTGTAATGCCCCTGTACTTGCTATGCCTGATTTCTCGAAGAAATTCATCGTCCAAACCGACGCGTCGTCGTCAGCGGTAGCTGCAGTCCTTCTTCAAGAGACTGAACTAGGGAGGCGCCCAATCGCCTATGCATCTAGGACTTTGTCGGCTCAAGAAGCCAAGTATTCCATCTATGAGCTCGAAGGTTTGGCAGTTTTATTTGCCTTAGAAAAGTTCCGTCTCTATCTGGAACATGTCAAATTCGACCTGGAGACAGATAACCAAGCCTTAAGCTGGGTCTTAGGTAGGCCGCGTCGTACTGGTCGTATAGCCCGTTGGGCTATCCGTATTTCTGCCTTCCAATTCGATGTCAGGCATATCAGAGGTACCGAAAATGTTGTTGCTGATGGACTCAGCCGTATGTTTCATAACGACGTCGAAACCCATGAACCGGTCGACCGTTCATCACCTCCCGAGTCCACACTATTTGATGTTTATGCCATTTTAACTGATGCCCCCATGCTCTTTAGGGATATCGAGAAATACCAACGTGAAGATCCGACGCTGGCTCCGATAATGGAAACCCTTTCTTCTGGGGAGCATGTCGTCCCTTATGTTCTGAGGAATGGTGTTTTATGTTGCCCTTCGAGGCATGACAAGATGATGAAAGTTGTTGTTCCAGCGGTTCTTGTACCTATGATCTTCAAATATTATCATGAGACCCCATTGGGGGGGCATCTTGGAATCTTTAAAACCCGTGAAAAGATTCGTGAAATGTTCATATGGAAAGGTATGGACGGTGAAATCCGTGAACTTGTAAAAGCTTGTAAATCTTGTTTGCTCAGTAAACCCACCATGTCCACTAAAGTAGGCCTTTTGTCTTCTCATCAAGCGTCGCGCCCCATGGAACGCCTGTATATTGATTATGTCGGACCCTTCCCCCAGTCAAAGGGCAATGCCAACAAGTTCATCTTTGTGTGTGTAGATGGTTTTACAAGATTTTCCTGGTTATTTCCGACTAAGCTGGCTACCGCTCAATCAACCATTACTTGCTTAAATTCTATTTTTGCTTCTTTTGGTCCGTGTCAATATATTGTATCTGATAATGCTAAGGCTTTTACATCTAATTTATTTCGTAAATTCTGTTTTGACTTGTCCATCTCTCATGTAACTACTTCTGCTTATTACCCTCAACCTTCTCTGGCTGAACGGGTTAACCGTAATCTCAGGTCCGCACTTATTGCCTATCATCATGAAGATCCTTCCAGGTGGGACACGTCCCTGCATTGGATAGCTTTTGCTTTGAATTCGGCGGTTCATGAATCTCACAAGTTTACTCCAGCTTCTTTGATGTTTAAGTTTGTTCCCAACTCGCCGCTCTCTAACCTCTGGTCTTTGAATGACATTCTACCCGAGACAATAGATCCGGATAACATTAAAGATCTTTGGAAGAAGGCTAAAGCCAATCTTAAAGTGTCTCATGAAAAGGTTAGGGAAAGGTATGATCGTGGACGGAGACCCACCACTTTGAAGGTAGGTGACCAGGTTATGGTCAGAAATTTTGTTCCCGCGGGCAAGCTTGCCCCCAGATTTTATGGGCCTTGTATCATTCTCGATTTTCTTACGCCGGTTACCTTATTGCTAAGTAATCCAGCCACCGAGAGGATATTTAGAGTTCACCTGTCCCAGGTGAAACCGGTGTAATTTCTGTGTTAACTTGCTTCATCGTATTTTGAAAGGATATGAAGGTTATATTTTTTTGAGTTTCACTTTTAAGGCATTCTGCCCCTTCTGTAATATTTTGGTTTTAGATGTAAGCCTTATGTAAAACCTGCCCCGACCCGTTAAACTGCCATCCTGTTCTTGCCACGGCCATTACCACGCTCCCGTCTCCTGCTCCACCTTACACTGTGGCTTCATAATAGTAAATGCCATGGATATCTACACGCCGCTGGCCCCTCAACCTCTCCACAAGCCTGTACCCTCAAAGAAAATGATTGTCCAACACAATTCTGCCGCCTAGCTTTAATGTTTCAGCGCCCCCGCAGCCGCGCAGCGCCGTGCAGCGACTGGGGAGGGGGATGGGCCCCCTCCTCTCCAGCGAGGACGACATGTGCACGGCGAGCCGGAGCTCACCTCCCGGCCTAGGCTGATGTGCGGCGCACGACCTGCTACATGCCCGCAGCCTGTATCTGTTCACCGCGGGCGCGGCGTACTTCAACACCTCTGCTCCCCTCATAGTGCGGGCGAGCGGTATCTCAGGGTACTTGAGGGGTCCGAGCGGCCTCCGTTGGGCGCAAGCTGCAACGGCCGGTCCGGCCATCCGACTCAATCTACATCAACTACATGGACAGTCACCATAAGCAATAACTACACTTCGGAATTCCACAACAATATTTGGTGGACATTGCAAAATTTTCTTCACTTTTAAGTAGTAAAAGTTTATCTTCAGAAATTCAAATTCTACAAACATAAAGACTTTCATTCACCTGCAACAACAAATTTTGGAACCGAATTAAGAAATTTCTCAAATACTTCTGCAAGTTATTTTAATATCAACATCAAAACTTGGAACTTATTTTCAAACAAAAGTTTATGTTCTTCTGTGTTACCCCTTGGAGGAACTTTTGGGGGGGGAGGTCTGTACCGGGCGGTACACCTCCACACCGTTTATTTAAAAGTTGCGCCAGTTAAAACTCCTCTTCTGGAGGAAGTCTGAACTTTATCCACGGTCTTAATTTCCAAATTTCTCAGAAGATGTCACTACCTGGAAATTTTTGAGTTTGTGAACTGTGTCATTTTCGACGTACTTTTGTTTTGCTTGTATTAAGAAGTGTGAACTTTCTCTTCTAGAGGACACTACTGAAGATCAACAATAGTGCAACCTAGTGCGGAGTCAAAGAACTATTTTGTTGGAGAAAATTTAATTTCAAGAGTTTGTTCTTTGTTAAATTTCTTTCTGTCATGGTTTAAGTTGGCTGTATACCCCTCCTTTTCCCCTTATTTTGGATCTAGCCAATCCCGAATTTCTTTAATTAATTTTCCACCAATAATGTGTTTCTTTTCCTCTATGTAAGGGGTTTCTTTTCCCGAACCAATAAAAACTTTGAGGGAGGGTGTTTTATTTCCCCTAACGCCTAGAATCTTCCGCGAGAGGTTATAAACTGCTGATTTTGGGGTCTCCGGGCCACTTCTGTTCCATCTTTCAGTGTATTAAGTACATAGCAGGAGGCGGGAAGCGCCTCTTTCCTCGGCAGCGATCTACTACCAGGTAATGGCCTATTAATATCTTCTTTTCTTGCTAGGTCGGCAGTTTAACTCTCGCGGCGGGTTCGAAGCGTTTTCCATCATGTAACCTTTTCCTAAAATGTAACTACTCTTTTCTTCTATTCTCTTGTAAAGATACATTATGGGATAGAGAGTGCTAACCCTCTCGAGTTCCCACTCACATCGTCTTGAGGTGAACTTATTTTTCTCAACCAATTCTCCCGTAATGTAATGTAAATTGCCATTAAGTCACCTCTGTAGTATGGGATTAGCCCTTGTATTAACGGCCTAGTGCCAAGTAGGTCTTAAGCAAAGTGTATTAGGAGTGCAAGTTCGCCTCCTCTCAAGTTGTATTTTAGGGGTCATGTATTAATCTTTTCTCACCTAATAGACCTCAGTAGGTTGGGTATTTTACCCCTGTGTATATATCCTTTGAGGACAACTTGAAAGTTGAGTTTGGTGTGGCCTGGGAGAGGCTTAACTTTAAGAGCGAGTGGCTCTTTTCTAAAACTGAGAGTTGTATGCCTCGAGCAGGCTTTGCTGTGTAATTTGGAGCAAGGGCTCCAGGGTTTGATTGGGGTCTTCTGCCCCTTTTGTTGAAATTGGTATATCGTAAAGTTGAGCTAGTTGCTCAAGAATTGTGTTTTCAGGGCTCGAAGCCCAAATTCTTTAATCCCTGTAATTGTACATTTCAAGTTGTATTTCGGCTACTAAGTACCTGTTCTATTTGTTGTTACCTAATTTTGAAAAGAAAATATAACCTTGTTAAATTTTAAAATTTAATTTCTCTTTAGTAGCTTGAGACCTATTCACCACCCAGCACCTTCTTTCATGCTTAACTACCACAAAACTCGGTAACAAGTGGTAGCAGAGCGTGGTTTCGATCCACGGACCTCTGGGTTATGGGCCCAGCACGCATGAGCGTTCGAGTTCCCTGGAATCCTCTAGCAGGGAGATAGGGTTTGGAACGCGAAGAGCACCCACTTGTTACCGAGTTTTGTGGTAGTTAAGCATGAAAGAAGGTGCTGGGTGGTGAATAGGTCTCAAGCTACTAAAGAGAAATTAAATTTTAAAATTTAACAAGGTTATATTTTCTTTTCAAAATTAGGTAACAACAAATAGAACAGGTACTTAGTAGCCGAAATACAACTTGAAATGTACAATTACAGGGATTAAAGAATTTGGGCTTCGAGCCCTGAAAACACAATTCTTGAGCAACTAGCTCAACTTTACGATATACCAATTTCAACAAAAGGGGCAGAAGACCCCAATCAAACCCTGGAGCCCTTGCTCCAAATTACACAGCAAAGCCTGCTCGAGGCATACAACTCTCAGTTTTAGAAAAGAGCCACTCGCTCTTAAAGTTAAGCCTCTCCCAGGCCACACCAAACTCAACTTTCAAGTTGTCCTCAAAGGATATATACACAGGGGTAAAATACCCAACCTACTGAGGTCTATTAGGTGAGAAAAGATTAATACATGACCCCTAAAATACAACTTGAGAGGAGGCGAACTTGCACTCCTAATACACTTTGCTTAAGACCTACTTGGCACTAGGCCGTTAATACAAGGGCTAATCCCATACTACAGAGGTGACTTAATGGCAATTTACATTACATTACGGGAGAATTGGTTGAGAAAAATAAGTTCACCTCAAGACGATGTGAGTGGGAACTCGAGAGGGTTAGCACTCTCTATCCCATAATGTATCTTTACAAGAGAATAGAAGAAAAGAGTAGTTACATTTTAGGAAAAGGTTACATGATGGAAAACGCTTCGAACCCGCCGCGAGAGTTAAACTGCCGACCTAGCAAGAAAAGAAGATATTAATAGGCCATTACCTGGTAGTAGATCGCTGCCGAGGAAAGAGGCGCTTCCCGCCTCCTGCTATGTACTTAATACACTGAAAGATGGAACAGAAGTCGCCCGGAGACCCCAAAATCAGCAGTTTATAACCTCTCGCGGAAGATTCTAGGCGTTAGGGGAAATAAAACACCCTCCCTCAAAGTTTTTATTGGTTCGGGAAAAGAAACCCCTTACATAGAGGAAAAGAAACACATTATTGGTGGAAAATTAATTAAAGAAATTCGGGATTGGCTAGATCCAAAATAAGGGGAAAAGGAGGGGTATACAGCCAACTTAAACCATGACAGAAAGAAATTTAACAAAGAACAAACTCTTGAAATTAAATTTTCTCCAACAAAATAGTTCTTTGACTCCGCACTAGGTTGCACTATTGTTGATCTTCAGTAGTGTCCTCTAGAAGAGAAAGTTCACACTTCTTAATACAAGCAAAACAAAAGTACGTCGAAAATGACACAGTTCACAAACTCAAAAATTTCCAGGTAGTGACATCTTCTGAGAAATTTGGAAATTAAGACCGTGGATAAAGTTCAGACTTCCTCCAGAAGAGGAGTTTTAACTGGCGCAACTTTTAAATAAACGGTGTGGAGGTGTACCGCCCGGTACAATTATTATTATTATTATTATTATGTGTAGGTATTTATGTTGGCAACTGGGCAGCAATGAGAAATGGGCAGAATAATGAGTTCGTGGTTGAAAGTAGTTCGAGTGGCTGTTATGTTTCACCTTCGTTCTTCGTAGTACGCACGGATCATTTATTCAAAGGCATAAAGTGGCAATAAGTGATGTAATTGGTTCGACGTGTAGTAAGAAGTTTAGCCTATGCCGACAACTGGTCTTAATGGCATACTGTGCTGAAAGCATGCCAATATCTTGGAGCTAGAAAACAGGTGGAGTGAGTATGATAAGAAAATTAGCGTTTCCAATATAACCACAATCCAGTGAGAGGAAATCAAATCCCTCAGATATTCCAATGATATTTTTATTTTATCAGAGACTGCAGAAGATCTGGAGAAATTGCTGAATCCTGTGGACATTCTTGGGGAAAGAGTGCAGGATAAAAATAAATAAGTCCAAAATATAATTAATGGAATACAGTCGAACGAAGTCAGGTGATGCAGGAAATATTAGAAGAAGTAAATGAATATTGTTAATTGGATAGTAAAATAACTAATGATGGCAGAAATAATCAGGGCATAAAATGCAGCCTAGCACAAGGCTGTTATGCTTCAGGCTTGCCTCACTCCTTTCTCGATTGCTGCTTCTTTTCCAAAGCCCTCTCATCACTGCAGACTGATTTTTGTACAGATTGTAGTTGATTCTTATTTTTCGGTATTTGATCCCGATCACCTTCAGAATATCAAATAGTTCAAAAGTAATCCCTATATTCTACGATGCAACGTGTCAGTTGCCAGCCAGCATAATGATGCTCCATTTTTGTAGCGCTGAATGAGATTGCTGAAGAAACATGCTTAAATATAAATGCTGACAAAACAAACCTAATGATCTTCATCAAATTAAGAACAAGAACATTAAAACTTGCACAGCATTCACTCCAACAAGTAAGCAAGTTTATGTACCTTGGTTGCTTGATTATTGATGCCCTACATCCTGAGTTAGAAATCAAGACCCGAATAGAAATAGCTGGAACCATGTTTAACAGAATTAAATCGTTATGTAATGAAAATCCACGGCCTTTCCAGATATTCGACCTGATCAGGAATGAAATGAATGGAGCCCCATCTAGCGGCGAGGATAGGAATTGTGCTGGCTGCCGAAGCCTGTCGCACTCCTGTGGGGCAATGATTAATGGCTGACAGATGATATGATATTGGGGAATGTTGCTGAAATGAAAGATGACAGGGAAAACCTGAAGTCCCGGAGGAAAACCTGTTTCATCTCCGCTTCGTCCAGCACAAATCTAACGTGGATTGGCCGGGATTTGAACCTCGGAACCCTGCGGTGAGAGGCATGAGCTCCGGAGGCTGCTTGTTATGTAATGATGCTATCTATCTTTCTGAGCTAGCTATCGTCCATGTTTCATTTCCATACAATGACACGCTCCATACGAAAGTCTTCAAAAACATTCCTATATCAATGTTCGAGGCGAAGAAATTTCTTTTCTTAAGAAAGCCCTTCCTTGCTTGTGCTAGTCTGCATTTTTTATGTCCTTCTCAATTCTGCTATCAGTAGTTATTTTACCGTCCACATAACAATATTCATTTACTTCTTCTAAGACTTCATTTCGTAATCTAATATTTCCTGCATCACCTACTTCGTTCGACTGCACTCCATTACTTTTGTTTTGGACTAATTTATTTTTATATTGTACACTTTCTCTAAGACTCTTTCCATACCATTCAGCAATCTCTCCAGATCTTCTGCAGTCTCAGATAAAATAACACTATAATCGGCAAATCTCAAGGATTTGATTTCCTCTCCTTGGATTTTCATTATCTTTCCAAATTCTTATTTGATTTCCCTTGCCGCCCGGGGGACAAATTGCAGCCTTGCCTCACTCCTTTCTCGATTGTTGCTTCTTTTTCAAAGCCCTCGATTCTTATCACTGAAGACTGAATTTTTGTACAATTGTAGATGATTCTTCTTTCTCGGTATCTGATGCCGATCACCTTCAGAATCTCAAATAGGTTGGTCCAATTAACATATCGAATGCCTTTTCGATATCTACGAACATATGTTGAGAGTTAATTTCGAGTTCGAAAGTAATCCCTATTATTCTACGATGCAACATGTCAGTTGCCAGCCAGCATAATGATGCACCATTTTTGCCGCGCTTGAAGTGAAACCATCATCAAGAAAGAATGCGCAGTGTGGGCGGAATACCCTGTTTGAGCGAGTTAAGAAACCATAAACGTTGTTCATATTGAGCGGATTTCCTTTTTTCCCTGACATTTCTCGACCACCCAAGAAAGTGCCTCCATTGTTTATTAGTATGTGGCACGGAGGGTCCACATCTGTGGGACACTTAGGGATATTGGTAATGGTAGTGTCAACCCTATGTTGACGTGACTGGCACGTCAGCGCACGAGCCAAGTCCGGTAGCGGCAGGGGTGCACCTACCAGTCTCTGGAGGTCTAGACCGTTTATTTTCCTGGATGATAATAACCCGTGATCACTCGTGCTGCTCGATGGAACGTACAATACCAGTCCAAAGTTAAAGAACACAGTAAAACCTCCATTAACCTGAACACTGTCAACCGAAAATAGATTTAACCGAGAAGTCTAACTGAAATTGTATAATAATAATAATAATAATAATAATAATAATAATAATAATAATAATAATAATAATAGCTTTACGTCCCACTAACTACATTTACGGTTTTCGGAGACGCCGGTGTGCCGGAATTTAGTACCGCAAGATTTCTTTCACGTGCCAGTAAATCTACCGACATGAGGACGTCGTATTTCAGGATGGACTGAGCTAGGATTTAACCAGCCAAGTTGAGGTTAGAAAAAAGCCAGCGCTTCAGTCGTCTGAGCTACTAAGCACGGCTGAATTTTTTTAATGGAATTTAGAAGTTATGCTATGCACTGCGCTTATTATAGTTCAAATTTCATTGTCGTTACTGTTATTACGCGGTAAGCAATAGAGCAGTAGTAGTACTCAGCTGTGGTTCCCCATTTAGCATTCCTTACGCCTATCCTGATCCCTATATTGTAAAACTTTTTCGCCCACAGTCGTAACATGATTAGGCCTACTAAATCTTCCTCAATGTGAGAAATTTCTGGTATTCAACATTAAATTGTAAACAATAGTACCGTTATCTAAGAAAGTTTCCATGGCTTAGGCGGCAGCGCGCCGGCCTCTCACCACTGGGTTCCGTGGTTCAAATCCCGATCACTCCATGTGAGATTTGTGCTCGACAAAGCGGAGGTGGGACAGGTTTTCCCCTTGGTGCTCCGGTTTTCCCTGCCATCTTTCATTCCAGCGACACTCTCCAATGTCATTTCAATTCAACTGTAAAGTCATTAATCATTGACCCAGAGGAGTGCATCAGGCTTCGGCAGCCGGCACGATTCCTACCCTCGCTGCTAGACGGGGGCTTCATTCATTCCATTTCTGACCCGGTCAAATTACTGGAAATGGGCTGAGAATTTTCATTTTGAGTAGTAGTATTATTGTAATTTATTGTATTTTAATTTCTTCGTATATATGAGGCCTATATTATTGTACTTAGGAAGAAAAATATAAATTTACTTTGTACAGTACATCAGATATTTTATATGCTGTCAAATAGCATAATGTAGCATAGTAATTTGTTTCAGTTTTTGTTTAACTTCATTGTTTAATATCAGTGCCTCGGGGGCTGGGTGTTTGTGTTGTCACCCACATCCCTGCAACTCGCACACCACACATAACACTATCCTCCACCACAATAACAGGCAGTTACCTACATATGGCGCATGCCGCCCACCCTCATCGGAGGGTCTAACTTACAAGGGCTGCACTCGGCTAGAAATAGCCACACGAAATTATTATTATTATTATTATTATTATTATTATTATTATTATTATTATTATTATTATTATTATTATTCGTGGGCGCGAACGTTTTAGCACATGTGGATTTGGCCCTGTTTTACGGCCAGATGCCCTTATTAACGCTCACCCTATATGCGTGTTCTGTGGTGGTTGGTAGTGTAGTGTGTCGTCTGAATACGAAGAGGAAAGTGTTGAGACAAACACAAACACCTAGTCCCCGGGCCAGACGAATTAACCAGAGGCGATTGAATCGCCGACCCGGCCGGGAATCGAACGCGGGACCCTCGGAACCGAAGGCCTCAACGCTGACCATTCAGCCAATGAGTCGGACAAAGCATATATCCATCTATGAATTAAAAAAATACTGTACGATATACGGTATGCTCATATTATAACTTATTTTTAATTTCAAGACTGCCGTGCGAGTTGGCTACACAGTTTGGGTCATGTAGCTGTCAGCTTGCAAACGGGAGATGGTGGGTTCGAACCATCGACAGCCCCGAAGGTAGTTATCCGTGGTTTCCCATTTTCAAACCAGGCAAATGCTGGGACTGTGCCTCAGTTCAGGCCAGGGGCGATTCTTTTTAGTCCTAGCCCTTTCTAATCCCATCGTCGGCAGAGGATCTTACAGAGTCGGTGCGACTTTGAAACACTAGGCGGTGGAGGGGGCGTGGTGGGGGGGGGGGGTGGAGGTTGAGAGAAATAAACTATTTATGGGCATAAAATAAGGGGAAAGTGGAATCAATTCCGAAGAGAAGTAGTTGTTACTAACAGGTGAACGTGTCACAGCTGAGCGGGGAATTAATTCTTTAGATGTAAGGGTTTTTCCAGTCATTTAAGAGTAAAGAACCTCGCTTTGCGTTCAGATTGATTCAACAATAAATGACGAGATATTGCTGCCATAAAAATTGCGAACGAGAAACACAAACAATGATTGAACGCTTTCTTAAAGAGATACTGATACTGGTAAAACTGTACCGCATCGACCACAGGGCTGGACTAATTAGAATCATCTAGGAGCCAGTAACATTTATTAGGAGCCAGGCATAACAAATACAAATGATTTGCTTACTTCTATATTTTTAACCAGTTTGATATCTCAGTTCATCTTAATCCCTCTTAAATCACATTCACTTCTGACCCCAAGACCTGCCAAAACCGACGGCTTAGCCACTCGATACAATGGTTACGAGTGGTCACGACATATCGCGCTGCCGAGGCAAATCCTCGTATGTAATAATATTTTGGAGATGTACTGACCCGCAGCACATACATTAAGAAGAGCGAGAATGCCTTGACAATCTTAACACAATATTGTATCTTAGATAACAGAAACTTACCGGCCAAAGTTCTAAGCTAAAATATTTCACATCGGAGGTTTTCTCCTTGCAGCGATGGTATATAGACCGTTCAGTTGTTGTCCATGCTCATAACCGATTATAAACCTTATAATCCCCGTCTTTAGGGAGATGGTAGTAACAAAAGCAACAAGAACAGAAAGAACGCACTTTAAAAACGAATTTTTCTGTGGAATTTTTTAAACGCCACCAAATATATTTGTTTTGTTTTTATTTCTGCAATGAAAATAAATTCTGAAAATATTGCGCTAACCTCAGACTGGAATTTATCAGTCATAATTTGAAACTATTAGGTGATTCTTTAGTCGGTTCAATTCAAGGAAATATCAGAATGTTATGCCTTTGCTGGCAATATGTAGTGTTTACAGTGCACTATATCTTCTGGTATGGGCTAGAACAAATTTCTTAATTTCATTGACCTGTCTCAGTCTCATCCTTGGCTTTGACAATATGAAAGTGACTGAGGTATGTGTGATGCTAGTAATACCATTCCTTACGCAGCCAGTCCCTGTTATGAATGGTGTGAAAATGTCAGACATAGGATCCGTTGCTGCATGCATTTCAGTGGGCTTGGCAGACTGATATGTAATAGCAACGTCTGGCTCGGTGAGGAAAGCAACGGGAAACTATCTCACTCCTCATTTCCCTAGTGTGCCTCTTCAGTGACGCCCAGGCTATCAATGACAGCTATTAGCGGAACTGTGGAGGATCAAACCAGACTTCGTTCTGAATACTCAGCACATCAGAATGTTGGCCGGCATGCTAGAAGACATTGTGGTATAGAATTTTAATCACTAGATTGCATGTCAAAGGCCTCGATTCAGTTCCAAACCTCTCCGCAGTGTGAGAACATATGACGCTGCTGATGGTCCGTTGGATGGGGACGTTCAGCCTTGAGCAGACCACTTGGTGCTATTCGACAGGAGCAGCCTATGTGCCGGCACCAGGTTTCATCTCTCCCTTCCTGTTATCATATATCACGACATTAAATTCATCTCGTGTCCGGTTCCTTGGCTGAATGGTTAGCATAGTGTCCTTCGGTTCAGAGGGTCCCGGGTTCGATTCCCGGTCGTAAAAGCCAGCTACGAAATTTCATCCCTCTTCATACCCGACCTCGTAGAGAAACTCACTCACTCACTCACTCACTCACTCACTCACTCACTCACTCACTCACTCACATTATTTTCTTCGTCGCCATAGGACCCGGGCGCCAGGAATTTGTCCAGCCCTGTTGTACTGTATCCATTACATCAAGAGCCTTTTTGCTTTTCCTTTTTTGAAAAATACCCGCACATAATGCTGCCATCTAGCTGTAACTTATGTGTCAGCTTCTGAAGTTTTAGCCGGACTGAGTGGCTCAGACGGTTGAGGCGCTGGCCTTCTGACCCCATCTTGGCTGGTGTGATCCTGGTTCAGCCCGATGGTATTTGAATATGCTCAAATACACCAGCCTTGTGTCGGTAAATTTACTGTCACGTAAAAGAACTCTTGTGGGGCTAAATTCCAGCACCCTGGCGTCTCCAAAAACCATAACAGTAGTTAGTGGGACGTAACGCAAATAACATTATTATTGTATAAAGTTTTAACTGGTATGTACTGTATTTATAATCTGAAATTTTGCTTATCCGACATGGATCAGCCTCCTTTATTTCGGTTAACGGAGGTTTTAATGTACCAGGAAATGACACACAGATTCTAAAATTTTGTTCAAGAGACTCCGCTCTGAATATTAACTTTTTTGCATTTATATTTCATTGGATTTCACTGAGATTGGCCTCTTGCTATTTCTTGGCGGATGCAGTATTTCTGCATGTGTCTCATGGCACAGGCATGATCAAACCTACTGTAGCTTCCACCGAAGTCTCTTTCGCATTTGTAACTGTGTCATAGTGGAAGCCACTGATGTATGAATGGTGCAGAGTAATGACATTCGTAGCACAGCTAGGTCTGGATACTATGAAATGTGTCTATCATAGGTCGGGGCGTGCTGAAAAAGCATATTCTGTCACAGTGAGGAACAATACCAAACTCCATGGCACAACAGCCCTTAAGGGGAGTCGGAAAAACATTGTTTTAAAAATTAAAATGACTTTTTCCAAATGTTGCCTCATTCAATTATTTGGACTTTGCTGATTAAAATGCTGTATAATTTATTTTAATACGACACATGGAAGCATTTTAAAGAAATATTTTAAAAATCAATGCACAAGTATCAAATTGAAAATATAAATGTCTGGAACCCTTTAATCTAGAAGGCTGTGGTTTTCACTGTTCTATTCCTGAATGTTTTGCGCACAGGTTTGCGGCACTCTCATAACAAACATTTCAATAGTTTCGATTAAATAGAGTTGGATTTTACCCACTGTTGTGGGTAAATGTGTGAGTGAACATATTGTTTTACTTTGAAATCATATTCTGAAAAATTACTTTTTTTCACATGTTTGACACATTATCTCAGAAACTACACTGGATAGGCAGTTAATTGTTTGCAGAGAGTCACCTTGTGCCATGATACAGCTACTGAACCAGATAAAAGCACTTCACGTATATAGTTTCTGATGTACATACACTTTTAATGACATCTTCTGTTAAAAATTTGGAACGTATTAAACAAATTCATAACTTTACAACCGTTTACTCCAACCATTCCATCCTGGTTCAGTACGTGTGAAAAGGGTGTAAATACATGTAGTAAAAATATCAAAGCTCTAAACTTAATACTTCCTGAGATAACGGGGCACCTTTTCTGTCAAATTAACATTATCAAGATAGGGCTTTCTGACTCCCCTTAAAGGCCATGGCCGCTGCTCATGATGGATCCACTCGGCCGTTACTCTTGGCTTTCCAGACCGGGGCCGCTATTTCACCGTCATAGGTCCTCATTTGTAATCACGTAGGCTGAGTGGATGGACTTAGAACCTGCCCTCAGATGCAGATGCAGATAAAAATCCATGACTTGGTTGGGGATCGAACCCGGGGCTTCCTGGTAACAGGCAGGCACGCTACACCTACACCGCGTGGCCTCTAGTGGGGAATAAAGAGAGGTACAATTTTGCCAGTACACTATTGAATCACACCTGTGTAATCGGTTCGAATAATTTGAAAAATATGTACCTCTTTCTCCCTTCTTGAGGACTAGAGGTAAGCCCTACTCCAAAATACATAATTACATGCCCCAGGAATGGAAATAGGCATGCCGGGTTGAGTATCTAAGATCTTAGAACGCTGGTCTTCCGACTCCAAGTTGAGAGATTCAAACCTGGCTCAGTCCGGTGGTATTTGAAGGTGTTTAAATACGTCAGTTTCGTGTCGATAGATTTACCAGCTCGTAAAAAAATCTGAGGGCCAGAATTTCGGCACATTGGCGTCTCCTAAAACCATCAAAGTAGTTAGTGGCACGGAAAAATATTAATACAGTATATAATGTTATTATGGAGAGCCTCCGTGGCTCAGACGGCAGCGCGTCGGTCTCTCACCGCTGGATACCGTGGTTCAAATCCCGGTGACTCCATGTGAGATTTGTGCTGGACAAAGCGGAGGCGGGTCAGGTTTTTCTCCGGGCACTCCGGGTTTCCCTGTCACCTTTCATTCCAGCAACACTCTTCATTCTCATTTCATTGCATCTATCATTCATTAATAAATCACTTTGGGAGTGGCGACCCCATCGTACTAAAAGCCTATATCTGCTTCATTCATTACATCCCTGACCCGGTCAATGACTGGAAAACAGGTTGTAGGTTTTCATTTTCAATATTATTATGATTTTGCCCCAAAGATGTGTGACATGCTTCGGCAGCCGACACAGTCCTATCCTCGCCGCTAGATTGGGGCTTCATTCATTCCATTCCTGATTCGGTCAAATGACTGGAAACTGCTGTGGATTTTCATTTCATCATCATCATCATCATTATTGTTATTATTATTATTATTATTAAATATACCTTTTTTTAGAAAAGAATAATATTTCAGAACGAGAGACTAACAAATTGTAACAACATTGTAAAAATGTTAGATAAGATGTCACAGCGCGAGCGCGAGTGACAGTGGGATGAGGATGACAATAAAGAAAGGAAGGAATGAAATCCATGCACTATGTCCTCTTAAATTAAATTAAATGGCGTATGGTCTTCGGAGAGGCCTGGTACGGGATTTTTCTCGTAAATGACCTATTAGGCGACCTGCATGTCTGTGAAGGTGAGGCCCTACCTAGGATGATTTCTAATGCTTGAATACGCCACACACACACCCATCTCCCGAGCCATTGGATTTTACCAATTAAGGTTAAAATTCCCGATCCGGTCGGGAATCGAAGCCGGGACCCTCTGGACTAAAGGCCAGCACGCTAACCATTTAGCCATGGCACTGGAAACTATGTCATCTATAGTATTAGCATATTGTATGTGTCAAGTATCCCGGCCTGTTAGATACCTAGTAAATTTGAGGAGGTAGTGCAACTGTATCTGTTGTTAGAAATTTTTCAGAAATATTCAAGACAATTCCAGAAGTTTACATACGGTTACATAGTGATGCGAAATATTGCTTTTATACTACTGTTTTTGATCTGTGCTAGACTCCATTCTATTTGATGTAATTATTTCTCTTACGTTAGAAGGAACCACGTACTTTCAGAGCATATCTTGAAGAGCCATGGCTGTCGTTGTTGTTGCTGCGGCTCCATATTCCTTGACCATTGTGACAAACACCCTGTGGATGGGACTATACTGTAGGATACATTCACGGTATCGTCCTCCAGCTGGCAGGGTAACCGGAACTCAGTTGAATGGTGTTTAAAGTTAATTGTTTCGGGAAAACATAGAATGTGTCACTAGAGATTCATTACATGCCCACATTATACGATAAGGAATGCCAAAGGAAGTTTTCCCACTCCTCAAAAATTCGCTTTAACATTATTGGGATTGGACCCACGATCGTAGGATCTGGAGGCTGAACTCTTCCACCAGAGGAAGGTAGCCTAATAATGTAGGGGCAGAGAATCCTTGCTTCCAACCTGAAATCCAGCATTTCCAAGGATTTTTAAATTGGTGTCTCTGGCTTAGGAGAGGGCTCTTTCAGTCTTTCAATTTTCTAAGGAACTAGCTGCCTCGGTTCGTCAGTGATGAGTGTCCACCTCATGATCCCAAGTTCCCTAGTTCGATCCCGCCTGGGGTAGTCGTCTTTTGTAGTAAACACACACTCTCTCTCTCTTAATCTGTTTACCCTCCAGCCCTCCAGGGTCGGCTTTTCCCTCGGACTCAGTGAGGGATCCCACCTCTACCGCCTCAAGGGCAGTGGCCTGGAGCTTCAGACTCTGGGTCGGAGGATACAACTGGGGAGGAAGACCAGTACCTCGCCCAGGTGGGCCTCACCTGCTATGCCGAACAGGGGCCTTGTGGGAGGATGGGAAGATTGGAAGGGATAGACAAGGAAGAGGGAAGGAAGCGGCCGTGGCCTTAAGTTAGGTACCATCCCGGCATTTGCCTGGAGGAGAAGTGACAAACCACGGGAAAACCACTTCCAGGATGGCTGAGGTGGGAATCGAACCCACCTCTACTCCCGAGGCTGAGTGGACCCCGTTCCAGCCCTCGTACCACTTTTCAAATTTCGTAGCAGAGCCGGGAATCGAACCCGGGCCTCTGGGGGTGGCAGATAATCACACTGACCACTACACCGCAGAGGCGGACCATCCTTCTTTTCTTGACGTACAGTAGTTCTTCATCCTTTAACTTTGCTGTTTTCTCCTATATTGTGTCTAGCTCTTATTACCTTTCCTCTTTTCCTTCTTCTCGAAATCCTTGAAATGTTGTTCAATCGTCTGATATTTGTGCTCTGGTGTAAGAGGGGTGGGGCGGGCGTGATTAGCTCAGTGGCTCAGCTGCTGGCCTCCCACCCGGAAGGCTGAGGTTCGAACCTCGGTCGATTCTGGGTCGAGACTTTCATCTCAATAATCACTTGACGTTAGGAAGGGCATCCGGTTCCAAAGCCCCGGCCAAAACCAAAATGAGCCTAGGTGGCTCCAGCGACCCCAGGAAAAAACTGGAATAAGCTGAGGAAAGTTTAGTCCGAAATTTGTTCTGTCTTGTACAGTATTACTGTTATTACAATCTCTGTTATATATTTTTGTTGACATGGTTAAACACTCGTTTGGTCATCCATCCTCATTATGTAACCAAAAAATGTAATTTCCCTCTCCTTTCATTTTTTTCGTCCTTGTATAGATTTTTATTTTTATTCCTCCTATGCCTAAGCTCTCCTTCCTCCGTTTTCAATGCATTCCAGATTTTCCTCAATGTTTTCTTTTTCCTTGACCCTATTATTATTATTATTATTATTATTATTATTATTATTATTATTATTATTATTATGTAGCTTTTGGGCAACGTCCTCCTGGACAGATGTGTATTCTCTTTTGAAAACGCAGAACAAAGTCCTCGCGAAACGTATAGAATCTTTCTTTGTTTCCCTGACTTGGCAAAACCTCAAAGGCTACGTTATCATTTTTATCAATAACTTACGGATCATGGAAGCATCAATCGACATATTAGCTAAATTGTTAATTCAAATGGAGACGATAATCGGATAACATTGAAGCCTCCGTGACTCGGGCGGCAGCGCGCCGGCTTCTCACCGCTGAATTCCGTGGTTCAAATCCCGGTCACTCCATGTGGGATTTGTGCTGAACAATGTGGGGACGGGACAGGTTTTTCTCCGGGCACTCCGGTTTTCTCTGTCATATTTCATTTCAGCAACACTCTCCAATATAATTTCATTTCATCTGATATTCATTAATCATGGCTGCAGAGGAGTGCGGCAAGCTTCGGCAGCCGGCACGGTTCCTGTTATCGCCCCTAGGGGCTTCATTCATTCCATTCCTGACTCGGATGAAACTGGAAACAGGCTGTGGATTTTCATTCTCAATCGCATAACATTACTGGTATTTGGACAGGTTCCACGGAATGATGACAGCAATGTCGCTAGGTTATGAACTAGACAATGAAAAGAGGGACTATATAATCAAGCTAAAGACGTATTTTAATTCCTTTTAATAGAGGATTGTGAACGCTGTGCTCTTTCTGGCGGAGAGAGCACGTTGGCACCCCTGGTCGGTGTGCACACATGAAGACCACGTGTGAGAGTGCTTACGCCACCAATAACAGGAAGCAATTAGTGCAGTTCAATTGTTTCCCAATGGCGCGACAGCAAAACACTTTGCTGCATTGTGCACCAGGCTTGGGTTCGGTTCTCTTGTGCTACAAAGCACGTGTATGTTTAGAACTTGTTCAGAAATATCGTTATTACTCGGACATGTGGGTTAACTTCTGGAGTATATTAGTCTTCCCAACAAAAGTGAGGTAAGCACCTCTAGAGACGACACATCTGAAATATACCGCCGCAATCAAGCCTTTTGTGTATATGATGATCGTATTTTTTCATGTTTGAAAAGCATTGCGTGTTTAGCCTATTTAATTAGAAATAAGTGTTCTAGCTGTAAAAAATGTGAAAACATGGTACATAGAACATGCAAAACCGGAATCATTCTTAACAAGTTTTTTTACGGTAACTGTTATGTTCAGTCAGGCAGAGCAGTGCTATTGCTGTTTACCATCACCGGTTAAGTGGGAAGTTTGTGGAAAGAAATTATAAACATGATTCGTGAATATCTTCGTTATTATTCCTTGAACCGAAAGAATGTATCAATCATAAAAGGTCACACATTTCACCACTTTTATACAGTACAAGTTTTTATGGTACTTTGGAAGACATTTGAATGTTCTTGTTTTGAACCCCTTGATGCCACTATGTATTAATCAAATATTATACATCCTTTCCCTGAATTTATATCGTCATTCCAATTGCACCTGTAAGTATATTTCAGCTTAGAACTTTGGCCGATAAGGTTCTGACATCTCAGGTTCAATACTGTGTGAGTAAATTCAAAGAATTTTCGCTCTATGATATATGTGCTGCGGGTCAGTATTTCTCCCAAAACATTATCACACAACGGTTTTCGGAGGTGTAACGACGGTATACCGAGTCTCTTGAAATTATGTTTAGCCGTTATCCGTTGATAATGTAGCAAACAAATAAACAAACAGATAGACAGGTAGGCAAAAAATTGAACTGAACTTACTCCCGACTTTTGAATATCTAATCCGAGATAAAAATGAAATATTAGACAAATAATTGAAGAGTACCGCCAAAAGTAATATTTTATGTAGATTAATAATTACATTTAAAATAATGAATTTTCAGGGGTTGTAATATCATAACGAGTGTGTTTCGTCTTGTCGATATGAACAAGATGAAACCACGATTTGTATTTGGTAAGACAGTTTACTGAATAACATGTTAAACAACAGTATTTTTAAAATGAGTGAACAACACAAACAGAGGATGCGGAATTACTGGGCAAGCATCAATACCCACCCCGTTCGGCTCCATGGCTAAATGGTCAGCGTGCTGGCCTTTGGTCACTGGGATCCCGGGTTCGATTCCAGGCAGAGTTGGGAATTTTAACCGTCATTGATTAATTTCGCTGGCATTGGGGCTGGGTGTATGTGTCGTCTTCATCGTCATTTCATCCTCATCACGGCCCGAAGGTCGCCTACGTTGTCAAATTGAAAGACCTGCACCTGGCGAGCCGAACATGTCCTCGGAGACTCTCGGCACTAAAAGCCATACGCCATTTCATTTCAATACCCACCCCAAACGCAATTGTCGAATATCGTGGTGCTTAGTCGGCCTAAACGAAACAAGAAGAAGAAGTATAAGAAAATGAGTAAAGGCTCCGTGGTTCATATCAGTGTGAAATTTGTGCTGGACAAAGCTGTTTTTCTCTATCATCTTGCATTCCAGCAACACTCTCCAATAACATTCATTTCATCTGTGAGTCTTTAATCATTGCCCCAGAGGAGTGCGACAGACTTCTGCAGCCGGCACAATTCCTATCGTTGCCGCTAGTTGGGGCTTCATTCCGGGCCCGGTCAAATCGCTGGAAGCAGGCTGTGGATATACAGTCCTATAACGAGTGTGTTTCATCTTGTCGATTTGAACAGGATGAAACCACGAGTTGTATTTGGTAAGACAATTTACTGATTGAAATATTTAATGAAATGTTGTATGGCTTTTAGTGCTGGGATATCCCAGGACGGATTCGGCTCGCCAGGTGCATATCTTTCTATTTGACGCCCGGAAATATTTAATAAACAATATTAATAAAGTGCAAATAACATAGGTACTTTATGTAGCGTTATTTAAGTGAATTTACCAATCTCGCTTTTACAAATATCTTTGTAATTACCGCCATAATTGATTTATCCACTGCCTTGTACGCGTTAAATTACAATTTATTGCGAATCACCTTCGATAATTTTCAAACAGTTGCCTATCAGGTGCGATAATCTGATTTTGATAACACTTCAGTGTTAGTCGACCGTAATTGGTTGAAACTGACACGAATTGGAAACTGGGTTGGTCAGTATTCATTACGTGGCTGATTAGGGAAGTAGTCATTATTTCAAGGAAAGACTGCAATGGATTTTTCGTTTTCAGTCCACTGACTAGGGGCATAATCAAACCCATGACTTTGGTCAAAAGGCCCTTGTCTGATAGCCATCCTCGACTATTTACAACACCTATTATTATAGCGAACACTGAAGAGGTTGGGTACAGTTGCGCAGCCTTCTCTGGCAGTCAAGCATTCTTGCGAATGCACTGTCCGTGTTTTGAAACGTCGTAATTGTTTCGCTAATCGAGAGGAAATAATGTGTTACGAATTCTCCGAAGTGAGTCCGTTTATGCTGCCTGAAAACGTGAGACCCATCGCGCGGAGTATCGGTATATTTAGCCCCGTTCGTGAGCTTATGAGCCCATTTATTAGAGGGAACGTGGCTCCAGAAGATGATCGTGCGTTTCGTTTCTTTCAACACGGCCTGAGCTATAAATTAGAGACTTCTTTATGGGCTCGCCAGCTCAACATTCATCATTTATCGACCCTACCACTTAAGTGAAACCACTACTGAATGACACGCATTCCCAAATAAATTGAGATCAAGTTAAGTGCTAGATGCATTGACCAAACACACTTATAACAATAAAACTCAGGTTTTATCTGCAAGTGGACTTCTGCTTTATTTCAAACACGTGTTCAATAGCGAGTGGTAGACGTAAGTGTCACGAATATGGTTAACTAGCTTGCTTGATCTCCTCGCCACCACCACCACCACCACCCAACCCTCCTTCATCTGCACTGTCGGGTGAACCACGACGCCGTGAACTGTGGCTTGTAGACCGGTACCGGTCTTGAATGCCATATTCTGATTACTTTATCCACCTACTGAACGGTTTATTGGTGCGGGTTAGAATTTTAAAATTTTGTAATGGCTGGCCAGTGTGTGACTTTGCCCTAGTCACTTTGTTTAGCTTAGCATTAATTTCGTTGTTTGTTTCTTCGTCTTAAATTAAAAAATCAGAGAAGATAATATCTTTTTACCCATGACGAAATTAATTGCGAATAATCTTAATCCAAAAGGTATTCTGCCTTCTACCTTTCCTTACTATCCCAACGGACTCTTCCAAGTATTCCCGATGGCTTGATATTTTCCTTACGTCTGTGTTATTCGAGCTATTGACGTGTTTGTATGTTGATTTCAGTGTCAGATAATTGGTATTCAGCGCACGTGCTAACGTAAGTTTCTAGAGAGGTCCAATTTTCTCATTCACTGTCCGCAAAGCGATAATTACTTGGTGATGAAAGATATCATGAAGTTATTAGTGGACGTGGTGATTGATACAGAGTTCTTTTATGAATGTGGTCATAGGAACTATACCAAGTAGGACATCTGTGTCAGAAAACAAGTTTTTCTTTCTTTCGATGAATCTCTTCATGAAGTTAATGAGGTCTAAACCCGTTAGCTATGAGACTTAACATTTGCAAACATGCTAACTTCTCACAGTGAGGTGTAGACTTGCTCATTCTATTCTGTATGTTCTATCTGTGTAATATCAGTCTAAACAGTTGTTCGCATTTATTATTGTGCCATCAATAGTAAGTTTATTAGTCCTATAGCAAGAGTAGTGTAAATAGTGTAGTCGCATAACTGAATATACTCGTTGTGACAGTGTTTAAAGGAGAAGTACTGACCCGCAGCACCTGTACCACTTTAGAAAAAAAATTCGTTGATGTACACACATGTTCATAAAAGAAAAGAATACCTCGAAAGATTAGAGATATGAAGTTCATATTCACAGGACTGTTTCCTGTTTCCTAGTAGTCAGTGTGTCCTCCATGGAGACTGATAACTTGTTCCATGCGTGATGGAATCGACGCCTGGCGTCCTGGGGTATAGCCATCCACGTTGCATTCACCCGGTCCCATAGTTCATCTTTGGTGGTTGGCATTGGATCACAGCGCCGCATCCGTCCTTTCACCATATCCCACACATTTTCGATTGGCGACAAGTCCGGTGACTGGGCGGGCCAGGGCAACAATCTGACATCCTTTGACCTCAAGAAGGCACGTGATCGTGCAGGAACATGTGGTCGCGCATTGTCCTGTTGAAATATGGCGTCTGTTGTGTCGTGCATAAAGGGTATGAATACAGGTGGCAGGATGTCATTCATGTAGGTCAAACTGGTCACAGTGCCCTGGACACGTACCAAAGGTGATTTGTGCTTGTACCCAATAGCACCCCATACCGTAAGGCCTTGAGTTGGCGCTGTATGTCCTGTGCGAATGCAGTCAATGTGATGCCTCTCCCTCTGTCTGTGGCAAACCAAAATGCGGCCATCATTTTCAAACAAACAGAACCTGGATTCGTCCGAAAACACTATTTGCTGCCATTCCTGTCCCCATTGACGTCGTTCCATACACCATTGCCGTCCAGCATGTTTGTGCACATTATTCAAAGGTAGGCGGAGATGTTGACGACGCGCCGGTAACCTGACCGTAATAAACAGCGACGGACTGTCACTCCTGATAGTGTACGA
This sequence comes from Anabrus simplex, assembly GCF_040414725.1. Classification (NCBI taxonomy): domain Eukaryota; kingdom Metazoa; phylum Arthropoda; class Insecta; order Orthoptera; family Tettigoniidae; genus Anabrus; species Anabrus simplex. The sequence goes on along the minus strand of NC_090265.1, from coordinate 57,030,909 downwards.
TGGGTTACACTGCTCCACTGTTGCGCCAGAGCCGAGGAGGACGCAGATCTGTCCTGCAATGCCATTTGGATGAGGTGTCGATCTTCCCAGGAAGGGGGTGGTCTGGGTGGTGCGACCAGACCCATCTCGTTGTGTTCTATGGCCTTCTGTGAACTATTCTGTACACGTCCGTTACACTGCCAACACACTTCGTCCCACACGAGCAGCAATTTCCCGGATGGATGCATCACGTTCTCTCATGCCAATAATGCGCCCTCTTTCAAACTCACTCATTTGACGGTACGGTCCTCGCATACGTCTGCGAGGCGTCCTGCACGTCTGCTCAAGTCACTCTGATCCCTTACCTTCAGTTTATAGCAACAACGAGAGCCTCAGGCACATTTTACCAGTCGGTGGTAAGTTATCCGGTTGTATTTAGCTCAGAAACCTAGTGATACAGCCAAATGACCTACGGAGGAGGTGGTGCTGATGATGATCGTTGTTCGAAAGAGAAGTGCAACGCTCTCTCTTAAAACTGATCCGATGAAAAATTGGAGATATCGGCAAAAGAACAGTTAAGAACCTGAATGGTGTGAAAATGAAAGAAAACCTCGACCTCGGAAACCTCTTGCTTTCCGAGTCGGAAGAGAGCAGGAATTGACCTAAGGAGGTCGGATATGAAAGGAGAAAGTAAAGAGATTGGCACAAATAAAACAAGCAATGTCAGGTTCAGCTGGGGGACTCCGTGGTCATAAGTTGAGAGGCTCGGGGATGCGCGTTAACCCTTTCAGACGTCTTTTACAACTGACAGGGGTTCTACTTCCCCACGCACGGGGGGGGGGGTACAGAGGGTCTAAAACAGTTCAACTAGAAACCCATCATGGCGTAGGTAGCCATCATCAAGTCTTGTCTCCCATTCCTGACACACCTGTGTTTTGGTAGAATGGAAAAGTAAAATCGTGGTAAACTCTGCCACCGTTCCACCCCTCATTCCAGAATTAAAATCCCTGAATTGGCAGGGAATTTAACGCGCGACCTCCGGGTAAGAGGTAAATATGCTACCTCTTCACAGTGGAGCTGACATAATATTTTTTTTTTGCTAGGGGCTTTGCGTCGCACCGACACAGATAGGTCTTATGGCGACGATGGGATAGGAAAGACCTAGGAGTTGGAAGGAAGCGGCCGTGGCCTTAATTAAGGTACAGCCCCAGCATTTGCCTGGTGTGAAAATGGGAAACCACGGAAAACCATCTTCAGGGCTGCCGATAGTGGGATTCGAACCTACTATCTCCCGGATGCAAGCTCACAGCCACGCGCCTCTACGCGCACGGCCAACTCGCCCGGTGACATAACATTATTATTATTATTATTATTATTATTATTATTATTATTATTATTATTATTATTATCTATTTAATATCGGACCACCAGGAAGCTGAGGAGAACATAATTATTATTCACATTTCTTAATAGAATGAAATAAAGCAAACTAGTTAGAAGGGACAGAGAGAGTGTAACTCGATCAGAAACTCTGAAAATAAGTCATAATTCGATTCTAGTTAGGTGAGAAATATCGACATCAGGTAGTCTTAAAAGGAAGTTAAATTCATTCCCCCATCCACGCCTGAAGTGCGCCTTCTGTTACACACCTTAACTTAAGAATTAATAATCTATTCATCATATGAAAACGCGTTTAAGGATAAAACGTGCATTTCACGTCAGACAGGACCTGTTGTTCCAGCTCTGGCGAGGAGTAGGAGGGAGAGGGAGATTGTGAGTGAGAGAGGTGATATCATACTTGTCTCTTTGTCGACCCTCTTAACCTCCACTCAAAAATTCAGCACAAGAAGAAAAAATCTCTTTTCTTATGGCAACAACGCTTTAAAATGGCACCAGCGAAATGTTGAAGCCATGAAGAGTGTGAGGACGAAATGGGGGAGAAATGTTGCAGATGGGCGTAATGGAAAGACTTAATGACGCAACGCGCTGCGCCCCACTATAGCCTATCCCCTTTTAATACAAGGTAGCAAATTGCACAAGATTTAACATTTTCATTCCTTTAAAAATGAGTGAGAGAGACGAGAAAAGAGGAGGAAAAGTGCGAAAATATCCCAGTGCGCTCTAGTACAGTCAGGTGCGTAATGAAACTGTGATATCCCGGAGGAGTTACGTACAGTCAACAGAATTACCCCAGTGTGCTCGCGTATGACCTGGAGCATTGCGGAATTAGAAAAAACTCAGCAGTCAGCTAGAAACCAACCACGCTGTCGTAAATGTACCAAGATTTTCTCTGTATGGTACAGTGCGTTGCCCTCGAACGAGGCGAGGCAAATGTCTTAGAAATTCTTCTTCTTCTTCTTCTTCTTCAGTTTCTTCTTCTTCTTCTTCTTCTTCTTCTTCTTCTTCTTCATAATCATTTTCTTCTTCTTCTTCTTCTTCTTCTTCTTCTTCTTCTTCCGGTGCCTTTCCTTCACAGAAGCTAGGCGACCATGGCGAGGTAACTATCCCTATTTTATGCTTCCAGTAATCATTTCTTTTTCATATCGTGGATGTCAAACATGGCCGGGCTGAGTGGCTCAGACGATTGAGGCGTTGAGCTTCTGACCCCAACTTGACAGGTTCGATCCTGGCGCAGTCCGGTGGTATTTTAAGGTGTCCATGTATGTCAGCCTCGTGTAGGTGGATTTACTGGAACGTAAAAGAACTTCTGCGGGACCAAATTCCGGCACCTAGGCGTCTCCGACGTAAAAGGCAGTAACATTACTGTCGGAGGTTCTGATCTAGGATGACCTACTCCGTCCACGTCCAGGTTTCCCTTCTATCTTGCCTCCTACGACAGTTATATCATATTGCATTTGTCATTTCCGAACATGTGACCGAAATAAACTGGCAACACCGCAATTAGAGCATGGTTCCAGTGGATGGGACCCTCACCAAGATTACGTGATTCGTGAACTGAAACAGATTTACAGAAAATCCGCATGATTTGTTCTGGGTGATTTCTGTAGTCGACAGTGTTGAAGTGTTAATAGCAGAAAAAGTCTAGGTTAAGTCACTCGATGGCATTCTGTCCGGTGGTAGTTGTAAGGGTGAAGTCCTCTGGTGATGATCCTCTGGATAGGGACCGTTCGTGTCTGCCCGACAATCAAGCAGTCCTCCATCCAGTAATCTAACGTGGCCACCCATCGTTTACTTGCTAAGGTATGTAATTCACGTTCTCACTTAAGAAACAGAGCATTTCATTTGTGTTCCCACGTTGATTCTAATTGTTCATCGCAGAGAGTTCCATTGTTGAACGAAATGGATGAGTAGTCTGGTCCTTGGAATACGACGAATGCTTCCTTTCAGATTACCAAAAAGTTATTCGAGTGTGACACTGTCAACATGACAGTCTTTTCAGCTGCTTTGTTTCGCATTTATGACTGAATCTGCACAATCTTAATTATTATTATACGTCTTCGTTATAGACTGTTATGCCTTTCGGCATTCAGTCTGCAAGCCTCTGTGAATTTACCAAACACCTCAACAATCTCCTATTTGAACCTAGCTCTGTGACCTCCTTTAGTTCTATACCTCTTATATTTAAATAATTGGGAATTGAGTCCAAACACTGTCATCTTGGTCTCCCTCTACTTCTCTTACCCTCCATGTTCTAGTCATATTCTCCCAGGTGACCTATTCTCCTCCATTCGCCTTACATGACCCCACCACTGAGACGGTTTGTGCGTTCAGCTTCATCAATCGAGTTCCTTCTTAACTTAGCCTTTATCTTCTTATTCCGAGTACCCACTTGCCATTGTTCCCACTTTTTGTACAATGATTTTCGCTACTTTCATGTGTGTTACTTCTAATTTATGAACAAGATATCCAGATTCAGTCCACCCAAAGTTCACTCCCGTAAAGCATGGTTGGTCTGCAACCAGACCCGGTATAAAGATAGTTTCGTCCAGGATACAGCGGGATACAGGAGAGCGTATCTACACGACGCCACAGAAGATGACTACCTCAGCAGTAGTCGAAACGTCTGGGAGAAGCGAGAGGGGTGGACCACGGCATAATAGCCCGGAAGATTATTATTATTATTATTATTATTATTATTATTATTATTATTATTATTATTATTATTATTATTATTATTATTATTATTTACAATTGGCTTTACGTCGTTCGACTCATTGGCTTGATGGTCAGCGTTGAGGCCTTTAGTTCAGATAGTCCCGGGTTCGATTCCCGGCCGGATTGGGGATATTAATCACCTCTGATTAATTCTTCTGGCCCGGGGACTGGGTGTTTGTGTTTGTCCCATCACTTTCCTCTTCATATTCAGACAACACACCACACTACCAACACTACCAACCACCACAGAAACACGCAATCGTGATTACATGCCTCCATATAGAGCTGGTGACAGGAAGGGCGTCCGGCCACGGCCTTAATTAATGTAGAGCCCCAGCATTTACCTGGTGTGAAAATGGGAAACCGCGGAAAACCAGGATTATTATTATTATTATTATTATTATTATTATTATTATTATTATTATTATTATTATTATTATTATTATTATTATTATTATTATTATTATTATTATTATTATATGCCTTATGAATAATCAGAACATATTGTACATTACGGACGAGCAGTCATTATAATGACGTTTGTCTGTTCGTGACTTCTCTATAATGGCTGTTCGTTTCCTAGATCATAATATAACGGTGCGAGTTGACTGGCGCTACAAGCTCGTTGGCTCGACCAAGGCTGTACGGGCCTGATGCCCGTCTCAGATACACCGTCCCGTCACTGCAATACGGGGCCCGTAAAAATAATACGGGTGCAGGCAAGAGTGGGGGAGAGGCAGGCAAAGTATTTAATAAGAGGCCCGTTCTACCGCGCGGGGTGGAAGTAGGGGCAGCGGGGATTTCAAGATAAAGAGAAGACGGAAACACAGAAAAGAAAGAAAGCTAGCAGGGATGTGTATATAAAAACACGAAATACGGAAATGAAATATACAATGAATTTTAAATTGGAAGACAGGTGGTGAGAAACAGATGCCGGATACGAGATGACTTTAGCTGCAGGCGTCGGTATTACATGGTCCTGTTAATGTGCACAACTCACGTCTCACCCCTGTCATATTTGTAGCGCACGTGCTTCAGTCCGAATTTCATTTCACTGATGATTTTAAAATTGAGAAACGTACTTCTCGAATTCTGGAATTCTAGGATATTGAAATGCGACTTTAAAGGGAGAAAAGAAAATTCCCCTAATGTTTAGGACCTAATTCCCAGATTTCTTGAGAAGAAAGTGGAAAGATAGTCTTTGAAAGACTAGAAGGTGAATATCGATTTAATCTATTTCAAGATTAAGAAAATGAAAAATGAAAATCCACAGTCTGTTTTCAGTGTAACCCTGTCAGGAATTGAATGAATCAAGCCCCATCTAGCGGCGAGGACAGAAATTGTGCCGGCTGCTGAAGCCTGTTAGACTCCTCTGGGGCAATGATTAATGACTGAGCGATGAAATGATATTGGAGAGAGTCGCTGGAATGAAAGATGACGGGGAAAGCCGGATTACCCGGAGAAAAACCCGTCCCGCCTCTCCTTGTCCAGCACAAATGTCACAAGCAGTGACCGGGATTTGATTCACAGAATCCAGCGGTGAGAGGCCGGCGTGCTACCTCCTGAGTCACGGAAATTCTTCAGTTTTAAGAACCTGAGGGTAATTTTTTATCACATTTCGCGCATTTAGTCAAGAGTTTAATGCCATCCTAAAGTACTACCACATATTAAGTGTGAAGATGTTCTCCATGGCTAAGAGGCCATCCGTCTTCGGACCACTGGGTTCGATTTTCTGGTTGGTCATGGTATCTTGATCGTAAACGGTTGACTGTATTTTACGCAACGACACACACTTTCCCGTACACACCAAACACTGCCCACCTTCATCTGAGGGTACGACTTGTATGTATGTATGTTGGGTATTCAGCCCGAAGGCTGGTTTGATCCTCTGCAGCTTCGCCAACAGCTGTCAGAAATAGCTTAGGCGTCACTGAAGAGGCGTACTAGGGAAATGAGGAGTGAGGTAGTTTCCCGTTGCTTTCCTCACCGAGCCAGCCGTTGCTATTACATATCAGTCTGCCAAGCCCACTGAAATGCATGCACCAACCAACCCTATGAGCGATATTTTCACACCATTCATAACAGGGACTGGCTGCATAAGGAATGGCATTACTAGCATCACTCATACCTCAGTCACTTTCATACTGTCAAAGCCAAGGATGAGACTGAGACAGGTCAATGAAAGTAACAAATTTGATATAGCCCATACCAGGAGACATAGTGCACTGTAAACACTACAACTTGCCAGCAAGGGCGTGGGTACGACTTACAAGTCAGTAATTAGTTGTGATATCAATGGGACATTATTATTGGTGCAAACTTCATAGCACGCATGCAATGTCACAAAATTCGGTCATTAGAGTCTGTTCCAATTCAGGCAGGTAGAGGTCGTTGATTTGACTCTTGCTTTAAGGTGAAGTCTAGTACAACCAACTAGGGAGTTATGTGATACGAGAGGCAAAGAAACAGGTCAAGAAAGCCAAGCAAAATGGCTGAGCCAAACAGTGGACTGTTACTCAATGAGCTTGTATATTTTTAACAATAATGCACACGGCCTAACCACCCAAAAGCTGGTTCTATTCCTGTGATTTTTAGGTTTTGTGTCTCACTAACTACTGTTACGGTTTTCGAAGACTTCAAGGTGCCGGAATTTTGTCCCGCAGGAGTTCATATACGTGCTAATAAATCTACCGACACGAGGCTGGCGTATATGCGTATCTTAAAATACAACTGGACTGAGCCAGAATTCAACCTGCCAAGTTGGGGTCAGAAGGCCAGAATGGCGCATTTAATCCACCACCAAATAGACCAATTCTAATACATTTATTAAAATATTAAACACCTCCACAGAGTGATTGAAAAAACCGAGCGTGTTGACCGTGCGGTTGGGAGCGCGCAACTGTGAGCTTGCATTCGGGTGATACTTGGTTGGAACCCCACTATCGCCAGCCCTGAAGATAGTCTTCCGTGGTTTCCCATTTTAACACCAGGCAAATGCTGGTGTTGCACCGTAATTAAGGCCATAGCCATTTCCTTCCCACTCGTAGCCCTTTGCTGTCCTATCGTCGCCATAAGACCTATCATGTGTCGGTGCGACGTAAAGCCATTTGTTGATTGAAAAAACCCGTTTGACTGTCATTGCCAGTTACCACCTTTACCATAATGGGAGTTTGCTAGTCTCTTAGTGTGCACTCGAACAGGTGGTATAATGAGAAGCATAGTCCACAGATTTCCCATATGCATTCACTGGACACTTAATGACAGCCTTTCGTATTATGGATACGATAATGAAAGTCATGGATTTCTCCTCGCGTTTAGAGGTGTTTCAACTCGTAGTTGCTTTTTCCCATTCCTCATTCATCATGGCAGAGGTGCGGAAAAATTCTGGATCTGTTTATGCTGTTTGCTGTCGTTTCGCTGGTTGGGGTAGGCTGTGTTCCGATTGAGCACAAAAATAATTTAAGTATCTGTTAAGCACTAAAGGATTGAACCTATGTATTCCAATGGGGTGCTGCTTGGCTGAGGCAATGAAGGACTTGCCCGGTTCCCCTGGAAGGAGATGAGTCCCATTCAGCGTCAAGAGGATGAAGTGTTATTTATTTTAAGGAGGAGTCTTCCATTTCTGGAAAGTCATATCGTCACTTATGAAACAAAATATCGTATCCCACAATGTTCTTCCCATCCATCATTATCCTTAAGACTGGCCACGCCTCCCAATCACATATGAATATGCAGTCCATCAGATCAATTTCCCCGTGGTTTCCCATTTTCACACCAGGCAAATGCTGGGGCTGTACCTTAATTAAGGCCACGGCCGCTTCCTTCCAACTCCTAGGCCTTTCCTATCCCATAGTCGCCATAAGACCTATCTGTGTCGGTGCGACGTAAAGCCCCTAGCAAAGAAAAAAAAAAGATCAATTTCCTATGCCTGTGTGTAAGGAAAATTAACCTTACCGTACCGCACTGTAGGAATGTATGTTAGCATCAAGTATTTATGCATTCCGAGCAAACAAAAAGTCATCTCCGTACAGGCCATGAAGGCCCTTGGGGGGGGTGGAATATAAAGACTTCCACTATCCGTAACCTTGGCTTTCGATGGAGCAGAGTGATTTGCTCTACGCCCGGCCGCATTTGCCCCCCCCCCCCCCATGTACTCATTTTGGTGTAGGCTGAGTGAACCTCAGGGCCATGTGCACCTCCGGAAATGGAAATCTCGTTTCTTAAATTTTACGACTTCCTCACGGGGATTCGAACCCACGTTCCTCGGGGCCAACCGATAACGCCTTTACCGCCTCAGCCAGGCAGCCGCTGTGGTATAATGTATTTAAGGTCTGTTTGCCGTTGCACATCAGCATAGGAAAATGAACACAACGATACTTGTTCTGACGGTCTGCATCTCCGTAAGTTATGTAGGTGAGAGGCGTGACCAGTCTTAACGATAAAAATGGACAGGAAAAGCGTTATGGGATATGCTGTTTTGCTTATCAAGTGACGATACGGCCCTGAGGTTCACTCAGGCTACACCAAACAGTCCACAGTTCTAGCCCTTCAGGCAAGCAACTCAATGTTGAAAACATCCTAGGGATATGAGCTATGAATTTCAGGTAAATAAAATATAATAAAGTATGAGAATATCGATGGCTTACTTCTAAAACCTTGTATCCTCCATGCAAACAATATCCCTGCAATACGGTATGGTAAGGTCCATTTTCCTTTGCACATTACACAACGAAAATTATGTTAATGGACTGTATATAAATAGGTCCGCCTCTGTGGTGTAGAAATTTGAAAAGTGGTACGAGGGCTAGAACGGGGTCCAGTCAACCTCGAGAGGTCAACTGAGTAGAGGTGGGTTCGATTCCCACCTCAGCCAACCTGGAAGTGGTTTTCCGTGGTTTCCCACTTCTCCTCCAGGCAAATGCCGGGATGGTACCTAACTCAATGCCACGGCCGCTTCCCTCTTCCTTGTCTATTTCTTCCAATCTTCCCATTCCCTGAACGGCCCCTGTTCAGCATAGCAGGTGAGGGCGCCTGGGCGAGGTACTGGTCACCCTCCCCGGTTGTATCTCCCGACCAAGAGTCTGAAGCTCCAGGACACTGCCCTTGAGGCGGTAGAGGTGGGATCCCTCGCTGAGTCCGAGGGAAAAACCGACCCTGGAGGGTAAACAGATAAAGAAGACCATTGGGACTTACGAGGTTTTAGAAGTAAGCCACCGATATATTCTTTAATTATTCCTAAAATTACAATCCTTTTTTAATTATCGTTATCCGATCGATAAGATTAGCAGTTTTTCTTTTTCTACCACTACGAGCACTAATGTGAATCAATGCAGAGTTTCACTTAAGCCCTTATAATTGCATTCGGTGTGGACTTTTTCAAAAATCAAAATAACTTCTGAGGGTATTGAACCAAGGAACACCTTACTGAAAGACTTATGTAAATAAGTTAATTTAGCTAGGATTTGAATAAAAAAGAAATTAGTAAAGAAACAAGCGGTTTTAGGCGGTTTTCCTGGAACTACATTTAGGCCGGAAGTGATTTTCGAAATTCGTGTTTTAGTTTGATAGAGTTATCCAAGACTCACAATTTGAAACCTTTCCGGGCGCTTTATCACTTCAACTTTGGGCACAATGAAAGAAATTGCTTAATTTTACGTTTTTTGTGGTATGGGGAGCCCTACTTTGTCTGCTAAGAAATGTTTTCAATATTAAAAGAGTAGCAGGTAATTCTTGGGGGGAAAGGTGATTGATCATAAAAAAAGAGTTAGCCCATTTACTGCCGAGGTTACGGATAGTGGAAGCCTTTACCTTCCACTCCTTCAAGGGCCTTGAAGGTCTGTTCGAAGTTGAGTTTATGTATTTACGTTTACTCCACAAAACAGTGGACAGCGACGCCGACTGGAACACTGCTATAGACTCCAGGAGCGATAAGTACTGTCTCATTACTACCGCTGGTATTTGCTGCCGAGTTTCATCAGACTGAATAAATCAGCCCGCCTGAACGTAGGTACATATTGACGATATATCTTTACATGAAGTAGATCAATGTGAATATTTTGCTTGTTTTAAAAAAAATGAGTTGTGCAATGAGAATCTGATCGTTATTAATTGGGATCTGCCAATTTTTGACACACCATTATTGTTGGTGAGCGCCTATCACATGAGTTATATTCTTGATGCTGGCCGTCCCGTCCCGTATCCTCCCCACGGCATGAGTTTGACCTATGCGAATCGTAAATTAACTCGCGTTTCGACTGATCCTCCTCCTCCTCCGCCTCCCTCGCAGCGGAAAGGTAGAACATGCAATGCAGAATCACCATGTTGCAGAAATTCCGTCACTGTAGCCTTCAATGCCTATAACCTCGTGAGAATCGAGAATGACGAATTGAAACAAAAATTCTTATACACTCTTTCTTAATATAATGATCTAAATATTCAATTTAAGAAAATTATTAATTCAGAATTTACGTTGAACTACTCGATTTTGAGATGCTGGCTTATTATTAAAAATGTATAATTAAAATAAATTGTATGAATAAATACGAGCTAGATGACGCAGAAGTGAGGGGTCTCATGAGCGGGACAGTCCCTAAGAAGACGATAGAGCTGATGAAATAAAATGGCGTATGGCGGGATTGCCCGAGAACATGTTCGGCTCGCCAGCTGCAGGTCTTTAGATTTGACACCCGTAGGCGACCTGCGCGTCGTGATGAGGATGAAATGATGATGAAGACGACACATACACCCAGCCCCCGTGCCAGCAAAATTAACAATGATGGTTAAAATTCCCGACCATGCCGGGAATCGAACCCGGGACCGCTGAGACCAAAGGCCAGCACGCTAACCATTTTTTTTGCTAGGGGTTTTACGTCGCACCGACACAGATAGGTCTTATGGCGACGATGGGATAGGAAGGGCCTAGGAGTTCGAAGGAAGCGGCCGTGGCCTCAATTAAGGTACAGCCCCAGCATTTGCCTGGTGTGAAAATGGGAAACCACGGAAAACCATTTTCAGGGCTGCCGATAGTGGGATTCGAACCTACTATCTCCCGGATGCAAGCTCACAGCCGCGCGCCTCTACTCGCCCGGTCGCTAACCATTTAGCCATAGAGCCGGACATAGAGCTGATGAAGAACTTCAACATCACTTCCAAGGAGTTCATCGACTGGGGTTGACAGCGCTCAGGGGTTCTATTTTGATTCTCGACACCATTTGTATTCGCCAGACTGAGACCTATAATTCACTTTTAATTTTGTAATGAAATTGTTTTAGTGTATTCTTTGCCATAGGCAGCCTCCAACACGAGGAAGATTCGATCAAGGTTCACGTAAAATACGCAGCCACTGACCAGGTGTACACTTGTATAAGGCTGCCTGTTAACCGAAATAATATTTCGAACTTGTAATCTGCTTGTAGTCCGCCTCTGTGGTGTAGTGGTTAGCGTGATTAGCTGCCACCCCCGGAGGTCCGGGTTCGATTCCCGGCTCTGCCACGAAATTTGAAAAGTGGTACGAGGGCTGGAACGGGGTCCACTCAGCCTCGGGAGGTCAACTGAGTAGAGGTGGGTTCGATTCCCACCTCAGCCATCCTGGAAGTGGTTTTCCGTGGTTTCCCAGGTATCGCAGGTGCGGCCGCCTGGGTGAGGTACTGGTCATTCTCCCCAGTTGTATCCCCCGACCCAAAGTCTGAAACTCCAGGACACTGCCCTTGAGGCGGTAGAGGTGGGATCCCTCGCTGAGTCCGAGGGAAAAACCGACCCTGGAGGGTAAACAGATGAAGAAGAAGAAGAAGAATCTGCTTGTAAAAACTTTTAGAGTTTGTGTTATTATTATTGAATATCCAAAGCAGTTTGGAACCCTATTTTCTTAGTATACCAGGGTTGTAGTTAAAATACATACTCACTTTTACAGTGAAAATGAATTCATGTACTTAATCGACGGAAAATGACGTGGATGAAGTTAATAAAATATTTGTAACAGCACGGCTTCTTAAACAAATGATACAGGGGTTTTGATAACGCAATGTTGCAATAATTCAAATGATAGTTCAAGTCATGCCTTCTTCTTTCAAATGCAGCACATTCAAATAGTTGGTGGTCCACTGTTTGTGAGGATCCGCAAACACACACGTAGCCATCAGGACGACTCATTCTGAATCGATCAAAATAATAACCAAATTTGCCATGACCAGTCAAAAATTGAGTAATTTCACTTGGGGAGGATGTAATGATTAGTGCAGTGGCTTAGCTACTAGTATGCCCTGGACGGACGAGGTTCGAATTCTGGAGGATATGGGGTGGAATGTTCACCAGAAAATTCACGTGGCATCAGGATAATTTGGATTCTTAAACCGCCGGCCAAAACTCTATAAGGTCCAGCATACCTCCAGATGAGCTTAAGAAAGTATTTTTTTTATCAATTCTGTATCTGTATACTTAAAACATATTACACCGCATAGTGAAATAGGTGGAAATGTCCAGTATTCTCATATAGATTCGAAATATGTTCTATTATCCGTTTGGGTTTATAACTTTTAAAATTAAGAAGTCTGAAAATCTGACCTTTCTAGTAAAATAAACTTCTTAGACGGTGACGCCGTCTCTCAGGCCGGGAGATTTGTTGCGGTGAAGGGGATGCACGGAGAAGGTAAAGAAGTTGGTGGCCGTGGCTATGCTAGGAACTGTCCCGGCATTCGCCTTAGTGTAGGAGAATGGAAAACCACGGAAAACCATTCTCAGGACAGCCGATGGTTGGGGCCAGCCGTGAGGTCTAGCCCTGTCCCGTCTCTCGAATGCAGAGGCGTAGAGCCACGGTAGAACCATGGCCAGCCCTCCTCTGCTCGGTCCAGACAGAGTGCAGAACTGTTGGACCACGGACCAGCCGTGGCTACTTTAGGGCCGAGACCCACTCCGCATCTACCGACTGTGTGTGTGAAATGGAAATATGGAGCAATTTAATGATGTTTGCTTTCAAAAAGAAAGTAATAATTCAGCATATTTTCAACATTTTAAAAATTGATTTGAAAGATTTGAAAAGTGATATTTCAGTGGAAATAGGATGTATCATCACGCCTGTATGGTGTGGTGTCATCTTATGTCTTCCATTTGAACTTCAAGCTGGTTTACAGCCCGCATAACTTTGTCCTCCGTGGTGTGAGGATGGAACATCAGTCGAGATGATTGACAGTGCTTGAGTTGGTTCATCACCAGATGTAATATGTAGCTGTTAAAACAAATACCATCTATATATTTCATTGCCATTTTTTGTTTTATTGTTGTTATTTTTATTACTGTACTAATATTATTTCCTATCATTCGCATTCCAAGTGCATGTACAGGATTTCTCTTCCGTTTATACAAAAAAGTGAGATATACTTTCAAAGTATTTTCCATTGTGTCACTTCCAATTCATACATTACTTTTAAAACCTTAAGTTATAACAGTGAAATATTGTTTTTAATGGATTAACTCATTTGTACACTGGCATATCGTCGCTGTCGGGACAAAACCTCCTGTGTGATAATATATTTGGAGATATACTGACCCGCAGCACATACAATATGAAGAGCGAGAATGCCTGAACAATATTCACACAATATTGCACCTTAGATGACAGAACCTTACCGGCCAACGTTTTAAGCTAAAATATTTCACATAGGAGGGTTTGTCCCGGCAGCGACGATATGCAATTGGTTCAGGTATTGTATACCAAGAAATGAAAACCTACAACCTGTGTTCCAGTCAGTGACCGGGTCAGGGATGGAATGAATGAAGACCCTATCTTGCAGCGAGGATAGGAATTGTGCCGGATGCTGAAGCCTGTCGCACTACTCTGAGGCAATTGTTACTGACTGACAGATGAAATAAAATGTCAGTGTAGAGTGTTCCTGATATGAAAGATAACAGGGAAAACCGGAGTACCCGGGGAAAAACCTGTCTCGCATCTGCTTTGTCCAGCACAAATCTCACCCCAGCGGTGAGAGGCCGACGCGCTGCCGCCTGAGCCACCGAGGCTTTCATCAAGAAATATGCCCCAAAATAATTTTCTTCTCTCCTGAAAAAATACCTATTTGTTCGTTACATTCTTATCACGGCGAGGTCTTCAATTATCGTTGCTCTACCGTGTTCCTTTTCTTTTATGGAAGGCTTTGCGTGTTATTCTCTATCTATTAGTACCATATTTCCTGTCGGGTATTCGAGAGAATTATTTCGATAAATTGGGTGATGTTCTGTGAGATCGTTAAATATCAAATACAGTATTTGGTATATACAGTTGCTGTAAGTCACTCCGATTTATATCCTGTACTTGAAAAGTATCTACATAGTACAGTTAGTGGGCAAAACTGGAGTAGGTCAGTGAACTGACTATAAATAAATGGCGTATGGCCTCCGGAGAGGCCTGGTGCAGGTCTGTTTTTAGTAGACGGCCTATTAGGCGACCTGCATGTCTGTGAAGATGAGGTCCCTACCTAGGATGATTTCTAATGTTGAATACGCCACACACACCCAGCCCCGAAGCCATTGGAATTAACCAATTAAGGTTAAAATCCCCGTTCCGGCCGGGAATCGAATCCGGGACCCTCTGAACCGACGTCCAGTACACTGTCCATTCAGCCAACGAGTCGGACAGGTGAACTGAATGCGCACACAAAATAAAGAATCGAAAAGAATACAGTGCCCTCATTTTATGAGGAAACTTTTCATCGTTCTGCCGTCGGTCAACTTCCCGCTCCCCCGACCGGATCATGGGAGCCAGGTACACATAACCAGGAAACCAGATTACGGCGGAACCCGACTCACACTTTCCGCGTGTCCTACTTGCCTCGTACGACATAAAAAAGTCGTTGAGGCAAATTTCCGTTGGAATTCTATTAATTCCTTCAAACACTGGATTTTTTATTTTCTTATTTCTAATATTTCAAGCTTATCTAATCTATAAGTTAATACTAGTCATTCGCTAGCGTATGCACATACCGGTTGCACTACTGTATTGTAATGATTCATTTTAAGACATTATTATTCTTCATATTCTTTTGTTATGCCCGTTCAAATAGCGCGTTCTAACTTGTTCATTTGCCTGATGGTTTTCGCCTGTTTATCCTCCCCAAATCTCTTCATGAATGCACTGTGTTGCATCTCCCGTTCTGTGGACCACTTCCTACCAGTTTTCTTTTTAGATTTCTCCACGCATTTGTGCTTGGCTACTATTGTACTAAAAGCTCCATGATCTTCTATGATGTCGTCTATCATATTCATTTCTTGGAGGTCGGCCTTAGTTTCCTATAGACAGTTTATTTTTACCTTCTTTGAGTTGATTACTTTAATCTTTTGGTGAGTCTGTCGCTGCCAATTCTATAGACAGGGCCATAGAATTTCAGTTGTCTCTTGCGTACGGCATCAGTGAACCTGTCAGTTAATGAGTATAGATCCGCTGTTCTCCTCTTAATCAACATTCCATTTTCTTTCGTGGGATCATAAATTTTCCGAAGAATTTTCCTTTTTTGCTTTTTAGTTTCTGTCATTTTAGAGTGACCTCCAAGAGACATGGTTTGTAAGACTTACGGCAAAACATGTCTTGGAGTATCATAATCCTGCATTATTATTATTGTTATTATTATTATTATTATTATTATTATTATTATTATTATTATTATTATTATTAATATTATTACTATTATTATCATTCTAATAGGATGAATGGTGTAGGACTACTATGCATTTTAGTGTATTTTGTACATTACCGACTTTAATCGTACGTAATTGCGATGTCTCCAGACCTCGTCATTATCAGACAGAACCTGTGTGTAACCGGATGGTGATACGTGAAGTAACTAGTCAGAAATTCTCTTTGCTTCCATCCTCAAGCAAAGTTGCGTACCTGTCGAATAAATCAGTGTTATCCGCTATTCAGATAGCGGCTTTGTTCTCCACACTCCACATGTTTATGCTGCCCCGTGATATGATTGATGAGTCAGCCAAATGCGTGGCATTTTAATATCTGCAATGGCCATGTTTTGATTGAGTCGTTACGTACGTGGGGGAGCCCCAAATGTCAGATAACCTCTTCCCTCTTCTCCCTCAATTACAAACAAACCTCCTCCCCACTCCTTGAGAGGTTCAGTGCTGCTGGCATTTTCCATGTTAAGTCTCAGTCACGATAGTGTTTTTGGCCATATGTTCAATAGAAATTTGGTGCTGGTTGCGACTGTCCCATTTTTAAACTCCGTCAGCCACTAAGTTGTGCAGTGTTCTAACACATTTCTTTTTCGCGGCGACTTCTTAATTTTCGTTTATCTTTCCTAACTTTTTATCTGGCCCTCTTTAGTCACTTTTTGCCCGCTCGAGAGTATCATCTATACGGTGACGAAATTCTCTTTATACGCGTTCCCTTCGAGCTACGTAGTATTTGTATTTGTTTTATGTATGGCTACATTGGTAGTAAAGAAAGGATTGTCTTAAGACTATTCAAAATTACCTTTCTGTGCAGAGCATTACAAAAGATACCGTCGTTGAAGAAACAAAACCTCGTATATCACAGTGAACTTCCTATCCATTGTTGTCCTTAAGCTTTGTCATGCCCCCTGCCACATATGAATAGTAGTCAATGAGAACAATTTTTGTTGTGTTCATTTGTGTAAAGGAAAGTGAACCTTACCGTATCGTACTGTAGGAATGTATGTTTGCGTTACGTATTTACGGAGTCCTATAGTATCTTGTATTTAAGTTTCATTTCCCTTTACATTTTCATATAGGTAAGGGAACACAACGAATATTCTTCTAATGAACTGCTGGGAGGCGTGACCAGTTTTAAGAATAATAATGTGTAGAAAGAGCATTGGGAGATACGGGGTGTTCCTGCAACAGCGACGATATCCAGTGTTTAGTTCCAAACGGTTCTATTTCTTTTCATAAGACATCTTGTCATTTCACGTAGGCCTAATCCGATTGAAGTTTCTCTTCTTGAATTACGCCCACTGATATTATACGAACCATTTACGATGTCTATTAGATAATTATTTTGTAATTTTCCTATTTTATCCTTCTATAGAGTAAAAGAGTCAAGTCATCTCCGGACAGACCATGAAGGCCCTTGGAGGGGTGGAAGGTAGAGTATTCCACTACCCGTAACCTCGGGACTTGATGGGGCAGAGTGGTTAGCTCTACGCCCGCCCGCCTATGCCCACAGGAATTAACCTGGTCCTCATTCTTGGTGTAGGCTGAGTGAATCTTAGGGCCATGTACACCTCCGGAAGTGGAAATCTAGTTTCTTAAATTTTACGACTTCCTGACGGGGATACGAACCTACGTCCTTTTGGGCGAACCGAGCACGCCTTTACCGAGTCGGCCAGACAGCCTCTTTTATCCTTCTATAAGATTGTCAAAAATAATGTGTGCATATTTTATTGAAGAAGTAGTACTCCTTGCTGTGGTCAACACTTGTAAAGTTTACCTTCACATTTTTATCAACCTGATCAATTGTATCTCATCGACGGCATATTATATTAGAAAGCAAAAATATTAACATGGTTTGAAAAGAAAACCAAATGATTCCAAAAGTCGTTGTTACCACAAAGACACACACACACTCGATGCTGTTAATTGTGTACACTATTTTATTTACAAATTATACACATATTACACACACACGCTCTAATAAACTGCCATCTTGAAACAAAATACTACTGCGAAGATGTAGAAGAAGAAGACTGCCAAAATATCATGTCAACGTACTACCAATCACAACATAAATTCACATACTCGATTAAAGACTTGCACTCACAACTCTTGTTAAACAACTCAACCCTACCCTCAAGACTGTCCCTTCATATACAATGCCTGGCCAGGCTTCTAGAAGAATATGACACAACATGTTTTCTCGTAATTTCAAGAGTCTCCCTATTTAAAATGTAAGGAATTTTCTACACTA
This sequence comes from Anabrus simplex, assembly GCF_040414725.1. Lineage (NCBI taxonomy): Eukaryota > Metazoa > Arthropoda > Insecta > Orthoptera > Tettigoniidae > Anabrus > Anabrus simplex. The sequence continues at coordinate 57,012,890 of NC_090265.1, read as the reverse complement.
TTCCAGTCGCACATTGCTTTGTTCTGGACTTACTACAGTGTGTTACACAGCGTTGCATTGGATTATACATCATATATACAGGTAATAATAATAAATTACATACTATTAATTACCTGTTCTTACATTAAATAAACTCATATTAATATACACACAGCGGATGTTTCATGACATAACCTCACAAATAATACGACCACGATTTATACCAAATAAAGTTCGTACACAACTACGTAAATATTAATAATACTAATAGATGTAAACAACTTCATAGCCATACCTCACATGTCATAATAATAATTATTGTTATTATCGAGATAGGTATTTCCATTATTTACCCATGGTTTAGAGAATATTGTTTCCAAGTTGTACTAGTCTATTACACTTGCGTCTTTTATCAACCTGATCAATTCTATCTCATCGTCGGCATTTTACATCAGAAAGCAAAAGTATTAACATGGTTTAAAAGAAAACCAAATGATTCCAAAAGTAAACAAGTGAACTTTATAAATGGAGTATGGACAAAAGCTTTTAACAATTGAAATAACATTAACTAGTTAATACTGCCTGGTAGGTAGTGCATATTTATTTTTTTGTTCGCTTACAATTCCCTTGTACCTAATATTTAACCACCGATCCACATTGACTTGCTAAAATCGGTGATTGTATTTCAGCGAGCACGTATACATTGAGCACAGTTATATTTTGATTGTAAAGTTTATGTTTAGATAAGTTTAGCATATTCGTTTGTGTTGGAGCGAATATTAACATAACAGCACATGCACCAGGGAGTGAGAGGACTCTACATTAAACTTGCCAGTGATGCGAATGATTGAGCTTATTCAAACAAGGCAGGTGCGGGTCAGGGTTGACCAAGCACAAGACAGGTGGACTGTTCAAACAAGACATAATATTCCCTTGAAGCAGCGAACAAACACGCATCCATGTCACATTAATTCCTTGCAGAGCAGATAGGATGACAAACCGTGAAATTCACTAGAACTATTTGAAAACGAACATTGGATATATAGGCTATTTATACAGTATTGTCCAGAGAAATAGAATAAAATACGCGAAAACAAAACAATCCTTTGTTAGTGCAAATTTATCCGTGCACAAAACTAAAAGAAAACCTATCTCACTCCAATGTAATGAGTGGGAAGTCAGTTATATCATGGGATAAAAATTGATCTTTGGAATTTATTTAACAAAAGAGAATAATGACGAAATGTTAAAACGTGTCAAAAAAATAAATTTCGTGTTCAAATACTTAACTGTACCAGACATTATATGAGGGATACATTCCCTTGAAAGATGGAGGAAATATTCTTCTTCTTCTTATTCTTCTCCTTTATCTTTCTGCCTCTTGGCGTCGTGTAAACACACATTCATATTACATTAATTCCTTGCAGTGCAACTGGGATGAGAAAACGTTTTGCGAAATACACTATATTTACCTGAAAGTAAAATATTTTGTATATTTTGAAATGCATTATAAAGAACAGTTTAGGTACAAAAATCCTTCATTACTGTAAAGCAAAAACCGCGCATACCATGAAAACACTGTTGAAAATTTGTATTTCGTTAACTTGATAAGTATTTTGGTTGACTCAGAGAGCAAATTTGTGTAATTATAGTACTCAATTGTAATGTGCTAGAAGTCAGTTTTGTCGTACTATAAAAACTGATCACGTAAATATACTTACAAAAAAGAGCAATCACAAAGTGGCAAAAACCGGAAAATTAAAAAGTAGGTCAAATATTTAACTGTTCGAGACACACGGGTAATGTATACGATACATTCTCCTGAAAAAAAAAGGAACAAATTTGTATTCATATAACATTAATACTCTGTAGAGTAGTGGGGATGGCAAAACGTTTTGTCAAATGCACTAGACATACTTGAAAGCAAATACTGTATTTCTGTATTTTTTCAGAGAAAAAGTTTAAGATAGTGTCGGTAATATAATCCTTTATTGGAGGAAATATAACTAAACAAAAAACAAAACGTAAAATAAACTTATAGAATTCGATTGTCGGTTTAGTCATCAGCTGAAAATGAGTCTTGGATTTATTTTACAGAAAAGAAAATGTAAAATTGTTAAAAATTGTAAAAAAAAAAGGAAATTTAATAGCCAAATGTTAACTGTAAGAAATAAGTGAGACACATTCCCTTGAAGCAGTGGACAAACACACATTCATGTTATTAATTTCTTGCATAGCAGCTGGGATGACGAAACATTTCGTGAAGTGCTCTAGACCTATAAAAAACTAAAGCATTATGCATAAACGTAATTTAAAACAGTGGCTATTAGATAAACCTTATGCCTTTGCTGGCAGGACCTAGTGTTTACAGTGCACTGTCTTCTGGTATAGGCTAGAGCAATTTTGTTACTTTCATTGACCTCTCTCAGTCTTATCCTTGGCTTTGCCAATGTGAAAGTGACTGAGGTATGAGAGATGTTAGTAATACCATTCCTTATGCAGCCAGTCCCTGCTATGGATGGTGTGAAAATGTTGCTCATAGGGTCCGTTGATGTATGCGTTTCAGTGGGCTTGGCAGACTGATATGTAATAGCAACTGCTGGTTCGGTGAGGAAAGCAACGGGAAACTACCCCACTCCTCATTTACCTAGTATGCCTCTTCGGTGATGCGTAGGCCTTCTATGACAGCTGATGGCAGACCTTTTGAGGATCCAACCAGCCTTAGGGTTGAAGACTGAACATACATACAGATAAACCTTTATTAGCGAAAATTTATCAGGTCACAAAAACAAAACCTATAACTCGAATGTAATGTGTGAGAAGTCAGTTCTGGAAATATATCTGGAAATATATTAAGAGACAAAAAATTAACTGACATATGTCTAAACTACTTTGTTTCAGTTTGTATCACTTTGAATCGTTTGCCAAAATATATTAACATGCAAGAAATATACTCAAAAGTATATTAGTATGCAAGGAACATACTCAAAAGTGGATGAAATACATCATATTACGTGTCAGAAAACTCTTACAGAATATGAAACATAGAAATACCATAGTTTTTATATCCTTATGTGCCTTTTGTTTATTGAAAAAGTGCTATTAAAATAGTTTTGTTAGGACAGTCCTTTAATGTATCCATACAAGAAATAGGATTTAGAATTCAGCTGCCTGGCCGAGACGGTAAAGGCGTGCTTGGGCGACCAGGAAGGATATGGGTTCGATTCTCCGTCAGGAAGTCGAAGTTTTTTTTAAACGAAATTTAGCAACACCGCTTCGCGAAGCGTATCTGAAATCGCCCGCGAAGTGATCTGACTGGCTAACTTCAGCAGCTGATAAAATAACAACGGCGCGAGATATCGACGTATTTTTTTTCAAATTACTTATCAGTATGGCCAACCCTCTAAGGCTCATATACTCGGTTCTCATTTATTCCGACAACCCTGTATAGGCCCTATAACTTTTTTAGGTTACAATAAATGAGTATTGAATAGGTGTAGACCTTTTAGTTCTTGTTTTACATTAGACTCCATACTTGACGTTTAATCTTGAAATTCTCCATTTCTTTGTTTTCGTATGCACTCCGCCCAGCTGGACCAACGTAGCGAAAAGATAATGTGCAGTTGTTATTTAGGGTAATGTTACACACTCCTGTGAGTAAATTAATACGTAATCAACAAGGGAACTTTCTTCTAATTTAATTGCGTGAAGAAATTCAGAAGGCAATAAAGATATATATTTGCATATAAGATCCAGAAGAAAGTAATGATCCTTTTTATTTGTTTCATAACAGCTGTACCTTTGTCAAGCATCTCACCCTTTCATATTAAAATGCTCGAGTTCTTATTCACACCATTCGTATAATTAAAGGAAAAAAACACAAGATTCATTCAACGCTTCCGGTACTTCACTCCCTCCTTTGTGCGCTAAGAGAATAAAAACCGGCACTAGAAACATAAAAATATGGCAATTAGTTCTTTATTACACATATTAGTGCTTACAATATGAGAGGAGCAAGAGTCTTAAAAGAAAATTGTGGCTTATTGTCGTAAAACACGACATGAGGACGCGGGGGTGGCGAGATAAGGCTAAGAGAGTGGGCATGCACAGGAAAGGAAGAAACAAAGAGTGCTGAGGACTACCAAGGGTACATGGTAATGGCTTAGTTAAAGTGTAACAACCTCAGCCGCCACCACAGGAGCACCAATAAGTCCTGTTCTTTACTGGCCACAAATATGTACACTGCGCTTCTCTGCTCTTCATCAAGGCTATCTTACCAAATTCCTGTAAGAAACATAAGTGACTCGGCGGCTACGATAATCTGCGAAACCCTCTCTGACTCCAGAATGGCACGACAAGAGTTAACACGTTGCTGGTACTTAAGTAAGGCGTGGACAGTAGGATTCATAACCTTGTGAGGGACTTCCAGTTCAAACTGTACAAAGTATATGAAATATTCTTAATATTAATTGCAAAGCATTCCTTTAATAATTAAAAATTGACAATTGACAATCTTGTAAAAGTGCCGATGTTAAGGCAATCGGAGGTTGTAGAATTGGACACACGATTTTTATTTTAATCCACGATTCGACTAAGAATAAATGAACATTTTTAACACTCGTTCTTATATCCGTGGTTACATCTGCAACATCATAGGAACTTTATAACATCCTCAACTTCAAACTTTGACATAATATAGGCTAGTAAAATTCTGCTCAGTATTGCGCATACGCGCTCCAATTATTTGTGACTTAGACTCTTAAGGAACTTTAAAATTCAACGTGTTTTTATGACATAAAACGCATGTCAACCATTTTAAGTGTATTTTAAGGCAAATATTATGTTAAATGTATGTTAATCCGGATACGTTTCTGATTTATTTGTTTTGAACTGATGATGATTGCAAGAGAATCTGAACTAGTCTTTATTTAATAAATGTTACAGATTATATAAAGTGTTCAATGGTGGAACATCCGTTGACTGATTCCTATTTTATAAGTCAAACGTCAACACGGAGATGATAGTTATGTATTATAAAATTGGTGTATTTTGCGTGAAGGGTTTATTCGCCGTTGTCGTTAAATTTCTTCCTTTTTTATGGTTGTTTTCTCTGCTTATTTAGTGTTTTGAATTCAGTTAAGCACAGTATAAAGTTTTTTAGTATAATGCATTTCTTGTGATGTAAACATCACTTTTAATTCTGGTTAAAAAAATTTGTGTAATTCATATATTTTCTAGTATTAATGTGATAAAATGACATGAGAAACTGCCCTCTAATTCCATCTTTACATAAAATAAATGGCCTTAATATTAATAAAACCAAAACGATAGTTTTCAGTATAATAGTTATTAATTTATATTAGGTACAATGGTCTATGAACGCTATGAACAATGATTTTCATCTTTTTCTGTTTCAGGTAAGCAATACACAACCCCATCCGTTTATTAATTTCTCTGCTGCAACTGAAGCACAGAAAAAACAGATAAAACTAGGTAAGTGTTTGTGTGAGTGCTAGTATTTTTATGTACATTGTAAAACAAGATATGAAGGAAGGATAAACGAGTCGTTTACCTCCAGTTATTCTGTTTCTCTGGTAGTCATGCAATCTGCAGTAACATATCGTCGTTGCGCCTCGAAATACCGTTATGTGAGAATGTTGTCTGGTGAAATACTGACCCGCAGCACATGTATCACCTAGAACGAAAATTCGTTGAGACAGTTCGTGCAATGACAGAACATTTCTGGTCAGAGTTCTAAGTTGAAATATTATCACATAGCGTGTTTTCCGGGCGCAACGACGATATGAAGTTTGAAGCTCACATTGGCAACATCTCCCAAATGATACAAAGGTCGCTAGTGCTTGTCGTGTCCCTCTCTGATCTTCGTTTTCATAGACAAATATACCTGGCATCAGAGGTAAACTATCGTAAGTGACATTTCACCAACTTCACAGGAGAACAGAAATAAGCTGCTGAGGCGCATATTTTTCAACATTTAAGCAGGTCTAATTGACCGTTCTGACCATGGTAAACTGTCGTAAGAGCGAATACGATAAGGAGTATGGCGGACGGCGTAAGGTTCAACTGTTGTGTGATCACTTATCGCTATGTTCTCATTGCGCATCGACAGTATCACATAGCTTATCGATGGCCTAATGAGGAAACCTCGTATCTACCAGTGTTATTCCTATCCATTATTTCCCCTCAGTTTGGTCACCCAGCCATATCCGGATATACAGTCCATCAGAACAGTCTAAACGTAAATGAACATTAAATACATTATAGACTACTGTAGAAGTACGTAAATACGTCATGCAAACATACATTCCTACAGTACGGTATTGCAAAGTTCGTTTACCTTTACACATCGGCATAGGAAAATGAACCCAACGAAAATTGTTCTCATGGACTACATAAAAATATGTCTGACTAATCTTAAGAGAAATATTGGATAGGAAGAGCATTTTCAGATACGAGGTTTTCTGATAAGACTAGCGTTATCTTCATTCAGGCAAAACATACAATAGCATACCCAAAAACAAGAAACGACCAAAACAAGTTACGTAGGATAAAAACCTCAAAATCGTCGTTACTGCACTTGTGATAGTTAACCTCAGACGTCCAGATACATATCCGTGTCCGATCTACAACAATTTTACAAAACGTAGCAGCAGATGTGGCTACATCTCTTGGTTTTCACAATATCTTGAACTGTACGGGGATGTTCTAGCTGTGACAGATCATCAATTGTCTGGATCTTGCACAGCACAACATTCGCGTCCACATCAGCTGTTAGAAGTGTCAAATTCTGCATGTTTGTCTTGCAGTGCAGCTCACAAAGTTCGAAACGGTGCAAAATCTTCCACACCGTGTAGGGTTAACCGCTTTCGGGGCTTATTTCTTCTTGGACATGGCCCAGTTCATTCCTCCACTTGGCGAATCGGTTCCTTCATGGCGCTTCCACCAAAAACCTGCGTTCTAGTTAGCAAACGTTCCTCGATCTGAGTTGCCGAGCTGCTGGTTGGTGCCTATAAAGCGGATGGCGGGGATCCGTCTGCTGCCTCCTCCTCTTCAAATCAGTAGAAACTTCGCTGCAGGTTTTGGATAAGAGTTAAGGTATCACACACTTAGATGATGACCTAAACTCGCAGATGACGACCACTACTGCACCTGTGTATGTTCACACACTGCGTGTGATTCACAGTTCATTACTGACTGAAATTTCCAATTTTTGAAGGACATTCAAAAAATGTTGGCACTCCATATCATTGTTGTTGGATTGTTAAAAATCTCTGGTGGCGCACTCAGTGTTATGAGACGAAATTAAGTTAATGCAACCACGGCCGACTGGATCCCTCGCTGCGCTCCTTATACCGGCCTTGACAATCGCTTGTGAAGTCCAGCATAAAGCTGTAATTGGAACGTTTCACCATAATGCCGCTGGAGTGCTGGCCTCCTAGTCACTGACAGGAAGCTGTATACAGAAAATTGCAGCATTTCAAGTTTTATTTATATTGTTTTGCTGTCGTAAATGTTGGTAATGTGTTCGCAATGAGGTGCTTGTTGGCTTGATATTGAGAACTGGTAGTTATGCGCCAGTGAGTTTATCTTTTTATTGTGTAGTGTGGTGATTATATTTTTTAAATTGTGTTTACAAATCTTGGAATTTGTGACATTTTGTGCGCCTTTTTGTACATCGAGCATAAATTTTCTGCAAACAAGAACAGATGTAATGAGTGGCTCAAGGTGTTTTCTCGCTGTAACTTCGTCCTAAACAAGAATTTTAATTTATGCGCCAATTCGTTTTTTAATGGTGTAGTGATTTGCTTTTCTTTAACTGTGTTTGGAAATATTCGAATATGTATTGCTGTGTGTCTTTTGTATTTCGAACAGGAAAGAAAGAGCAAACGGACACTACCATTTCATGAATTCTCTGTAGACCAGGACAAAACTACGGAGTGGCTCAAAGCAGTTAGCACTTTCATCTTAGTTTTCCGTTTCTATTTCGGGTATTTATCTTCTTTCTTTCTTAATCTGTTCACCCCTTCAGGGTAGGCTTTTCCCTCGGACTCAGCGACGGATCCCACCTCTACCACCTCAAGGGTAGTGTCCTGGAACGTGAGACTTCGCTTCGGGGGATACAGCTGGGAGGATGGCCAGTACCTCGCCCAGGCGACCGCAACAGCTATGCTGAACAGGGGCCTTGTGTTGGGGATGGGAGGATTGGAAGGGATAGACAAGGAGGACGGAAGGAAGCGGCCGTGGCCTTAAGTTAGGTAACATCCCCGCATTTGCCTGGAGAAGTGGAAAACTACGGAAAACCACTTCGAGGAATGCTGATGTGGGAATCGATCTCCGCTCTACTAAGTTGACCTGCCAAGGCTGAGTGGACTCCGTTCCATCTCTCGTACCACTTTTGAAATTTCGTGGCAGGACCGGGAATCGAACCCGGGCCTCCGGGGATGGCAGCTAATCACGTTGATCGGTTTTTTCTTTACTCCTACATTTTCTTTCATTGGATAATCCTTTTGCCATATGACAGCAACACAACACATTTTTATACAAGTAAGAACCATTACTGTTATGACGGTAAGGCTAACGTATGATCTGTCGTTACCTGAGCAGTGAACAGTTTACAATGTATTTCCTCAAAATACTTTTCTCTCACTGAATTTTTTTTAAATCCTTCTTTTTTTCTATTTGTTTTAGGTCGCATCGACACAGATAGGTCTTATGGTGACGGTGCGATAGGAAAGGGCTAGGAGTGGGAAGGAATCGGCCGTGGCCTTAATTGAGGTACAGCCTGATGTGAAAATGGGAAACCACGGAAAACTCTTTTCAGGGCTGCCGACAGTGGGGTTCGAACCCACTGTCTCCCGGATGCAAGCTCACAGCTGCGCGCTCCTAACCACACGGCGAACTCGTCCGGTATTTAAAATTCTAGTGAAGGATACGAATGAAATGTAATCTGAAACTATATATATTGAAATTAAAATTTAAACATGTTTGAGTCAAAATATTTATGTTATCCATAGAAGGAATATAGAAAAATGTAAGACTTGTATGTTTTGTCCAGCTCCCCTCCTGACAGCACCACTTGAAGAATTTTAAAACGCTAATTGAACCATGACTCTTAATCTCAAGGTTAACATCAGAAGACAAAAGTATTGCGGTAAGTTCTGCTATGCATCTAAATGCCATGATAATAAAAGCGATTACTATTATTCCTCACAATTAAGGAACGTCAGTTGGACCACTCCATCTCTACACAGTTTCATTTCACGACGTTATTTTGTCACATATCAACGAAAGTAACCTTTAAGATTAATCATTTTAACAGTATTAGTCAATGTAACATACTCCTTTATTCCCTAAATTAAGATAAATCGGCAGTCAGAGCTAATATCAGAACGTCAGCTGGACTACTCCATCTCTCCGCAGTTTCATTTCACGACATTATTTTGGCAAATATCAACGAAAGTAATCTTTAGGTTAATCATTTTAACAGTATTGGCCTATGTAACATTCTCCATAACTCTAAATTACGATCAATCGGCAATCAAAGTCAATATATTTTCCATAAAGAAGTATGCATTTTTACCGCAAATAGATAAGCCGCCAGCGCCATGTGTCGAGCTGTGTAACTACTCTGATTACAGTGCGTGGACCCGATTTTCAAGGCCGGTAAGGAGCTAGCTAGAGCGACGCATCAAATCGGCCGTGATACAACCATAGGAGCGAGTTGGCCGTGCGCGTAGAGGCGCGCGGCTGTGAGCTTGCATCCGGGAGATAGTAGGTTCGAATCCCACTATCGGCAGCCCTGAAAATGGTTTTCCGTGGTTTCCCATTTTCACACCAGGCAAATGCTGGGGCTGTACCTTAATTAAGGCCACGGCCGCTTCCTTCCAACTCCTAGGCCGTTCCTGTCCCATCGTCGCCATAAGACCTATCTGTGTCGGTGCGACGTAAAGCCCATAGCAAAAAAAAACAACCATAGGAACCGTCAAGTATAATTCTTCTTTTGTTACTAGACAGCAGCACGATCAGAATGTCGAAATTGGTGAGCAGGCCGCCTAAATGGCAATACTTCAGAATGTTTGCAGTTCGGTTGCTGAGGCGATACGATTATTATTATTATTATTATTATTATTATTATTATTATTATTATTATTATTATTATTATTATTCCTCGTTAGGCCTATTAAGGACCGCGAGATCTGAACTGTTTCTCATCTTGCGGACCCACCAGGTAAATCCTTCCGGAGTGTGCCTTCTTCTGTGCATCAGAATGGAGTGCTTCAGTTGAGTTGGGACTTTTTCTCGGTGAACTTGTCTAAGGTTGTGTTTGAGTGGTACTCGGAGTTGAATGTCTGTTTCCAAGATTCCATACTTTAAATCATCCTTACCGATCTCCGCCAACCAAGAATGAATCGTTTTGAGACTTCTGAGGTAGGATAACAAACGTTTACAGATTCTTTCAGCTGGCAATCTGAAGAGATGAGTTGAAAAAGTGATCCTTCTTTTCTGGATTACGCTTGATATCCTTGTGGTGTGGGTGTATATTTGTAAGTTGCTCCGAAGTCTGTAAACACCATCTTTGATGTTAGTACCAAGAATTTTTCAGATAATCCTCCTTTCCTTACTTTCCAGTTTTTCAAGCAGGCTGTGTGTTCGAAGTGTTAAATATTCTGCTGCATTCAGGTCTAATTACAGTTTGATAATGTCGAATGTTTGCATTTCGAGAGATCGACTTTTTGTTATATATGTTTTGAGTGAGTTGGAAAATTGTTTCAAACTTATTGACACGTATTCAATTTTTGAAGGGCATTACTATTATTATTATTATTATTATTATTATTATTATTATTATTATTATTATTATTATTATTATTATATAATTCGCTGGGGCCATCAAGGACCACGTTGAGTCTTGTTGCATTTGACACTGAACTTGGCCTTCTTTAGAGCCCACATTTCCCTCATTCTTTGTGTGCGGGCCTGCTTACGCTCCTCTGTCTAAGGGGCACCGTGTCTTCTCTTCCGTTGCTCGTCTCGGTTTAGCCCGTTCGTCAATATTTTCTTGCGGAAGAGATCTCTGTTAAGGGCGTCTTCAGCTGAGATATGTAGCATTTGCAGGTTTTCTTTGGTATTTTTAAACCAGGGAATTGTGGTTTTGGGGTTTGAATCAAAAAAGTGAAAGATTTCTTTAGATAACTTTCTTCCGCCCATTCTTTTCAGATGACCGTAAAATCGTGCCCGTCTTTTTCTGATTGTGTCGGTAATTTTCTCTATTTTGCTGTAGACTTCCTTGTTGGTTCTCTTTTGATGGACTCCATTTCTGTACTTTGATCCCAAGATTCCTCTCACAATTTTGCGTTCTCTTTTCTCCAGTTCCTCAAGGAGTCATTTGTCGGCATTTAGAGACAGGGTTTCGGCTGCATATAGAACTAATGGCTTCAGAACTGTTTCATAGTGACGTATCTTGGTGTTTTGGGAAAGGCATTTTTGTTGTAGATTTGCGGGATGTTTGGTAGGCTATTTCCAGTTTGCGTACTCGCTCCTGAAGTGCGTCTTTGTCCAGTCCATTTTTCATAATGATCTCACCCAGGTATTTGAATTTGTCTACTCGGGTGATGTCCCCGTATTTTGTATGGAGTTTTGGTGGAGCCTCTTTGATGTTAGTCATTACTTCTGTTTTCTCAAACGATATCTGCAAACCAGTTTGTTCGGCAATTTCCTTTAAAATTTCAACTTGAGCTCTAGCGGTTTCTATGTCGTTTGAGAGAACAGCAATATCATCGGCAAATGCAAAGCAGTCTGTTGCGATCCCATTGAATTTGGTTTATTATTATTATTATTATTATTATTATTATTATTATTATTATTATTATTATTATTATTATTAATTTCACCTAAAATTTCTAGTTTTCAAGGACGTCAAACTACATTCTACGAAGTCTCTCAATCAGCTACCTTCAAAATCCCGCATTTAAGAGATGAACGCTTTGTTTTCTTGCCAATGTATGTCGACAGTTGTGGTATGATAAATTAACCCTACCGACACTTATTTCTTGTCCACATAAATAATTACTGTACAGTGGCTATTCTAGGGAAGAAAATAAACTCTACAAGAGAGGGAAAACTTCTACACTTCAGTGGCATAAAAAAAGTCATAAATATTATGGACACTTTACACAGTTCTCTGACCTTGCGGAAGATATGAATATAGAAGAGATCGCTAGGCATAGGCAAAACAAGTCACGAGTTGAGCCACAAAGGAACATGTCCGCTTTATTATAATAAATTATTTGGAAAATAAAACAGCCACCAAATACATGCACAAAACAATTTTTTGGAAGGGTTTGTCCTGGCAAAAAGGAGCGACGCCTCCTACTGTCTTCAAGAACAGAAGAACATCCACCGCCATCCGTCCCCCTTAGCACTGAAACACTTTATATTTCCTTTCTCGCTTTCTGTACTCGAAATCCTTCTCTTCTTTTATATATATTGTTCTGTATACTGTATTCTACAAACAGCATTTGTCATCGTCCCGGCTACTGACGGACTCAACCCCGCGCCACCCCTCCAACACCGTCTTTTCTTCTTTCCCTCGTCTTCAGCTCGCCCCAAAAATAAAATAAAAAGACGCAGGACGTAGTGCCTCAACTTAATCCAATATCTCATTCATTTATCTTCATTTAGTGCCAGCTTCATTAACTTAAGTTTAGTCCTAAAGCAGGTTCTGTCTGCGAGTAGACTTCTCCTACTCCCTCACTTCTGGCTTCTTCGCTTTTTAATCGACAACGCACGTCTAGTCGTTTGTAACAGATTATTGTGATTATGTATTTCTTTTTCTGAGCGTCCCATCCACCTACCCCATCAAGCATCTCAGTATAAAGTCGCTACCAACTATAAACTCTTCCGTTAGGATAAATAATAAATATAATATTTTAATTTAATTTGAGATTTTGAGTTTCCTCTGCTCGTTTGTCACGAATGTCTGCAGAGTCATTGATCATTCCTGCAGGAAGAAAACAAAGTACTGTTGCTTACTTGCGATCCCATTGCCGTGACGTGGATAGAGTGCATTCAGAAAACATTTACCTCTTTAGACGCACTGGATGGCAAGTAGTGATAAGAGAATGTATTTGATTTGTACGTCCTAATGTGTTAGAGACAAGACTACTTGCTTTCATCAGAACTGTTCAATACCTTTGCCGATTTAAACTGGATTCAGTCCATAAAAGTACGAATATGGGTGTGAAAGTTGGAGGGAGAATTGGAGATCTCCGCGGAATACGGTTGTAACCAACAACTCAGTATTTTTTCAGGAGGGAGGAAGATTATTTCTGGGGTTTATATCGTGGTGTACAATACTTGAACCAAATGAAGATGCAAATGTGTAAATGAGTTTATCTATTAAAGCAATATTTTATTGTTATAACTGAAGTTTTTAAAAACAATTTATGAACAAAGAAGTGATACAGTGGAAAATAATCTGCAGCTAGACTTACATTTGTATACAACAGAAGAGAAATCCTGTACATGCTCATGAACCAAAATTAGCAAACAATATTAGTGTAAAATGTCAAGGAAATCTTTCAGAATATAGATGTTATTTCGTCTATGATCTTTATTAAAATAATCTATTACACCTGGTGATGAACCAACACAAGCACTGTATATCATCTTGATTTATGTTCCATCTTTACACTACGAAGGACAAAGCTCTGCTGGCTCTAAATTATCTTGAAGTTCAAATGTAAGACATAAGAGGACACCACAGAATAGAGACGTGGTGATCGCCCTGTTTCCACTGAAATCTCACTTCTCAAAAATTTAGTGTTTACATCCTTATTCCGGGGAAGTTTTCAATTATTCAGAGTATTACTGAGCTGATGATCTGGCTTTGCTGGTAGGAAGTTCAAAACTAACAAAACGGTTACAGTGCCTGAATAATAAACTCACGAAGCATGTATGAAAATCAATTCTAAAAGACGAACATTCTGATAATAAGTAAATACACACTGGTATGACATGTCTTGAATAGATAACAAATCCAACAAGTGAAAACCTCGGACAAATATTGACCGAAAATTGCTGAACAGGCATTTTGCAGAAAAGCAGTCTCTGATATAATAGCGTACCATATCCCTTTGATCTTCGAGCCCACGTAGCCCCGCCCGGATTTCGTCTTCCACGGTGTGTATGGGTCCCGTTAAACAGAGTGCGCACTGGGCTTGACAGAAGTCGCTTTGCGATGCGTTCCTGGTGCCTTCGACCTTTTCCAAGCTGTCACTGTAGTGAAGAATTCCAGGTAATGCGACACATCGTTTTCAGATGCCCACATAGAGCCTTCTGCGGAACTATCGACGACCTTCAAGCTTCAACAACGGCTGTACAGTGGATGTAGCAACTTGGCATACTACAGTAGTTCAGTTTTCATTTTAATTTATGTACTTATATTTTAAATCGTTTCTATGTTTTTGTTGTTCTTTTCGTTGTTGTTTTTTCTTTCTATTTTTCTGTATTACACACATCTCTCTTGATTTCTACTTTATGTTTTTCCTTGACTTTTTATATTTATTCTCTTTTGTAAATTATTTGTTATTTTTATTTTGTTACTCAATTTGTGTGCAGCATAACTTGTACCACAAGTTAAATAATCCATCAGCTTAAGAAAATAATTAAAAAATTAAAATTTCTTGTGGCTATTTCAATGAGTGCAGCCCTTGTAAGGCAGACCCTCCGATGGGGGTGGGCGACATCTGCCATGTGTATGCAACTGCGTGTTATTGTGGTGGAGGATAGTGTTGTGTGTGGTGTGTGAGTTGCAGGGATGTTGGGTCAGCACAAACACCCAGCTCGCGAACCACTGGAATTAACCAATGGAGGTTACAATCCGCGACCCGGCCACCAATCGAACCCGGGACCCTCTGAACCAAAGGCCAGTTCGCAGACCATTCAGCCAACGAGTCGGACAGAAAGTAATTTATAAAAATCTACGTGTGGTCAGCTGTGACATCTTGTATGGAGGTCGGACTCTGATAAAAGGTGACATTAAGAAATTAGAATCCTCTGAGATGTGGCGCAGGCGCCGTTAGGAGAAAATAACGTGGTTACAAAACGTGAACAGTGCATATGTGCTAGATCGAGTTGGTGAGGGACGACAGCTGATCAGCCAGATTCAGAGGGGGAGGTTATCGTGTCTGAGGTACAGATTGCGACATGGCTTGTCGACAGCCAAGAAACACATTTATGAAGATGTTCTTCGCTGGCACAGGCCTGTAAACTATGCAGAGGCTAAAAGGACAGCTCGAGATAGGCTCACTTGGAGGAGACTCAAAATGGAGACGAGAAGAAAATATCGTCACTGCGCTTTGAAATACCGTTATGTGACAATGTTTAGGGGAGAAATACCGACCCGCCGCACATGTATCACTTAGATCGAAACTTCGTTGACACAGTTCGCGTAATACTGAACCTTAGATGACAGAACCTTTCTGGTCAGAGTTATAAGCTGAAATATTATCACCTAGCAGTATTTCCTAGGCGCAACTACGATAAACTCCAGGCCATACGTTTCTAGAAGAATATAAGTGTATTTAGTCTAATTCAATTTTTGCGGGTAAAAGATTTTCCTGCCATGCTTGGTTCTCCTGAGGTGAGGCATATCAGCGGATATGGATGTGTTGTCAGTTGGCAGCTAATCTGGCTTAGCGTCTGTCACCTGTAGGGTGTAACGCGAGGCTTGGTGCAATAATGAGGCGCCCCGGGAGGCAAAGAAAAATAGGGATCACAGGCATGCTTGACTTTTACATATTTATGGTGAAACACCGCTAGGGATTTATGCGCTTTTTCTTGTAGTTTATGCCACGTTGCTAGCTTCGTATACTCGCATCACGAAAATCCTTTGATGGAGAGGTGAGAGTCTCATGCGTTGCTGTAGAAATGCCGTAAGCTAGTAAATCAGTTTTCCAATTTTCTGTCCGGCTTTGTAGGAATTTATAAGTTGAGACCAGATTTATGAATTAAGCCGAAAAATAGAGAGAGGAGATATGACACAGCAGGTATACGTAACGAAAGAGATAAGAAACTGAACAGCTGTGTACATTGACATTTGAAAAAGTTCAAAACTTCTTTCACGCGACTAATGGAGAAATTCCAGTTCTGTAGTAGTAAATGGAGTATTGCAGTTTTTAAATCTATTACGAAATACACCTGAAATATTTTAAAAGCGTTAGGTATCCCTCAAAATACAGTCTATGATATCATAATAGGTATTAAGTATCAAAGACTAGTTAAGCATTCTGAACCATCAACTCTACTTTCCATGATTGTCAATGTAACCCACTTTTTTGTAACATTAATCCTATAGAGCTGTTGTATTTTCCTCCCATGAAGTGTGAGTTTCAATCGTTTCCAATCATATATAATATTTCAGTAGTGTAGATCCTTTTTGCGGCGCTCAGAATTAACCGATCGTTACAAATGAGCATTAAAAGGAAAGAGAATAGACATTGGCAGTGACAAATTGCACTCTCATATTATAAATATCGATAGTTTAAAAATTAGTTTAAAAAAATTGCACGAAGTGTGCGATTTGCAAATGCCGTTGCTGTCGGAAAATACTCGCCATCATTGCTGTCCACTTCATATTTTGGCCGCTGGGACGCCTGACTTTATGCCATTATGATATGCTGTAAATATCAGTTAAGAAAAGAATGACAGTAAAACCAAAAATTACTTCCAGAATATTCGTTAGTAGGCCTATAATAATAAACATGCATTTGCTTCTATTCAACTGGATACTATAAATGTTAAAAAATCAAAGATTACTTTAAGTGGTAAGTAAGACTGTCTAATAATGTACTGATTGTATATTCCTTAGTTCACCAGTAGTTCACCATAGGGCTACTCCACCACATACTTTATGAACATGCGAGATTTTTCGTACGGGTCTCCTAGTCAGGTTTTTATTTGTGTATGCATATAATGCAATTTTTGAAATTGTAATTTTATTTCTACTTGCATTTCTGTAAAATTCAGGATCCTTGTAGTAGCCTACGTGTGTTGATGCGCTTATGTTAAATTGCAAATAGGTATGAATTATTAATGAGAGGCATCCTATAAATCTAATACCCCCGAGATTCCTTGAAAAATCGAGAATTACACAACTTCCCAACAGTAAGTTTTGAGAGAAGAAATATGCAAGCAGAAGAGATTTATACTGAAAAGAAGAGGCATTACGAACCGTGTTTTAAATATCTGGAGTTAAATACAACATCCTTTTCCAAAATTGGGATGTGGTTGGACTGTTGTTCGGCGTTAAGGATGTAGCATATACATTCTGCGTGAACTTTCGGAGTTTTGGCGTTAGCGCTTTACAGTTAGAAAGAAATGCTACCAATAGCCTATTCTCAGGCACTCTCTTTAAATCATCTACCACCGTTTGTACAGTTCTATAAATTACAAATAAAATGAATGTTTCCATTTGAGGATAGCTGCCACTTTATGGGGAGAATCATGAAAAATTTGGATCAATTAACAAGAAACATTTTAAATTCAAAATGTTATTTGAATATTGTTTGAAAGGACTATGAGGCTGTATCTTAATGATGACCTTTATATAAGGGTAGCTATACTGTTTTGTTTGAATTTTCTCACTCTGCTAACAGTATGGTTGTCAGCGATGGGTCGTACAGCCTGTTATTATTTAATTTAGTAATTGAGATTTCGAAAATTATTTTCACATTAATATGGTTTTTGTATGCGGGGAATCTAAAAATGTGCGTCACGAAATTAGTGATACAAAATGTGTGACGCGATGTTACCTAGCAACCGTGTAGGATGTGATGTGAAGTACTGACGGGTGGCAAAGACTGAAAGACTTATATAGGGAGCCCTATTACCAAAGAGGCCTCGTCTCGTTATACTCTAGAGGATGATTATTTCATTCTTTATAGTCTCATAGGTCCTGAGTCAAGTTTCCCCCTGTCTATGCTATGAATCCTATGTACACTTGTCGATTCCAAATTTCATACAGATGCCTCTCCAAAATGATTTATTAAATGCAAATAAATTCATCGTTATCACTTTGAGTTTAATTTATTGAAAGACATATTTATGACCATTTGATTTTCCCAAAGAGTAAATCGACACAATATTTGGACAGTCCATAGGAAATTAAAAATACATATGTATGACCATTAGATTTTCCCAAAGAGTAAATCGACACAATATTTGGAGAGTCCATAGGAAATTTAAAAGACATATTTATGACCATTAGATTTTCCCAAAGATTAAATCGACAGAATATTTGGAGAGTCCATAGGAAATTAAAAAGACATATGTATGACATTAGATTTTCCCAAAGAGTAAATCGACACAATATTTGGAGAGTCCATAGGAAATTAAAAAGACATATGTATGACATTAGATTTTCCCAAAAGTAAATCGACACAATATTTGGACAGTCCATAGGAAATTAAAAAGACATATTTATGACCATTAGATTTTCCCAAAGAGTAAATCGACACAATATTTGGAGAGTCCATAGGAAATTAAAAAGACATACTTATGACCATTAGATTTTCCCAAAGAGTAAATCGACACAATATTTGGAGAGTCCATAGGAAATTAAAAAGACATATGTATGACATTAGATTTTCCCAAAGAGTAAATCGACACAATATTTGGAGAGTCCATAGGAAATTAAAAAGACATATGTATGACCATTTGATTTTTCCAAAGAGTAAATCGACACAATATTTGGACAGTCAATAATAAATTAAAAAGAAATACTTATGACCATTTGATTTTCCCAAAGAGTAAATCGACACAATATTTGGACGGTCCATAGGATATTAAAATTTGATTTCGTATCTCTTACAATCTATGGATATTTTTAAAATGGAGTAATGACGTCTTCCCTTGCTTGCACTCCATAAATAATTGGGTACAATATATAACACTTATATTAAATAATGTGAAAGAAAACTATTTCAAGTCTGGCTTATAAAACATCAGAAACTTAATTCATTACAAATCTACTGTGCAAATAGTCTTCCTGTTTAAAACAGGATTGATGAATACCTAAAAATAGACAAGAGCTCTGAATTAACATAAAGATTACTGTAACTTCACCTTAGGTATCTTCTGCCACTATAGGATACTCACCTACAACGTCGGTTGAGACAATGAGGTGCAGGAGAGAAGGAGCTCTCTTCTATGGAGAGATGAAACACAGTCAGTGAAATTAGGAAGTGATTACGGAGGAGTGAAGTGTGTATATGTGGAGGAAGGGAGAGGTGGAAGAGGAGTAGGAGGAGGAGGAGATGTAAAAACAGCCGTAGGAAACGTGTCTGCTTTTTTTTTTATAATCCGGCTTAAGTTTTGCGGTAGGTCTCTCATTAAAGTGGGATTAGCACGGGCCTTATTACGTAAGGTAGCTAGTGTATTGGCGGGCCCTAATGACGTGCCGCCAGCTAATCCCTGCTACGGTCATCTCATGTCTTGAACATCCAGCAGCTTCAGTCCTTGTGAATGAATGTGTGCGATCCTTTAAGAACAGAGCTTGTGCTTCGGGTACCAGGTAAGTAAATAAAATGTGACAACCATTTCTTTGTCTTCCAGGATCATTCCTAATCATTTAACTAAATCCCACGATTCCGTAATACTATGTTCGTGGTGAGAAATATCAATCTTTTAAAAATCCAATACTTTGGAAAACTCTCTTGTTTCTAAGCAATATCAGAGTACTTTTGCTACCAACATATTTTTAGTAAAGAACACCAGAGCTTCTTTTAAATAATAATAATAATAATAATAATAATAATAATAATAATAATAATAATAATAATAATAATAATAATATTTTTGCTAGTTGCTTTACGTCGCACCGACACAGATAGGTCTTATGGCGACGAAGGGATAGGAAAGGGCTAGGAGTGGGAAGGAATCGGCTGTGGCCTTAATTAAGGTACAGCCCGAGCATTTGCCTGGTGTGAAAATGGGAAACCACGGAAAACTATCTTCAGGGCTGCCACTATCTCCCGGATACAAGTTCACAGCCGCGCGCCCCTAACCGCACGACCAACTCGCCCGGTATAATAATAATAATAATAATAATAATAATAATAATAATAATAATAATCGTATACCTTTTGCTCCATGCCTTTATGGTAAGTGTAGTGGCCTTCGGTTCAGAGAGACCGAATTGCGATTGTTGGCTGGTTCGGGGATTTTAACCGCGTTTGGTTTGATTCGTCTGTCTCGGGGCTGAGTGTTTGAAATCGTCTTAATACATACCTTAATTTACGTACGCTACAACCTATTACAGAACCGCGTAATAATGAATACATTTCTTTATATATGGTTAACGTCAGGAAGGACATCCTGCCATAAAAATGGGCTACAGCAGCATTAGTGATGACCACAGATAATAGCAAAAAGGCCAGAAAATAAATAATAATCCTTTAAAATCAGCTACTCTCTTAGCTATCTTCTAGATGTGTTTCCTAAATGCATAAATTTGGCCCAGTTTTAACGATCAGATACACTTCTAGACCTGTGGGGAGGAATGTATACAATATTGCGTGTTTCTTTTGTGAATGGTAGAGTAGTCTTTTGTAATGAACATGTGTATTAAGAACTAAATACACCCAGTCTCCTACCCAGAGGTATGAGCCATATTTAGTTGAAATCTTCGACCCGCCCGGAAATGGAACGCGGTGTTCTCTCAGCCGAAGGCCACTACGCTGAAGCAGCCGCTCAGACCTCGGTACAGTGCTTTTTTGTTCGTTGTTTTAAGAAGAAAACCGCCCTTTTCAGTGTCAACTTAGTTAATGCAACTTTAAAACTTTTCCATCTGTGAAAACACCAATTATTACACACATAATACTCTAATAACCGATTAATGACATGTTTCGTTCTACAAGAACATCCTCAGGTTCTATCAAATCACTTTAAACTGTGAGAATGTGGGTACAATAGTGTTTCCCTTCTCCACGGCACTTAACGCCCTTGAAAGGGCCTTGGTCTGCCCAGCGACCGCTGCTCAGCCCGAAGGCCTGCATATTACGAGGGGCCGTGTGGTCAGTACGACGAATCCTCTCGGCCGTTATTCTTGGTTTTTTTGACCGGGGCCGCTATCTCACCGTCAGGTAGCTCCTCAATTCTAATCACGTAGGCTGAGTGGACCTCGAACCAGCCCTCAGGTCGAGAGAAAAATCTCTGACCAGGCCGGGAATCGAACCCGGGGCCCCCGAGCGAGAGGCTACAATATTGTTTACGTTGTGTAAACTTCTTAATGAATGTGAATTGGTTATGTTGTGAACAAGAGAGACAACAGTCCTCCAGAGTTACCTGGGTAACTCTAATAAAGTGTTTTGTATTTATCTTAAGCTGCTAATCATACTGTACCACCAGTGGGTACGTTTCACTTATTCATAATAATTAACAGGTTTACTCTACGGAAACAACAGCGCGTCAGCCTCTCACCGCTGGGCTCCGTGGTTCAAATCCCGGTCACTCCATGTGAAATCTGTGGCTTGGTTCTAAAAGGACCAATGCCATTTTTTTTAATCGAAATTGTGATATTAACTGATACAAATGCGTTTTATCTTGGCTTGCAACATCTTAAAAGAGCCAATGTCTCTGTTAAGTACTAAACGAACAGTTAACGTTTAATTAAATAAGTCCTTGCCAATAATGTTAGATTACCAATAAAGATTAGAGACCTGGCAATTTTTAAAGAATACGATAGAAAAACTTAGCGTTTAATAAGGTGACTTCCACGAAGAAAGTATAAAGTTATTTAAAGTTAGTTGTTGAAAAAAATAATTGGAAAACTACAAGCAAAACTTCAAATGCTCATAACTCAAAAACAGGTTTTTTGACATTGGCCCTTTTAGAACCAAGCCGCAGAAATTTGTGCTGGACAAAGCGTGGGCAGGACTGGTTTTTCTCCGGGTACTCCGGTTTTCCCTGTTATCTTTCATTTCATCTGTCAGTCATTAATCATTGCCCCAGAGGAGTGCGACAAGCTACGGCAGCCGGCACAATTCCTATCCTTGCCGCTAGATGGGGGTGTCATTCATTCCTTTTCCTGACCCGGTCATGACTGGAAAACAGGTTGTAGGTTTTCATTCATATAGGCGACATTACACTCATATTTTAAAATATGTTCTTGATAATTTTATTGCTACTGTTGTTATTTTTATTATTACACTAATATTATAATTTGCTGTAATTTGCATTCCAGTTGCATGTACAGGATTTCTCTTCTGTTATATACAAAATATGTAAGACAAACCTCCGGATTATTTTCGATTGTATCAGTTCCTATTCATGCATTAGCCTATTGTTAACACCTTAAGTTATAACAATAAAATATTGTTTTAGATGAACTCATTTTATAGTTACACATGTAATTGTTTCAAGCTGTGTATACCATAAAATAAAACCCCAAAAATAATTTTCCTCTGTCCTGAAGAATTACTCTTTTGTTGGTTATATTCTTATTCTGGGGAGGTCTTCAATTCAGGGATTTACTATGTGAAGATATTTGACGCAAATATGTGATTAGAAATTGATATATGATAGAGACATGACGGAATATAACATTTTTATCATCATCTGCGACCTACAGCAATTGTATATGTTTGATCAAAAACATCGGAAAAGATAAAACTTATTAAGTGCACATAACTAGTTTTACTTTATTTTATGTGTTGAAGCAGAAACTTGTGTAGATTTCTCAAATGAAACATGAAAAGAAAATTAATTTGGAAATATTTGCTCATATTTCCGAAGTTCTAGGAATTGAGTAAAAATACGTACATAACCAAACCCCATGGCACTACAGCCCTTGAAGGGCCTTGGCCTACCAAGCGACCGCTAACCAGCCCGAAGGCCTGTAGATTGCGAGGTGTCGTGTGGTCAGTATGACGAATCCTCTCGGCCGTTATTCTTGGCTTTCTAGACCGGGGTCGCTATCTCACCGTCAGATAGCTCCTCAATTCTAATCACGTAGGCTGAGTGGACCTCGAACCAGCCCTCAAGTCCAGGTAAAAATCCCTGACCGGGCCGGGAATCGAAACCGGGGCCTCCGGGTAAGAGGCAGGCACGCTACCCCTACACCACGGGGCCGGCTAAAATTGCATAACACTAAGTAAGGTTTCTCACTAATACGCAGACAAATTACTGTGAATGCTGATGGTGACAAGTGACATAAATGGGCATGTGTTCTTCTTTTACTTTAAATCAAAATGATGCATTTATACTACTAGGGCGTTTTTTACCTTCTACAGTAAAAATAGTGCTAGGCGTTGCGAAGTGGAGCAAATGAAAAACCATTACTTGTCATATTGACTTAAAAATTAGTAAAATTGGATTACTCACTTAAACCCGAATGCCACAGAATTATGCTCCTTAATTTCTTTGCGAGTATGTGCAGTGCATAAATAACAATCCAGTTCCCACCCAATTCTCACTATCATACAGCGAAGTCGTCCTGGAAACATGGATAATTTAGTGTGAGAACTCACTTCCTTATTAGAGATAAACACATGAGATGTTAATACTGCATAAAGTAGAACTATCCCTTTAATGAATTCCAGGTCCCTTTGCCAATTGAGTAATCTCGGATTAAGAACCTGAGTTTGTTTACGACATAAGCTGCTACTACTTCTAACTTTCTGAATCCTGTAGGAAGTAAAAAGATTTTGCATATGTATGATCAGCGTCTGGCTTATTGTTCCATATTCGCTTTGGCTCCTGCACGTACATTCATCTTCCTGTTTTTTGTTTTCACTCTTGTCAAGGGGTGTACAGAGGAGAACTTGTTATGCAATATTTTCATTTTATCCAGAAGAAATGATCACAAGAGAGAAGAAAGATTAGTAATAACATGACTTTTCTTTTATCAGTCTCTCTTTCTCTCTGTCTCTCTCACCCCCTTACATATGTTATCTTTGAGTCATGAAGATGTCCTGTTCCAAGATGTTCGAGCTGTTACCTATGTAAGACATAACACAGTAAGTCTAGGATCATATGGGAGATGTTGGAAATAGGCTAAAATCCCACATTATAACAGTGATACTAACTCTCTGTTAAACAGTACCTGGCTATTATTATTTAAATATCTGTATAGGTACTGTACCGTAACACTCCTTCTTGTCCTTTCTCTCTTATTTACTCTCAGTTTTCGAAATTCATTACCAGAAAAAGCTCGCAATTTTGTAGTTTTTCGTGACTCTTGGTATTGTGATACTAGCCACTGGCATCCTGCTTTACGCAGAATCCGAACCACTGGGTCGTGAATGTTCATTTTTAAATCCCTCATTCATTGTCCAGGGTTTGAACCACGCCACCGACTATGCTACTCGACTAACGTGCCCCCATCTCATTACTAGATGCTCCATCTAACGTATTGCAAATACATGATTGGCTGAATGGTTAGCATAATGACTTTCAATTCACGGGGTTCCGAGTTCGATTCTTGGCCGGGTCGGGTTAAATCCTCTAGCTCGTTGGCAGAGTGTTTGAGAGCGTCTCAATAAACATCTTTATTTACGTAAAATATATCACACTACCATGGAAACAGGCAGTAGTGAATACATCACTCCACAGGAAGGACATCCAATCGCAAAACTGGGTCTAATCTACGTTAGCGCTGACCGTAGAAAATTGGGAAAAAGACTAGGGAAGAGGAAGATCAGATAATCTATGTACGCTCGCTATTTAATTATTTATTTATTTTTCCTGTTGCCGCTTTAAGCGTCATTGCATTATTTCCATTTATTTTTGCCCCTCCATTCATTTTGGAAACTTCTCCCTTCACCCCATCTGTATTCTATTGTTGTCTCCTATATCTTTCTTTCATTGCTGTTGAATTTATTTTTTCATGTACATTTTCTCTCGTCGTTCATTGAGTCAGTAATTCACCACTGAACTGCATTTAGGGTTGTCGCGCAGGTGGCAGATTGCCCATCAGTCGCTTGCTTAGTCTCCAGCCACATATTGATATGCAGTCCATCAAAACAATTTTCGTTGATTTCATTTTCCTATGTAAAGGAAATTGAACCTTACTCTACCGCACTATAGGAATGCATTTACCCACTTCAAGCGTATAATAACCTTTACAAGCATGGATTGGAAAATGATTTCAGCGAAATATTGTTCTGACGGACTGCATATCAGTATGTGGCTGGCAGGCATGAGCAGTCCTAAGGGAAATAACGGATAGGAAGAGCATTGTCACAGCAGCGCCGGTATGACAAGTTGGAAGATTATGTACTTATTATTTCGCATCGTATGGCAGAAAAAGTCCAAGTTCCGCTTTTCGATGATAAACATGACTTCAGTTTCTTTCTCAGGCGATGTAACACCTCATAATTGCAGATTTTGTCCGTCCACGGAATGTGAAGCATCCGCCTGTACACCCACGTTTAGAATGCCTCCAGTCCATTGCAAAGTGCCTGAGTGTGTCCATCCTTTTCCATTCCATACAATAACGTGGAAAAGATGTCTGTGCGGACGAAACGAAACCTTAGGTTCAGTTGTAGGTTGCGGTTGGTGGACAATTTCCTCATGTGCACGAAGATGATTCTCGCACGTTCGATGCAAACCCGAATTTTTTGGCTGCAGTCCCAATGCTCTTTCAGGTAAGAACTTAGGTACCGATATTGTTGAAACTTAGCGATGGTGAGAGTGAGCTGCACGTGGACGTCTGATGACCACGAACAGGGTTTTCTCTGCTGCTGCAAGCCAGGTTCATCTTTTCCTCTGTGTCGTCTACTAGCAACAATGTGTCGTCCGCGTAACAGAGGTTGTTCAGACGTTCCCCATTGATACTGCTACCTGTGGTAGACGGTTCTGCCGGAGTTTCTGCGAGGGCAGCCTCTGTCACTGAACCGATCAACGTTGTGTAAATCGTAGTCTTAAGGACATCGGAAATATTTTGTTATCTGTGAATTTCAATGTGATTCCGTTGTAACAGTAAAGTTATGGTACTTGTTATGGAATGATATGAGTAAGGAACCGGAATGACAGATAAGACATTTTGCGGATGATGTTATAGCGTATAGAGTAATAAATGTCTCAGGACTGTAAGCAACCTCGGTAAAGTTGTGAGATGGACAGCAGACACTGTTATTCTGTTAAGTGGGGTGAAAAATCAGGTTGTAATCTTCACCAAAAAGTCATCTTAGTTCTAATTACAGTGTTGATAGAGTGGAAGCATCTGATGGGTATTGCTATAAGTAGGCCTACTTAGGTGTTAATATAAGGAAATTCTTCATTCGTGAAATCACATCATTATATTATTATGCAGTATTCATTTATTTGTGCCATTCACGGATTACTTTCTCGAATACACAGTTGAAGAGTAGGAGCGAAAACCCATCTACTTGCCAAAATCCTGTTTTTATCTCAAAAACTGAAATAATAATTTGTAATATATTATTATTATTATTATCATCATAATCGTTGTCGTCGTTTATACCGGTTTATCCGCTGTTGTTTGGGCAATATTATTGAAGGCACTTTATGACTGTTTCCTTGACAACGCCCCTATGGTAAAATGAAATTCCTGCTCAAGCGAACTTGGATACCCCCGGAACCTGTGAAGCGAGAAGTTTAACTTGCTCCGCGTATGCGAAGAGAAGTAATCTTGTGAACTAGTTTCTGCCTGCGCAATAACAGTCTCAGTTTTAATTGAAAGCGTATTTTAAAGAAAAGGAAGCAGTAAGAAGGCACGGAGAAATAAAGCTTAAACAGTGACATCTGGAAGAAGGAATATTTACCGAAAGAACTGTTATGTGCACTTTGTCATCTTCCGCTCGACAAGAATCTCGAAGAAGTTGAAAAGAGGAGGGTAACTTCGTCACAACTGACTCCTTCTAGTCTATAAAATCGTCCGGCGGAAAATTCTCGATGTGTTCTCAGAAGTGGAGTCACCTGAGAGTGAGTAAATCAGGCGGTTACTCAAGTGTTTTCCCACTCATCCAGACCGTATTGATTTCCACAAGCCTCTTTACGTCTCTGGGAAGTTTTATTTCCTGCCTCAGCCCGTACGATTATACAAAAGTCATGTACCTCTCTTCAGTGAGAGATTCAAGTTACTTTAGTGTGGCGAACTGTGCAGCACAACTTGGAACCTAGGCCATGCCTTCGCTTGCTTCGTTGCGGGGTTGAATCCGTTCACAGATGTTCCTGCTTTTTTGTAATAATAATAATAATAATGAAAATGAAGTGGCATATGGCTTTTAATGCCGGGATATCCCAGGACGGGTTCGGCTCGCCAAGTGCAGGTCTTTCTATTTCACTCCCGTAGGCGACCTGCGCGTCGTAATGAGGATGAAATGATGATGAAGACAACACATACACCCAGCCCCCGTGCCATTGGAATTAACCAATTACGGTTAAAATCGCCGACCCGGCCGGGAATCAAACCCGGTACCCTCTGAACCGAAGACCAAGACGCTGACCGTTCAGCCAACGAGTCGGACATAATAATAATAACAATAATAATAATAATAATAATAATAATAATAATAATAATAATAATAATAATTTTACGTCACTATAACTACAATTACGGTATCCGGAGCCTCTAAGATGCTGAAATTTTGTTCCGCAGAAATTATTTTAAATGCCAGTAAATCTACTAACACGAGGCTGACGTACAGTATTTAAGCTCCTTCAAATACCATCGAGCAGAGATTTTGGCTCCGAAGACCACCGTCTGAGCTAGGAATACATTAAAAAATACTTTTACAGGTGTCTAGGGGCTATTAAATCATTCACGTAAAATAATAATAATAATAATAATAATAATAATAATAATAATAATAATAATAACAATAATTTTGAAAGTGTTTAACAGGTCTTTTGGCGACGATGGGATAGCAAATTGCTAGGAATGGGAAGGAAGCTTCCGCGGCCTTAATCAAGGTACAACATCATGTTGTTGAAATAGAAACGACGGAAAACCATTTTCAGAGCTGCCAACATTGGGGTTCGAACCCACCATCTCCTGATTTCAAGCTCATAGCATCGAGCGACTTGGCATTACGGTTAGCGTCGTGCAGCTGTGATCCTGCATTTGGGAGATGGTGGGTTCGAATCCGATCATCCGCAACCCTGAAAATGGTTTTCCGTGGTTTTCGATTTTCATGCCAGGTAAATACTTGGGCTGTACCTTAATTAAGGCCACGGCCACTACATTCCAAATCCTAGAACTTTCCCATCATCGCGTCGTCGAAATCCTTCGATGGTGTTAGTGCGACGTTAACCATCACCAGGAAAACCAGGCAAATAAATAAAAATCAATCAATCAATTAATAAATGATCTGGATTTAGAGCCCAGGTGGCAGATTCGCTGTCAGTCGTTTACCTAGTATTTTCTTAAATATTTTCAAAGAACTTAGAAATTTATCAAATATTTCCCTTGATAAACTATTTCAATCTCTTCCTCGTTGTCTTTCGAAGGCTGATCAACAAAGACTGAGACATTTTTTTCACAGATATTTAATACTCCATTTCAGTGTTTACATGATATTTTTCAAAGTAGTCTCCTCCTACTTCAATGCGCTTTTTATAACATCTCTGCCAGTCCTTGAACACATGCTGCAGACCATTCTTTGTCAGGTCCTTGAGAATCGCCTCACTTTCCTTGAGTACTGCTTCAGAGTTCTCAAATCGAATGCCACAAAGCTTTGCCTTTAGTGATGGAAATAGAAAAAAATCACAGGGTGCAAGATCAGGGCTATAAGGTGGATGCGGGAATGGTAATGTTGAATCGAGCCAGAAATTGCTTGACTTGATTTGCGACGTGAGGCCGTACATTGTCATGTTGAAGTCACCACCCAGTCCGAGAAAGCTCTGGTCGTTTCTTTGCAATGTGCTTCCTCGGTGTAGCCAATACTGACGTGTAGTAGCAGTAGTGTGAGGGGGAACTGAATGCTGGTAAATCATTCCATTACAGTAAAAAAAATGTGATCACCATCACTTCCCCTGCAGATGGAACAACTTTTGCCATTTTTGGCGATTTCCAGACTATGTTGGCTTGTTTTCCTTCAGGATAGTAATGATGCTTCAGCTTTTCGTAAGTTTCAGTGGCTGTATGGTTTAAACGAAAGCAGAATTGGATTGGGCTGTACTGCTCCTCTCGCGTCACCTCCATTGTCTGGTCTGCGAAATGTGACTAGCGTCTACAAAATAGAGCATTACTACCAATCTACCGATACGAGAGAGCTGCCGCCTACGGACATTATAAATAAAAACCCGCTCTTTTCAAATATTTATGTTACAGATAGGAAACTATCACGGAAGCTACAGGAAGGGTCAGTCACAGTCTTTGTTGATCAGCCCTCGTATAAAAAAGAGTGCTGCTCTCTAGTTTTCGTATCAGGCGGTCCTGGTGTGGATACCGAATACTCGAACCTTACTCTAATTGGGATCTTACCAGAGACTTATATGCCCTCTCTTTTATATCCTTACTACAGCCCCTAATTAATAATGTTACTCTCTTTTCGTCCGCTAACTACTTTTTGATGGTTTTCGAAGACGCCTAGGAGCCGAAATTTTGTCCCGCAGGAGTTCTTTCACATGCCTTGGGAGGAAGGGGTGTCTCAAGATTCGCTGACCTATCCGAAGCCAACTTCTGTGTGATTATATCGTCTTTGGAGCCCGGGTCCTTGGCTGAATGGTTAGCGTGTTGGCCTTTGGTCCCGGGTTCGACTTCCGGTCGGGTCGCGGATTTTAACCTTCATTTGGTTAATTCCAATGGCTCGAGGGCTGGGTGTGTGTACCATTTTGCATCATTAGAATTCCTCACAGGTAGGGCCGCAACCGCAGGTTGCTTCCCCTCGCACCAAGCCTCTTTGGAGGCAACACGCCATTAAGAATATCGTCTTCGGAGTGGACAAACGCCATTAAAATGTCGTCCAACATCTCGGCGGTTCGAGCAGTTCCTGGAATATGCACAAGTACAATCCGCTGCCGTCATCCTGACTATGGCGATAATGGAATTTAAGGACACGTGATTGGTATCTGTCCCAAGGGTGCGCTACAAAGAAATAATCACCATCACAGGGTTAGATCAGCTCTAGTTCCAGCATTAAGGGAAATGAAGTGGCAAGTTTATGAAGAAGTTCGCCGTGTTTCTTCTACGGGTTCGAATATAAGAGCCGACATCACTGCCATTCATCCAAACAAGCACAAAGCTTTAGTGTTGGATCCCACCATTTGTTTTGAAAGAGGCATTGAGCAGCCAATTTATGAACGATGCCTCCCATATTTAAGCGAATATTACATCCGACTAGAGCATTGGTCAGTTAAAGCAGACGTCATCACGTATTTGCTCTAGGAAGCCGTGTTACTTGCTCCGCTCGGGACGGGTGTTTGTCACGTGACAAGAGAGCAGCAGTCAGGCGGGTTGCATACCGTGGCCGTACTGTACTTGCGCCACTGGCCTTCAATACATACTACGTCATGCACTCCCCCTACTTCTTCCCCTACTTGCTCGCTAAGGAACGAGAGCGGGGAGCAAACTGGCTCCGAAGGCATTTCGCTCTCGATTGACGATGCCTGAGTTAAAGGATTGCTTTCGGTAGCAGGGGAGGTACAACTAAATGCACCTGGAATATCTTGAAATGGTTAGGTTTCCCCCAGAAACACACTCAACAACATAATAGGCATTATCAAAGACTCCTTAAGCATTCTGCGCCACCACCTTTATGGTTCATAACACTGTGAATCTAGGCCACTCTGTGTGATAATCCCCTATGAATGTGTTGCATTCTGTGAAGTCCAAGCATTTTGTTTTTATATTTGTGTATACAAATAGTTTATGTTTTTCCAAGTTGTAACATTACGTCTACTAGCATTTTTTTGTAAAATTAAAGATCCTTATGGTCACTATATATAACACCTTCAAATACCACCGGAATGACTACAACCCCTAAATACCTTCATATGAAGAAATCTGTAACCTTTCTTTCCAGTCTCGTTAATGTGATTCGGGTTGACCCCAAGGAAGATCAATCTTTTTATTAATTCCTAGGTACTTACAGTGATTCCATTGAGGTACTGTCACCCCATCTTACCTTTTGTAAAAGGCAATGTTGAAGTAAATAAATAAATAAATAAGTACATTGAGTGAAAGAAGGGATTTTATTGATACTTTGTGTAAATCTTTAGTGCGTTGGTTGTTGGCAAGTGTTTCTGATGGACATAACAATAAAATATAAATTAAGATGGAATCACTCCTGTTGGTTCTCATATCAAACGTTTCTTTCTTTTTCTTTGTTTTTTGGCTCATTTCGCAGTTGGTCCTCTACCCCCTCCCTCCCCTCCCCACCTAGCAACTGTTTCTCCTTCCCGGCCGCCCTCTCTATCTTTCCATCCATCCACCCCCACGTCCCTCCCCCTCTACGTCTTGGAGGCCTGAAATTACTGAAGTTTTCACAACTTGAAGAATAGTATCGTGAGTGAAGAGAAGGGGTTGAGATAAGGTGGGGGCGGTATATAGAGTAACCCCCACCCCATCCCTCTGGCTCACTAGTGTTCCTTTTAATTAAAATGACGCTTTTAAGATTTTTCAATTTTGAATGAAATTAAATGAGAGAGACAGATCCATGCACTTGCCACCCCCACCTACCCCCTTGCGCCTTACCCCTTCTTATATAGCTACTAGAATACTTTCGTAAAAAAAGAAGGAAGTAAAGGAGTAAAAAATAAGGCCTCATCAAGGTTTTTTGTCGCTCATTAATGAAAACAATCTTTCACTTGGCGGTGGGTTTTCTTTAAACACGTGGAATAATAACAATTTGTGGGGCCGTAAATGAATGGGGCTGAGATTTGTCTTTAATTTCAAGAAATTGCGCTTCCTTTTCATTACACACAGCCTTCCTTCCTAACTTCCTTGCTTCCTTCCCTCCTTCCTTCCGTCCTTCCTGTCTTACATTCTTTTATCTCCGGCTATCACTCTCCGTGATGGCGCCAGCAGGTTCCTAAGGTGCCCCTGGTCTTAATTAGAGACTGCTGATTGCTACATCAGAGTGTGGGATTGCGATTGTTGATGTTCAGGCAGCACCACGAAACAGTGAATGTTATTTGTTTAACGTGTCCTCTATTGGTTTAAGTCTTAAGTAACGCTTGAGTGATGGAATTTCGGCTCTCATGAATTCTTCAACATCCTGGAATCCAAGGATGCGAAAATTGTCACATTTAAACACCTTCAAATGGCATCGACCTCAACTAAGACTCAGATTCTTAGGCTAAAGAAAACCAAGTGCTATTGACATAATTTTGAGAAAAACTGAGAAAGTTTGGGAAATTACAGCAACGTATTCATTTACAGTATGAATCCATTGCATGGCACTATAGAATAATAAAAGAATAGTTATGATAGCTGGCGCTGGAGGGAGTACCGTTGTTGAGAAGTGAAAGGTCTGGCAACTCCAAGTGGACATGAGACTCGTCCCCATGGCGCCGGCAGTCGGTCCGCCCACGTTTCCATGGCAACCATGCCCCTACTCCCTTCTGTCCAGTCAGGCAGACAGTAAACGTTCCCTCCCTACGTTATCTGTCAGTTGCAGAAGAACGATTTATTATACCTGTTGTACACGATCAAATTTTTCTTTCAAAACAATAGGCTTACTCCACAAGAAAATAATCACATCTTATCAAAGATGTTAATTATTCATATATATTTATTTAATGCTATTTTTTCGGGGCGTCGACCTAGAAAGATCTTTTGCCCCTACTGGCACCATATGTTATGAACCTGTGTGTCTGTAGAAATTGCGGAAGTGTAAAGTGTTGAATGTGAGGAAAGGAACGCTAAGGACGACACAAACACCCAGTCCCCAGGCCAGGGATATTAATCATTTACAATTTTAAAAACCCTGATCCGGCCGGGAATCGAACCCGGGACCGCCGGGTGACAGGCGGACGCGCTGCCCCCTACACCGCGGGGCCGGACTATTTATTTATTTATTTATTTATTTATTTATTTATTTATTTATTTATTTATTTATTTATTTATTTATTTATTTATTTATTTATTTGCCTTGTTTTCTTGGCGTAGTTAAGGCTATAAAACATTCTCTTACACTAAAACAAGATTAACGACAACTTGAAAATAGTACATAAAGAAATTAGGAAATAATTTTGAGCATTAACACGTAACTTAAATGTAGCTGTAGTTCGAATTTGATCATGTTAATAATAATAATAATAATAATAATAATAATAATAATAATAATAATAATATCCGCCTCTGTGGTGTAGTGGTTAGTGTGATTAGCTGCCACCCCCGGAGGCCCGGGTTCGATTCCCGGCTCTGCCACGAAATTTGAAAAGTGGTACGAGGGCTGGAAGGGGTGTGGTTTTCCGTGGTTTCCCACTTCTCCTCCAGGCAAATACTGGGATGGTACCTAACTTAAGGCCACGGCCGTTTCCTTCCCTCTTCCTTGTCTATCCCGTCCAATCGTCCCATCTCCCACCAAGGCCCCTGTTCAGCATAGCAGGTGAGGCCACCTGGGCGAGGTACTGGTCATTCTACCCAGTTGTATCCCCCGACCCGATGTCTGAAGCTCCAGGACACTGCCCTTGAGGCGGTAGAGGTGGGATCCTTCGCTGAGTCCGAGGGAAAAACCAACCCTGGAGGGTAAACAGATTAAGAAAGAAAGAACAAAAAAATAATCATTAGTATAATGTTCATTAATTTCTTCAGTTAGGAATAATTAATCACACCAAGTTGTAGTATTTTCTCCAAATACTTTTGTCATATACACATTATAAATGCATAATTAGAATATTATTTATTAGGTTATTTTAATGCGATAAAATATAATCTAAGTATCAATTTAGTAATTAATTTTGTAGTGAATGCTTACTAATATTAAGGGATAAAATAATGATATTTTACATTCTAGCTTTGAACACCGCGTATTATTACTTGGTGGTAGGCGAAAGTATGATTTTGTTTTTTTTTGTTTTAGTGGTACGCCAGTCCGCAAGTTTGGGGACCCCTGCGCTATATAGTCAGCAACAATATCGTACCATCTAATATTGCAATTCATATATACACCTATGCTAGTGATCATCTTTATTGAAAGACAGACGTTTTATTACAAATATCTCTCCCTGTATAAGTTTTGAATGCCCATATTTCACGATCACCCTTGCCACATTACACTCTCGCCAAGAGAAAGTTGGACCACATTTGTTTCCTTGTGAAATACGTTGTATCGTGGAAGAAGGTAAGGCTGCCGTTATTAAAAGTGCATCTACAGTTTTCCTGCCTGAAGCTCTCGTAGGTTGTGTTGTATTAATTGAATCTTCTTCTCCGGTCGAGAGAAGGAGGAAAAATAACAATAAAGGAGGAGTAGAAGAAAGCTCCGTAAAAAATAAAGTTTGTAGGAAGAGCCATTAAAAGTTGTTGGTGTTGTCTTAATGTTGTGTGCGGCCGACACCTGCTGCTGGTGGAACCAAGTTCTCGACCACAGATGTACTGCTTACCGTTATTAGCACGTTGAGCATCCTCCAAGTGCGATGTATTCATCAGTTCCATGTGAAATCATCAGTGATAGCATATTAACACGCCTAATATCGCTATCACCGGCCTTGGGTTTCAGCGTCGATTATGAAAAAAACTATAAAGAACGTGAATATTTGTTCTAATAATAATAATAATAATAATAATAATAATAATAATAATAATAATAATAATAATAATAATAATAAATGTATATCCATGTACACAAAACTACGATATTACGATACGGTCATCAAACCGGATTGTCTTTATGGGTCAGAAAAGCAGACTTAGAAAACATTAAGAAAAGGGAACTCAAAATAAGAAAAACTCTAGGTCCAAAACTCGCCGACGGACAGTACCGACTTAGAGGCAGACAGAAAATCAATCAATACACTAATATTCCAGTGACATTCGAAAACGCGGGTTAAGATTCTATGGATATATTGGTAAAAGAAAGTATCCAAATAGACAAAACAAGTAGTCGAATTCTACGCAAACAGGAGTAAAGCCAGAATAGACACCATGAAATGGATTGGCTAAATCAAATCTCGTTTGGAACTGGCAGGAATACACAATCAGCTGTCCAAAACAAGGTAAACTTCAGATCCAAAATTCACAAATGGTAAAGAAGAAGACTGGAACAACATGGTTTGAAGATAGAAAAGAAGCCCACAGTAAAAGAACGAAAGCAAATGCACGCCTCTAACCACTTTGCGTAGTCCTAATGGGCTTATTCGCACATATAATAATAATAATAATAATAATAATAATAATAATAATAATAATAATAATAATAATAATAACAGAGCCTCTCTGGTATATACAGTAGTTATTCTCCCGCTCAACATAAGTAAGTTTCAGTAACATCAGCCCAGTAGATCAAGGGAGGTTCTTCCAAAACCCCAAGTAAACATGATAAAGGCACTAAAGGAAGATGATGATATTAATATTATAGTTCTTTGAATGATCTATTAGGCAAGCTTTGGTTAACAGTGTGCTGGGTTCGACTTCCGGCCGAGGGGCTACGAATAATTCTAGATGAATTCCTCCGGTTTGGTGACCGGGTGTTTGTTTTAACTTCATCATTTACACACGACGTATCACGTTACCAGCTACAACAGAAACACGCAATTGAGAATTCATGCCTCCATTTATGGTTGGCGTCAGGAAAATCATCCTGCTATAAAACTGGACTTTATTCACACGTAATAGTGACCGGAAGTAGTTGGGAGAAAAGGCGAAAAGAATAAGAAATTATCATCATCATCATCATCAACAACAACAATAACAACAACAACATCTTATAAATTTGTAAGAATAGTCATTGTAACCTATAGACCTAACAAAGAATGTGGGTAAGTTTAAGAGAGGGCCAAGAATCTTACCATCGTCACTTGTAAAGGCATAGATAAATAAATAAATAAATAAATAAATAAATAAATAAATAAAA
Organism: Anabrus simplex; assembly: GCF_040414725.1. Classification (NCBI taxonomy): domain Eukaryota; kingdom Metazoa; phylum Arthropoda; class Insecta; order Orthoptera; family Tettigoniidae; genus Anabrus; species Anabrus simplex. The sequence goes on along the minus strand of NC_090265.1, from coordinate 56,976,909 downwards.
CTAACAGGAATATATTACACTATAGTTTAGATCCTCCGTGGGACAGGCGAGAGCGTGGCGTCTTCTCACTGGTGGGTTCGGTGGTTCAAATCCCGATCACTCGATGTCAGATTTGTGCTGGACAAAGCGCAGGCGGGACAGGTTTTTTTCCGGGCACTCGAATTTTCCCAGTCATCTTTCAGTCCAGCAATACTCTTCAATATCATTTCATTTCATTTCATCCGTCAGTCATTAATCATTGCCCCAGAGGAGTGCGACAGGCTTCGGTAGCCGGTACAATTCCTATTCTTGCCGCTAGATGCGGGCTTCATTCATTTCATTCCTAACCCGGTCGAATGACTGGAAACAGGCTGTGGTTTTTCATTTCATATAACACTATAGTTCATAAATGACTTCGTAAGATTTGAAGTGAATTCTCTTCCCCATTACAGCGCGCAATTGGTTTTTTAACTTATACTTTGACCATGCTTCTTAACTGATAGCTTAAAAAATATTACGTGATTATGCTATACCGAGCGATTTGGCCATCCGGTTAGGGTCGCGCAACTGTGAGATTACATTCGGGTGATAGTGGGTTCGAACCTCATTCCCGGCAGCTCTGAAGATGGTCTCCCCGTGGTTTCCTATTTTCACACCGGGGAAATACTGGGGCTGTACCATAATTAAGGCCGCGGCCGCTTCTTTCCCACTCCTAGTCGCGAAGGGTTAATGTCTTAGCGGATGCAAACTGTATGGCAGTGCGGTAAAATTTGCTGATTTTTCTAAATAATGATGTTAAGTCATTTTTATTGAGGTATACTCCAGAAATCTCAGTAAGTCAATCTTTCACACATTTCATGCAGTTATTTTTTGGTTGTGGTGAGACGACCCTTGAAGGGGAGAATAGTGATATATAAGGAGCCTCGAAAAGCCGTAAATGTGACCTAAACTTAACTGGCTCCTGCCTGCAATTGGTGGAAGGAAGGAACAAAGGTTCCGAAAGAGAAGCGCTCAACATGTCGGTAGTTATCGCGAGATGAAATCCCTCATAAACCTGTGACTGTAGGGGATCTGGTGACAGGTATCCGGCCTGTTGTATTATGTTAATAGATAAATCCCCTTTTTTACCTTGGGTGTAATATAGTTAAATAGTTGCAATATCCGCGGATAACCATTCGCGGGAGTTGGGAGAAGATCAATTTGGCTTCAGAAGAAATGTAGGAACACGTGAAGCAATCCTGACTTTACATCTGATCTTAGAGGATCGAATCAAGAAGGACAAGCCCACGTACATTTCATTCGTAGATCTAGAAAAGGCATTCGATAATGTTGATTGGACCAAGCTATTTATAATTCTGAAGATGATAGGGATCAGATACCGAGAACGAAGAATTATCTACAATCTGTATAAAAATCAGTCTGCAGTGATAAGAATCGAGGGCTTTGAAAAAGAAGCAGCAATCCAGAAAGGAGTGAGGCAAGGCTGCATTTTGTCCTCTCTCCTTTTCAGTGTTTACATAGAACAGGCAGTAAAGGACATCAAAGAGAAATTTGGAAAGGGAATCACAGTCCAAGGAGAAGAAATCAAAACCTTGAGATTTGCCGATGATATTGTTATTTTATCTGAGACTGCAGAAGATCTCTGGAAGTTGCTGAATGGTATGGATGAAGTCTTGGGTAAGGATTACAAGATGAAAATAAATAAGTCCAAAACAAAAGTAATGGAGTGCAGTCGAACGAAGGCAGGTGATGCAGGAAATATTTGATTAGGAAATGAAGTCATAAAGGAAGTAGATGAATATTGTTACTTGGGTAGTAAAATAACTAACGATGGCAGAAGTAAGGAGGACATAAAATGCAGACTAGCACAAGCAAGGAAGAGCTTTCTTAAGAAAAGAAATTTGCTCACTTCAAACATTGATATCGGAAATAGAAAGATGTTTTTGAGGACTTTCGTGTGGAGCGTGGCATTGTATGGAAGTGAAACATGGACGGTAACTAGCTCAGAAAGAAAGAGAATAGAAGCTTTTGAAATGTGGTGTTACAGAAAAATGCTGAAGGTGAGATGGACAGATATAGTCACGAATGAAGAGATACTGAATCGAATTGGTGAGAGGAGATCGATTTGGCTAAATTTGACGAGAAGAGGAGATAGAATGATAGGACACATCTTAAGACACCCAGGACTTGTTCAGTTAGTTTTTGAAGGAAGTGTAGGTGGTAAGAACGGTAGGGGTAGACCAAGGTATGAATATGACAAGCAGATTAGAGCAGATGTAGGATGCAATAGTTACGTAGAAATGAAAAGGTTAGCACAGGATAGGGTGGCATGGAGAGCTGCATCAAACCAGTCTATGGACTGATGACTCAAACAACAACAACAACAACCATTCGCGGATGTGGGTGCGGATGTGGATCCGATGCGGATAACATTTTGAATATCCGCAAGCCAGTGCATCGTAAAGAAAATTGATTATTGTGTATGAAGGATACTTTAGAAGCATCTCTTATTATCGAACTTGTTACATGTTACTTGATACCAGTGCTTCATCTAGAGGGTCACTGTACACCACTGTTAGTAACATAAAAATAATCCAACGAATATATTTCAGAGTCCACATCTGTAGTGTAGTGATTAGTGTGATTAGCTGCCATCTCCGGGGGCCTGGGTTCGATTCCTGACTCTGCCACGAAATTTGAAAAGTGGTACGACGTCTACTCAGTCAAGGTTTTCTGTGGTTTCCCACTTCTCCTCCAGGCAAATGCTGGGATGGTACTTAACTTAAGGCCACGGCCGCTTGCTTCCCTCTTCCTTGTCTATCCCTTCCAGTCTCCCCCCCCCCTACAAGGCCTCTGTTCAGCATAACAGGTGAGGCAGCGAGGGCGAGGTACTGGTCCTACTCTCTAGTTGTATTATCTCCGACCCAAAGTCTTACGCTCCAGGACTCTGCCCTTGAGACGATAGGGACAGGATCGGCTCGCTGAGTCCGAGGGAAAAACCAACCATGGAGGGTAAACGGATTAAGAAAGAAAGAAAGAAAGAAAGAAAGAAAGAAAGAACATTGGTTGCTGCAAGTCCACATTACCATAATTTCATTTTGCGTATCGCCAAGTTATATCAAGCAGTAGCGTAGCTGATTTTGTTTCTTGCGTTCTTCATGCATTTAAAAGTAGACGTGTATTTAATCCATCTCGTACATTTCTTAAATAACGAAAGTCTTTTGTTTGACAAATAAACGACGAGTTTTTTCCTGTTTCTCTCTCGAATTCAGAAGGAGGGAAGTGATTTGAACGCCTGCTGTTGACATGGGAACTTAGCTCCATATTAATAAGCCGAGCGCCAGACAAGGACGGCGAATATTGTTTCTACAAACTGAATGTTGACGTTTCCCCCATATAAAAATAATCACTGTAAACTGGAGCACATATACAAAAAGTTATCATGTTTCTTTTCCTGTAACTCACTTTGCATGTTAATCAAAATATAGACGACTCATTACGTTTCCGAGAAGTACTCTCCTGAGGTGTGTCCTCTTACTTGGAATTAAAAAGACTTCGATATACTGCTGTACGATGTAGTGTAACCAGAAGAAAATTGTGATAATTATACGAGTCGTTCACAGAGTGAAACACAGAGAGAGGGAAGTAATAATAACATACTTGGTTTTATTGTTATTGGTATTATTGGTATTGGTATTAGTGGTATTATAGTTCACGCTGTGGATCAGTCGTAGAATGTTGGCCTACAGATTCGAAGATCATAAGATCAATCCTGCAAAGTACTTTTAAGGGATGGAAGAGGCCCGTGAGTCACTCCATTATTATTATTGTACCGGGCGGTACACCGCCACGCGACGCAAGTTCAAATCTTGCGCCAATTGAAACTTCTCTACTGGAGAAACCCAGAACTTTAACAACTGAACTAACTCTACGGTTTATCAGAAGATGTCACGGACAGTTTTTTATTTGCCTTTGTTTTTCATTGATCAAGAAGTGTGGACATTCTCTAACAGAGGTCTCTACCAACAAAACTATGATTATGCACTCTAGTGTGAAGGAATTAACTTTCTTGAAGAAATTTTGTATTCATCAGTTGTGTCTTTACTAAATTTTGTTCTGTGGTTTGTGGGTTGGCAATATTAATCCTTTCTTTCCGCCTGTTTTGAATTTAACCAATCAGTAATTTCTGTAATTAATTTTCCTCCAATCATAGCTTTCTTCTTCAAATTTCCATGTGTAATTCTTAGTCTACCAATAAAAATTGAGTGGGTGTGTCTACTCATTCCTGGAAGGTCTCGAATTTTCCGCGAGGGTATAAAAACTGCTGATTTTCTTGTCTCCGGGCCACTTCAGTAACATCTAGCTTAGTGTGTGAATATGTAGCAGGGGGCGGGAAGTGCCTCGTTCTTCAGGCAGCAGTTCTTCAACAAGGTAATGGCCTTTTAACATCTGTATTTATTTCTAGCTCAGCAGTTTAACTCTCGGGGAGGGTTCGAAACCTTTGATATGTAACCCATCTCTTTAAAACGTAAATCCCTTTTAACTCTATGTAAAAACAACAAATCTCTTTTACTGTAAAGCGGGGATAGAGAGTGGTTTACCCTCTCGAGCTCCCCTTCATTTTTGAAATTAAGGTGACTACGTTTTCGTAACCGTTTCTTCTCTTCCTTAATGTATTGAAGTTTTCTCATACGAGTCAGCTCCCTAGCTTGGGATTAGCCCCTGTGTATCGGCCTAGAGCCACTTAGGTTTTAAAATGTAGATTTAGGAGTGCAAATTCACGCCTCCATCCTTTTTGTTTTGGGCCGTTTAAATTAACCTAGTTTTGCACACTAAGGCCCAGTAGATTGGGTACGACATACCCCTGTTTCTTTATTATGCCTTGATGTTAGTTTGTGTAAAAGTCTGTTATTGCCTTTATAGGCTTGAAAGATCGAGAGCGGGTCAGCTCTTTATGGTGTTGTGGTAAAAGTGCCTTAGAGAGGCTTGAGATGTAAAGTTGGGAGCTAATGCTCCATGTAATTAAGGGTTTTCTGCCCTTTGGTATTTTGTGGTTGTGTGTTGAGAGCTCAGGGATTGTAAAAGGTGGGGCTTGAAGTCCAGATCATTAATTTTTATCTAAATCCGTGCTTTTCTGGTCTTATACCTGATTGACTTGTTAAGTTTTCAAATTCTATGTAAACTTTTGTTAACTCTTGCTGTCTATTGAAAATATAACCTTTATTTAAATTTTAAATTCATCTTTCGGACTTGTAGTTAGACCCATTCCAGCTCGTACCTTCTTTCACCTCTGACTTCCACGGATAACTCCGTAACAATTATTATTATTATTATTATTATTATTATTATTAGTTTTTTATTATTATTATTATTATTATTATTATTATTATTATTATTAATTTATTATTATTATTATTATTATTATTATTATTATTATTATTATTATTATTATTATTATTATTATTATTTATTTATTTATTTATATCGTTTAACCTCCAGGGTTGGATTTTCCCTGGACTCAGCTAAGACTCCCACCTCTACCGCCTCCAGGGCAGTGTCCTGGAGCGTGAGACTTTTTGTCAGGGATAGAACTAAGGAGGAGAACCAGTACCCCGCCCAGGCGGCCTCACTTGCTATGCTGAACCGGGGATCTTGTGAGGGATGGGATGATTGGAAGGGATAGGCAAGGAAGAGGGAAGGAAGCGGCCGTGGCCTTAAGTTATGTACCATCCCGGCATTTGCCTGGAATGGAAGTGGGAAACCACGGAAAACCACATCAAGGATGGCTGAGGTGGGAATCGAACCCCCTCTACTCAGTTGACCTCCCGAGGCAGAGTAGACCCCGTTCCAGTCCTCGTACCAAATTTCAAATTTCGTGGTAGGGCCGGAAATCGAACCCGGACCTCCGGGGCTGCAGCTAATCACACTAACCACTACACCTAGGAGGCGGACGTGGCACTCCATGCCATTCGATATTTTGTTGTTGTTTGGGTCATCAGTCCATAGACTGGTTTGATGCAGCTCTCCATGCCAGCCTATCCTATTTTAACTTTTTCATTTCTACTTAACTGCTACTACACATCCTACATCTACACTAATGTGTTTGTCATAGTCACGCCTAACAATCTTCCCGCATAGGCCTACACTTCCCTCAAAAACTAATCTGAAGACGTAAGATGTGCCCTGACACTCTACCTCTCCTTCTGGTCAAACTTAGCCAAATTGTTCTCCTCTCCGCAAGTCGATTCAGTACCTCCTCATTCGTGATTCAATCTACCCATCTCACCTTTAGCATTTTTTCCGTAACACGACACGTCGAAAGCTTCTATTTTCTTCTTTACTGAGCTCGTTTTAGTCCATGTTTCATTTCTGTATAATGCCATGCTCCAGAAGAAACTCTTCAAAAACATGTTTCTAATTCCTAAATCAACATTCGATTTGAACAAATACCATTTTTTTAAAGGAAGACCTTCCTTGCTCATGCTAGTCTGGATTTTATGTCCTCCTTACTTCTGCTATCGTTAGTTAACTTATCTACTAACCAAGTAACAATATTCCTTTAAGACTTCGTTTTCTAATCTTTCTTGCATCACCTGGCTTCATTCGACTTTGTTCTAGATATATTTATTTTGATTCTGTACTCATTCTACAATACTGTATCCATACCATTCAGAAATTTCTGCAGACTCAGATAAAATAGCAATATCATTGGCAAAATTCGTAGTTTTGATTTCTTCTCCTTGGATTGCGATTCCCTTTCCAGTTTCCTCTTTGATTTCGTTTAAACGGACTAAGAAATAAATAAATAATTATCAGCTTGTTAAAAGAAAGAGAAAAAGAGAAGCCAAGTGAACATAGACGGAGAACGGTTAGAGAATGCAGAACAGTTTACATATCTGGGGAGCATTATTAATGGAAGTAATGAAATCAACCCTGAAATTAATAACATACTAAGTAAAGGTACAACGTTTTATCATCAAGTCAGAGAGCTTTTATGGGATGACAAAGTGCCCAAGAGAACAAAATTAATATTATATAAACAGTATTTCATACCAATTATAACATACGGACTAGAAACGCTGGTAACTAATGTGATACAAGATAGTAAGATCCAAGCTGTAGAAATGAAATTTTTAACAACATCGGTTAAAAAGACAAGAAGAGATAGAAAAAATATTAAGATCAGAGAAGAACTAAATATAGAACCGTTAGTACAGAGCATACAGAAAGCAAGATTGAGATAGTTCGGACATGTAAAAAGAATGCGAAAGGAACGGCTAGCAAGACGGGAATTGGAAAGATGAAATGAAATGTCGTATGGCTTTTAGTGCCGGGATATCCCAGGCCGGGTTCGGCTCGCCAGGTGCAGGTCTTTCTATTAGAGGCCCGTAGGTGATCTTCGCGTCGTGATGAGGATGAAATGATGATGAAGACAGCACATACGCCCGGCCCCCGTGCCATGGGAATTAACCAATTAAGGTTAAAATCCCCGACCCGGCCGGGAATCGAACCCGGGACCCTCTGAACCGAAGGCCAGTACGCTGACCGTTCAGCCAACGAGTCGGACATTGGAAGGATAAGGGAAAGAGACCAGTTAGAAGACCGAGAAGAAGGTGGATGGATCAGGTTTGGAAAGACATTAAAGAAGTTGCATTGCATGTGGCGGAAGTAACGGAGCAGGAAAAATGGAAGAACAGGAAGGAGTGGAGGAGGCTTGTTAACCACACCCGTGCGACTGGAGTGGGATATTGACGACATTGATGATGATATAAGAACTTTCTTTTTGCCAGTGGCTTAACGTCGCACTGACACATTGCAGGTTTGAACAACGTTTCAAGGTAATTTTTTTAGGGGTCTAGCTTCATTACTATGTTCAACAAACGCTGTGTAAAAACATAATTTTGTAGAAAAACCTTAGTTTTTAGATAAAGATTACTCACGGTCTAATTACTTTGTAACCATGCCTACGTGATTAGATACTAGTGTCTCTGTCTACGTCCCTCAGTGACACATATCATTCTTTCTGCCCTTTCCTGATCTTCAGGAAAGAAAAAGGAAGATTTTATTCCGAAAATTCGACAAATATTCCATGCCTATGTGGACACTGGCTAGGCAGTGACTCATGGCTACGCGCCTCGGTGACTTACTGCCATTGTTTATGTTTTCATAAAACGTTTCTTTTTCCGGAAACGGAACGAATTAAAGAAAGTAGCTGTTCATTTCTACTGAACGGTATTTCGGTTAATGTAATTTTTTTAATGGAGGTTTTCCTGTGCTCGGGTTGTTAGGCTTCGTTTACCGGGCGAGTTGGCCGTGCGGTGAGGGTCGCGCAGCAGTGAGCTTGCATCCGGGAGATAGTGGATTCAAACCCGACTGTCGGCAGCCCTGAAGATGGTTTTCCGTGGTTTCCCATTTCACACCATACAAATGCTGCGGATGTACCTTAATTAAGACCACGGCCGCTTCCTTCCCATTCCTAGTCCTACCCTATCCCATCGCCATAAGACGTAACTGTGTCGGTGCGATGTAAAGCAAGTTGTAAGAAAAAAGGCTTTGTTTCGCCGAACGAATTGGCCGCGACTTTAGGATAGCGTAAATGTGAACTTGCATTCGGGAGATTGGGGGTTCGAATTCCACCGCCAATAACCTTGAAGATGGTTTTCTGTGGTTTCCCATTTTCAAACCAGGCAAACGTCGATAGAAATTTAATACAAAGTAATAAAACAACGTAACGTGTACTGGTGTACGGGGGCGAAAGAGTGGTAGGAGTCCAAAGAAACGAACACGATATAAATCGAGATAGGGGAAACAAATGTTCATTAATTAAGGCCATGGGTGTTCCCTTCCTAATCCTAGCCATTTCCCATTCTTACGTCGCCAAAAGCCTTGGATGGGTTAGTGAGACGTTAAATCAAATCCAAAAAGGACAGTATTTACTTTGAGACTCAGAATGAAGGGGATGTGCTTCTCAGTCAGGCCTAGAAGAATAACAGATTGAAATAGGAATGTTACATATCGACGGCTTACTTCTAAAACCTCGTATCTCGCAGTGCTCTTTCTGCCCATTATATTCCTTAAGACTGGTCACGCCTCCCAGCCACATATTGATATGTAGCCCATCAGAACTTTTTCGTTGTGTTCATTTTCCTATGCTAATGTCTAAAGGAAATTGAACCTTAAATGCATTATACTGTAGGAGTGCGTAAATACGTGACGCAAACAACATCCCTACTATACGGTATACTAAGGTCCATTTTCCTTAACACGTCCGCATAGGAAATTGAACACAATGAAAATTGTTCTGATGGACTGCATATCCATCTGTGGCCGAGAGGCGTGACCAGAATTAAGGAAAATAATGCGTAGGAAGAGGATCTGGTCATACGAGGTTTTAGAAGTAAGCCATCGATATGTAAAATATATTGTTGTCCAACTTACTGAACCACCTACGAACATTTGTTTCCCCTATCTCGATGTATATTGTGTTCGTTTCTTTGCACTCCTACCACTCTTTCGCCCCCGTACACCACAACACGTTACGTTGTTTTATTACTGTGTTTGTATTAAATTTCTATCGACGTTTATATAAAACATTTCTTAATTGTCATGTGCAATAACTCGAATGTGTCTATGTGTCTTAATTACCCCACCTCCAATGGAAGTGTAATTGTTATTACATGCTCTCGATATATCGACAAATAAGTCTCTAATTGGGTGTATAATCGAGAGTCATAGAGCTGTAATATCGAGATTAGTGGGAAAAGCTTCCTCGCTTCCGGAGGCGCATCGTATCAGGAACATAGAGCCCTAATCGGTGGCCGCCCATCCTTGATTTTTTCGATCTAGGCCTCAGCGAGATCACAATACAACCATTGACTGTAGGTAACTTCGTTCTGTATTATCTTAGTGAAGTCATGGCAAAGCGATATTTTTAAACAGGTACCGGTGCTCTATCCTGGAAGCTAACTCTATGTTGAAAATGCATTTGGTTCATCCGGAAAAATACAAGGTTGACTGCCCGTTCGATACTCGATGACCGGGCGAGTTGGCCGTGCGCGTAGAGGCGCGCGGCTGTGAGCTTGCATCCGGGAGATAGTAGGTTCGAATCCCACTATCGGCAGCCCTGAAAATGGTTTTCCGTGGTTTCCCATTTTCACACCAGGCAAATGCTGGGGCTGTACCTTAATTAAGGCCACGGCCGCTTCCTTCCAACTCCTAGGCCTTTCCTATCCCATCGTCGCCATAAGACCTATCTGTGTCGGTGCGACGTAAAGCAACTAGCAAAAAAAAAAAAAAAAAAAAGATACTCGATGAATTTAGAAGCAGTACTTTGTGTCATATCGCCTGAGCTTTAATCAGCCTACAACAGAGATAATAATAATAATAATAATAATAATAATAATATTTCTGGTACAAACAGGTGGAGAATAATGGCAGGCGTTTACATTGTTGTTCTTTTACAATTGGTTTTACGTGGCACCGACACAGGTAGGTCGTATGGTAACGACGCAGAAGTTTACTCGGAATGAGGAGATAAAGGCTAAGTTAGGAATTAACTAGATGGATGAAGCTCTATGTTTAAACTGGCTTCGGTGGTGGGGTTATATGTGGCGAATGGAGGAGGATAGCTTACCTAGGAGAATAATGGGCTTTGTGATGGATATAAGAGAAGTAGAGGGAGATCAAGACGACGATTATTAGACTCAGTTTTCTAACGATTTAAAAGATAAGAGGTATAGAACTAAACGAGGCCACTGAACTAGTTACAAATAGAGGATTATGGCATCGGTTAGTAAATTAACAGAGGCTTGCAGACTGAACGCTGAAAGGCATAACAGTCTACAATGATGATTGTCTGTCTGTTAGGTCATCAGCCCAGAGGCTGGTTGGATCCTCAAATAGCACCACCAAATGCTATGCAGTTATAGGAAAACCACAAAAACCAATGGCAGTACCTAAATGAGGCGTACTAGGCAAGACGAGGAGTGAGGTAGTTTGCCATTGCTTTCCTCACTGGGCCAGGCAGTGCTATTGTAGCCCGACTGACCCTATGAGTAACACCTTTCGTAACACTCAGACTCACTGGTTGTACTCTGAACTCAGCACGACCCAGACCCCAGCAGCTTCCATATTGTCACAGCCATGGGTGAGACTGGGACACTTTGCTCTGGCCTGTGCCAAGAGATGGATGCAAAAGTACTGCATCCATCAAGAAATGACAGCAGGCAGCACAATGATGATTATGTATGTATTTATGTAAATGGAATTTGGATGAAGAATAAACCATAGGAAATTTATCACATCACAGAAATAATCACAGATACAATTAGAAAGAGGCGATTAAAATTCTGCGTACACCTATACAGAATGCATAATAGTAGGCTGGTAAACGAAACATAACACTGTCCCGAAAAAACAGAAAAATCCGCAACAGTTGGTTGGTGAAATAAGCGAAAATCTAAAAGAAATTGGTGTCACCGAAGAAGCCATTCAAGAGAGAACAAGATTTAGAAGTCTACTAAGCAAACAAATTTGCAGAGAATCCTAAAAGAAAATAGACAGGATTGACAGAAGAACACAAAAAGAAACTCAATGAACGAATGCAGAGATATTGGAAAGAAAAGAATACATATTGTGCTCAAGTTCAATGTTCAAAGCTCAAGTTCAAACCCGCTCCTTAGTTGGGAATAACTAATGAAAAAGGTTTTGAAGTTCCTTTACTTAGTGACTTTTATTTTCTCCAGAAAATCAAATTAAGAAAAATTGTGTTTATTTTAAAATTATTTTTATCTTCAAACTATTGATTCAATTCGTTTAAAAGCGAAATGCGAACTAAGGGTGGAGTAGACCGTTGTAAATGAGGTTTCTGAATTACTTCCTTATTTTCTTGTGTTTTAAGAAATCATTTCTCCTCCTGTCGTAATAAGACACCGCGTTTTAAAGATTTAATGTTACGGGGGAGCAATTGTTACTAACTGCTTGTGAAATTACCTAGCAGGACGTAAACTGGGGAGGAGGACGATAAGGGAGTAACAGCTGTGAAGTAGAGGTTTTCGTAATTCCCCACAACAGAACTGTGGCAAACAACTCGACTGTTGACCTCTCCAACCCCTACAACGAGAAATGAAGCAGCTTTGATTTCCTAAATATAGTATTACTCGCACATTTTTTAGTGATAGGTGGACACCCTAGTGCTGAATCGGTCGACCTCGGCAATCTTCGAGATTCGTATTGGCAACCGTTGAAACACGAACTATGAATCGCTTATGCATCTCTGTGCGACATCTTGCGTACACTTTTACGTACAAGTACTCTTGTTGTTTACACAGCAAAGCCAAACTATAGAATTCATGATAGGAACAAGATTCGCATCGAGAAATGTTATATAATGTGTGTGTGACACAGTTGTTGGCTTAAGATAATAAAGGTTTAGAAAATTCATATCGATCGAACATATTATCGATTCAATTCAGATTTCATTTCCATTCAGTTGGCAGTATTACCGGAACCCGGAGAGCTCTCTCCTTACTCCTCACCCCGGACACAAATCTATCGGTAAAAAGTGTGCGAGTAATAGTTGATCATGAAGTCGATTTCTTGGCTGAATGGTTAACGTCAGGGCCTTCGATTCGCGGCCGGATTTTATTTCTGTTGTTTTTTAATTCCTCAGGCTCGGATACTGAGCGTTAGTGTTGCTTCCAGTACTGTACTCTCTCCTTCACACACAAAGGACACTACGCACTACCAACCAGGAGAGAAATACACAATAGTGAGTACATCCTCCTAATGTATTTCTTTCTTAAGTTGATTTTCTTCGCACCGACACAGATAAGTCTTATGGCGACGATGGGGTACAGAAGGGCTAGGAGTTGGAAGGAATCAACCGTGGCATTAATTAAGGTACAGCCCCAGCATTTGTCTAGTGTAAAATAGGAATGACTTAAAACCCAATGAAGGTATTTATTAATCCACCTATTCAATAATTTTTGTCCACTTATATGTGGTTACAAATACATACTTATGCACTTAACACTTTCAGGATATGTTTCGCCCTTTTTATATGGCATCTTCAGACTTGATACAATCTTAAAAACATTACACATAATATTGAAAAAGAGCTAGAAAATTAGCCTTGTAGCCTTATAATTTAAAATATTGATACACTTAATGTCAAAATGGAATACATTTGAATGGATCACGGTTTTATCAATATATTATTTTTAAGATTGTATCAAGGCTGAAGATGCCCTATGAAAAAGGGCGAAACATGTCCCGAAAGTGTTAAGCGTAAGTATGTATTTGTAACCACATATAAGTGGACAAAAAGTATTGAATAGGTGGATTAATAAATACCTTCATTGGTTTTAAGTCATAACAACTTTCAAAACGGATTAATCATGAGGTTTATAACATGTAATAAGTAAAATAGGAAACCATATAAAATCATCTTCAGGGCTGCCGACAGTAGGGTTAAAACGCACTATGTCCCGAATGCAAACTCCCAGCTGCGCGCTCCTAACCGTATGTCCAGTTCGGTACATCTCTCCATTTAGGGCTTCGTAAATCAGAGCTATCTCCACACAGTTTGCAGCAGAGACTCCACCAGGGTATGGGAAAATCCGTAGTAGGAGAAGAATATCATGGAAGAGCGCCTTATAACATTGAAGGTATGAATAATTTATTCAATTCCATATCCTGCTACTCGGGAGTGAACGAACTTACTGCGGCTTGGAGGGAAGAAGAGGGACAATTCGCACGGGATCCAAATTATTATTATTATTATTATTATTATTATTATTATTATTATTATTATTATTATTATTATTATTATTATTATTATTATTATTCTACCGCTTTTCCCACACTTGTGAGGTCGTGGGTTCGAACTGTGTCGTACATGTGGATTTGGTCCTGTTTTACGGCCGGATGCCCTTACTGACGCCAAATCTATATGGAGGGATATAATCACTATTGCTTGTTTCTGTGGTGGTTGGTAGTGTAATATTTTGCATGAATATGAAGAAGAAACTGCTGGAACAAACACAAACACCCAGTCCCCGAGCCAGAAGAATTAATCAGATGCGATTAAAATCCCCGACCCGGTCGGAAATCGAACCCGCGACCCTCTGAACCGAAGACCTCAACGCTGTCCATTCAGCCAAGGAGTCGGCCACACGGGATCCCAACACATATAATTAAAAATCAGTCACTGCTCGGTTATTTTCAAGTCAGAGCCTTTCTAATGTATAGACATAGCGTTTTGGCTGTCCCAGAATAACTTCAAGATTCAAAAGAATTCGTCCAATTGAAATATTTCACTGAATAGAACTTACTTAGATTTACCTCACTTCAGTGGACATTTCTTCGTAACTCCAATATTAACGGGGAGATTTCGTACATTCTAAATATGTGGTTTAAATGGTTCCAGGATCTTACAGACGGACAGTCAGTCCTATAGACATAGAAAGAAAAATGTTTCGGGTCTCGTCATGGTTGCATATAAATTAACGTTATTTATGGGATTCGCATGTGGACATCGACGAGGAGAATCTCATTTCGAGCCTGATTTCTGGTCCAGACAAAATTGTTCCCTTGACAGTTTTCAGTGGTTGAGATCGTGGGACTCCGTTTTCGAAGGAATATTCCTGTTGGGGAGAAAGTAATGTCAGCTGAACTGGTTTATTATCATACAGCTTTTGCGACCATCGCAGTGAGTTTCAGGGGAATCTGCCATAACACGCCACACAGACGATATTCTTTGAACTGTGTGGGAAGGCAGTGGTTATCTCTGTCATCAAGGTTGTGACGCCTTGCTAGCTTTCTTTTAAACCATCGTTCCATGAACTCTTTAGAATTTCTTTGCCTTTCATTCACCACAAACATTACTATCACGCAGACTGTTGCGAAGGTGAAGAATAAACCTAGTGAAATAAATGATGTGTTCGACAAAATGACATCGGTTCTTTCCAACTATTCAAAACATCTTACCTAAATGGTGGCGTTAGAAAATGCCTCCGCTAAGTAGCTAATGATGATGATGATAATAATAATAATAATAATAATAATAATAATAATAATAATAATAATAATAATAATTGTACCGGGCGGTACACCTCTACTCTGTTTATTTAAAAGTTGCGCCAGTTGAAACTCCTCTTCTGGAGGAAGGTTGAACTTTATCGATTCTATTAATTCTCTACTTTCTCAGAAGATGTCACCACGTGGAAAATTTTGAGTTTTTGAACTGTGTCACTTTTGATGTGTTTTTGTTTCGCTTGAAGTAAGAAGTGTGAACTTTCTCTTCTAGAGGACACTACTGAAGAATTACAATAGTGCAACCTAGTGCGAAATCAAAGAACTATTTTGTTGGAGAAATTTTTATTTCAAAAGTTTGTTTCTTGTTAAATTTCCTTCTGTTATTGTTTAAGTTGGCTGTATACCCCTCTTTTTCCCCTTAGTTTGGATCTAGCCAATCCCGAATTTCGTTAATTAATTTTCCACCAATAATGTGTTTCTTTTTCCTCTATGTAGGGGTTTCTTTTCCCGAACCAATAAAAACTTTGAGGGAGGGTGTTTTATTTCCCCTAACGCCTAGAATCTTCCGCGAGAGGATATAAACTGCTGATTTTGGGGTCTCCGGGCCACTTCTGTTCCATCTTTCAGTGTATTAAGTACATAGCAGGAGGCGGGAAGCGCCTCTTTCCCCGGCAGCGATCTACTACCAGGTAATGGCCTATTAATATCTTCTTTTCTTGCTAGGTCGGCAGTTTAACTCTCGCGGCGGGTTCGAAGCGTTTTCCATCATGTAACCTTTTCCTAAAATGTAACTACTCTTTTCTTCTTTTTCTTGTAAAGCTACATATTGGGATAGAGAGTGCTAACCCTCTCGAGCTCCCACTCACATTTGTTTTGAGGTGAACTTATTTTCTCAAACTTTTCTTCGTTTATGTAATGTAAAGTGTTCTTCTCTAAGTCACCTCTGTAGTATGGGATTAGCCCTTGCGTTAGTGGCCCAGAGCCAGATTAGGTTTTAAAAGCCAAGTGTATTAGGAGTGCAAGTTCGCCTCCTCTCAAGTTGTATTTTAGAGGTCACGTATTAATCTTTTCTCACCTAATAGACCTCAGTAGGTTGGGTATTTTACCCCTGTGTATATGTCCTTTGAGGACAACTTGAAAGTTGAGTTTGGTGTGGCCTGGGAGAGGCTTAACTTTAAGAGCGAGTGGCTCTTTTCTAAAACTGAGAGTTGTATGCCTCGAGGAGGCTTTGCTGTGTAATTTGGAGCAAGGGCTCCAGGGTTTGAGTGGGGTCTTCTGCCCCTTTTGTTGAACTTGGTATATCGTAAAGTTGAGCTAGTTGCTCAAGAATTGTGTTTTCAGGGCTCGAAGCCCAAATTCTTTAATCCCTGTAATTGTACATTTCAAGTTGTATTTCGGCTACTAAGTACCTGTTCTATTTGTTGTTACCTAATTTTGAAAAGAAAATATAACCTTGTTAAATTTTAAAATTTAATTTCTCTTTAGTAGCTTGAGACCTATTCACCACCCAGCACCTTCTTTCATGCTTAACTACCACAAAAACTTGGTAACAAGTGGTAGCAGAGCGTGGTTGAATGGGTCTCAATTTAGCCCCTTTTGACGGCTAAACATTGCTTTAATTCGAACTCTAACAATTGTCTCAGTTGCTGGAATTGTTTGAGTTTTTCAAAATTGTTCTGTCATCATGCCCGGCCCTCGCGATGTTCTCCTCCTTAACTATTTGCGCAAAGAGGAGTTGATATACGAGTTAACTATCAGAAATGTGCAATCTGGAGGCACGGTTGCAATCGACACCAACAAGCTTAGAGAGTCCCTTGATTTGCCCATTTCCATCCCCAATTTGGGAGAGAAAGAAATTGATGACTCTCTTTCCACGATCGTCGAGAATATTACTGGGCTAGCATCGGTAGTCAGCTTTTTTGATGAAAACGATCCATCTCCTAATCAAATTAAGCGTGTGCAAGGCAGGCTGTATCACTTTGCAAATAGAGTTAATGATCTATTGTCTCTAAAGGTGAATGACGTTCAGAGGAAGCAAGCTAATACGCTCCTTGAAACTATTTCTGAATTGTCTAATAAGGTCACTCTATTGCTAACCGGCGAAGCTCCTCCCAAAACTGATCAACCCGCCACGGTGAATGTAGGTAACGAGGAAGAGCCTCCTCAGGGAGAAGTCAATAGGATAACCGTTGCTGCTCAAACTATCTCTGCCCCATCGAACAACGAATCTGAACGCCGTGCGTCATTGAGTAACATCCGCTCTGAATTAACTTCCTTGCCCTTGAAACCTTTAACGACTATGACACCTGGGTTCAGCAGCTTGCCTCATCCATTGGCAATGTTGCTTAGAGGTATCTCTAAGTTTTCCGTCAACACCACCAGTGACGTAATTTCATTTTTAAGATTTCTAGTGGAATTTCAGGATCATGCCCTTGTGTTTTCTCTTTCCCCATGTCAAATTTTGCAAATTATCTATCCTTATGCTATTGGTGTTCTATCTGACAAAATAGTTAGAGCCATTGCCGAGCAATCTTCTATTGAGGATTTCCACGCCCATTTGCTAGCTAACTTCATCCCGGCTAGGGCCAGGTCCT
This sequence comes from Anabrus simplex, assembly GCF_040414725.1. Lineage (NCBI taxonomy): Eukaryota > Metazoa > Arthropoda > Insecta > Orthoptera > Tettigoniidae > Anabrus > Anabrus simplex. Next base: position 56,959,300 of record NC_090265.1, on the reverse strand, counting down.
CCCTTATTCAGAAATACTATTATCGGGTACAGCGCTTGGATGAAAACCTGGCAGACTTCATCCAAGATATTAAGTTTTATACTAGGGTGTTTGCTCTCCACTTCCCTGAGGATCAGATCGTGCAAGCTATTGTTGAAGGGATTTCACCACCCTACAGGTCATATTTGTGTTTCGCGGCGTGCCCGCAAACCTTCTCTGAACTGGAAGCATTAGCCGTCTCTGCGGAAGGAGTTAGGTATGCCGATTCCTTGCGTGTGGCGAAAGAACCCCCGCCTTCCTTCAGTAACACTCGGCCTCCACCTCGCCTACCAGTCAATCCCCGTAAATGTTATGCTTGTGGGTCGCCTGACCATCTGCGGAATAAGTGTCCTCTGATCAAGTCAAGTGGGACAAGGAATAGAGTAGGGTCATCACAAGGCTGTTTTAAGTGTGGGGCCTTCTCACATATCGCCAAGAATTGCCCAAACTCAAATAGCACCCCCTCCTGCTCAACTTCTGGTGCAAATTCCAGCTATTCCAATAATAAAAAGTGACTAGTGGCGTCGGCTGAGCCGACTAATCCATCTTCCCGAGACTTAGCCCCTAGTAAACAGGTTGTAAATGCAGAGAACGACCAGCCTTCAAATTCATCTTTTGAATGCCCTAAAGAGTGTCTTAGGATTGCGGCGGATACCCCCGCACCTGTTCCTTTTCTTAAGATTGAGTTAAATAACGAGCCTATAACAGCTCTCTTAGATTCAGGCAGTGTTTGTTCCATTATTTCGGCTGATTGGTATTCTAAATTGAAATCTGTTTGTAAACTCCCTGACTATGTCTCTTCTCCTGTTCAATATGTTTCGGCTAATTCATCTCCATTAGAAATTCTAGGTTCCTTACTGGTTAAAATTCGTGTTTTTAAGTTTACATGGAAAGTTAAATTGTTTGTGGCCAAGCGTTTGTCTTGCCCCATCATATTGGGAGCGGACTTCATTTCTCACACTGGTCTTGTGCTCGATCTCCAGTGTAGGTCGTGCATATTCAAATTTGCGTCCAATTGTAGAATTCCCTTGTTAAAGTGTAATTCTGTATCATGTTCATCTATTTCGCCTACCCAGGATGAGATGTTGTTAGACCTTAGACATCTACCTGAGGAGCAGGCTGATAGTATTCGGAAACTGTGTCAGTCGTTTCCCGAGGTGTTCTCTGATACTCTTGGTGTTACTGACCTTATTGAATACAAAATTGAGGTCACGGATTCAATTCCTGTCCGTTTTCCACCGTATAGGCTATCTCCACCTAAAATGAAGGCTCTGAAAGAAATCATCGATCAGATGTTGAAGGATGGTATTATTAGGCCCTCTAAGTCAGCGTATTCTTCGCCTATTTTTCTAGTCCCGAAACCCCAAGGAGGCTTCAGGCCTGTCATTGATTACAGGGCTCTCAATCGGAAGGTGGTGTTGCAATCTGTGCCCCTTCCCGACCTTCATTCTTGCTTCTCATGGTTTCGTAAGGCCAAGTTCTTCACCATCTTGGACTTGAATCAGGCCTATAATCAAATTCCCCTTGCCGAAGAGTCTAAACATCTTACAGCGTTTGCCACGGACTGGAATTTATATGAATACAACCGCGTGCCTTTCGGGCTCCCCACGGGGGCAGCTGTGCTCACTAGGCTACTAGATAGGGTCTTTTCCGACATCAAATTTGAGTACTTATATCACTACTTGGATGATGTCGTCGTATTTTCCGAAACCTTTGAAGAACATCTAGATCATTTGCGAGAAGTCCTCAATCGCCTTCGTAAGGCTGGGTTAACTGTTAAGTTGTCCAAGGTTGCCTTTGCTAAGCCCTCTATGTCATTCCTAGGGCATATTGTGTCACCTGATGGTGTAGCAGTCGATCATTCTAGAACACAGGCCATCCGTGATTTTAAACCTCCTAAGGACATCAAAGGTATCGCTAGATTCATTGGTATGGTGAATTTCTTCAGGAAGTTCATTCCTAACTTTGCTAATAGAGCGGCGCCCTTAAACCTTCTTCGTAGGAAAGGCATCAAATTCGAGTGGGGACCTTCTCAACAAGCCGCTTTTGAAGATCTAAAATTAGCTCTCTGTAATGCCCCTGTACTTGCTATGCCTGATTTCTCGAAGAAATTCATCGTCCAAACCGACGCATCGTCGTCAGCAGTAGCCGCAGTTCTTCTTCAAGAGACTGAACTAGGGAGGCGACCCATCGCCTATGCGTCTAGGACATTGTCAGCTCTAGAAGCAAAGTACTCCATATATGAGCTTGAAGGTTTGGCAGTCTTATTCGCCTTAGAAAAGTTCCGTCTCTATCTGGAACACGTCAAATTCGATCTGGAGACAGATAATCAAGCCTTAAGCTGGGTCTTAGGTAGGCCGCGTCGTACAGGTCGTATAGCCCGTTGGGCCATCCGTATTTCGGCCTTCCAATTTGATGTACGACATATCAGAGGTACTGAAAATGTTGTTGCTGATGGACTCAGCCGTATGTTTTCTAACGACGTCGAGACCCATGAACCGGTAGACAGTTCATCACCTCCCGAGTCCATGCTATCTGATGTTAATGCCATCTTAACTGATGCTCCCATGCTTTTTAGGGATATTGAGAAGTACCAACGTGAAGATCCGACGCTGGCTCCTATAATGGAAACCCTTTCTTCTGGGGAACATGCTGTCCCTTATGTTCTGAGGAATGGTGTTCTATGTTGCCCTTCGAGGCATGATAAGTTGATGAAAGTTGTTGTTCCAGCGGTTCTTGTGCCTATGATCTTCAAGTATTATCATGAGTCCCCATTAGGAGGGCATCTTGGTATCTTTAAAACTCGTGAAAAAATTCGTGAAATGTTCATCTGGAAAGGTATGGACGGTGAAATCCGTGAACTTGTAAAAGCTTGTAAATCTTGTTTGCTTAGTAAACCTACCACGTCCACTAAGGTAGGCCTTTTGTCTTCTCATCAAGCGGCGCGCCCCATGGAACGCCTGTATATTGATTATGTAGGACCCTTCCCCCAGTCGAAGGGAAATGCCAACAAATTCATCTTTGTGTGTGTAGATGGTTTTACTAGATTTTCCTGGTTATTTCCGACTAAGCTGGCTACCGCTCAGTCCACCATTACTTGCCTAAATTCTATTTTTGCTTCTTTTGGTCCGTGCCAATACATTGTATCTGATAATGCTAAAGCTTTTACATCAAATCTGTTTCGTAAATTCTGTTTTGACTTGTCCATCTCTCATGTAACTACATCTGCTTATTATCCTCAACCATCTCTGGCTGAACGGGTTAACCGTAATCTGAGGTCCGCACTCATTGCCTATCATCATGAAGATCCTTCCAGGTGGGACACGTCCCTGCATTGGATAGCTTTTGCTTTGAATTCGGCGGTTCATGAATCTCACAAGTTTACTCCAGCTTCTTTAATGTTTAAGTTTGTTCCCAACTCGCCGCTCTCTAACCTCTGGTCTTTGAATGACATTCTACCCGAGACAATAGATCCGGACAACATTAAAGATCTTTGGAAGAAGGCTAAAGCCAATCTTAAAGTGTCTCATGAAAAGGTTAGGGAAAGGTATGATCGTGGACGGAGACCCACCACTTTGAAGGTAGGTGACCAGGTTATGGTCAAAAATTTTGTTCCCGCGGGCAAGCTTGCCCCCAGATTTCATGGGCCTTGTATCATTCTCGATTTTCTTACGCCGGTTACCTTATTGCTAAGTAATCCAGCCACCGAGAGGATATTTAGAGTTCACCTGTCCCAGGTGAAACCGGTGTAATTTCTGTGTTAACTTGCTTCATATTATTTTGAAAGGATATGAAGGTTATATTTTTTCTTTTTTTTGAGTTTCACTTTTAAGGCATTCTGCCCCTTCTGTAATATTTTGGTTTTAGATGTAAGCATGTTTGTGAAACCTGCCCCGACCCATTAAACTGCCATCCTGTCTTTGCCACGGCCATTACCACGCTCCCGTCTCCTGCTCCACCTTACACTGTGGCTTCATAATAGTAAATGCCATGGATATCTACACGCCGCTGGCCCCTCAACCTCTCCACAAGCCTGTACCCTCAAAGAAAATGATTGTCCAACACAATTCTGCCGCCTAGCTTTAATGTTTCAGCGCCCCCGCAGCCGCGCAGCGCCGTGCAGCGACTGGGGAGGGGGATGGGCCCCCTCCTCTCCAGCGAGGACGACATGTGCACGGCGAGCCGGAGCTCACCTCCCGGCCAAGGCTGATGTGCGGCGCACGACCTGCTACATGCCCGCAGCCTGTATCTGTTCACCGCGGGCGCGGCGTACTTCAACTCCTCTGCTCCCCTCATAGTGCGGGCGAGCGGTATCTCAGGGTACTTGAGGGGTCCGAGCGGCCTCCGTTGCACGCAAGCTGCTACGGCCGGTCTGGCCATCCGACTCAATCTACATCAACTACATGGACAGTCACCATAAGCAATAATTACATTTGGGAATTTAACAACAATATTTGGTGGACATTGCAAAACTTTTCTTCACTTTTAAGCATTAAAGGTTTATCTTCAGAAATTCAACTACTACAACAGAAAAACTTTACTGCACCTGCAACAACAAAATTTTGAAATTGCAACCAACCAAATTACTAAAATCTTATAAATGCTTCCGCAATTAATCTTAATATCAACATCAAAACTTGGACCTTATTTTGGAAACAAAGCTTATGTTCTTCTGTGTTACCCCTTGGAGGAACTTTTGGGGGGGGGAGGTCTGTACCGGGCGGTACACCTCTACTCTGTTTATTTAAAAGTTGCGCCAGTTGAAACTCCTCTTCTGGAGGAAGGTTGAACTTTATCGATTCTATTAATTCTCTACTTTCGCAGAAGATGTCACCACGTGGAAAATTTTGAGTTTTTGAACTGTGTCACTTTTGATGTGTTTTTGTTTCGCTTGAAGTAAGAAGTGTGAACTTTCTCTTCTAGAGGACACTACTGAAGAATTACAATAGTGCAACCTAGTGCGAAATCAAAGAACTATTTTGTTGGAGAAATTTTTATTTCAAAAGTTTGTTTCTTGTTAAATTTCCTTCTGTTATTGTTTAAGTTGGCTGTATACCCCTCTTTTTCCCCTTAGTTTGGATCTAGCCAATCCCGAATTTCGTTAATTAATTTTCCACCAATAATGTGTTTCTTTTTCCTCTATGTAGGGGTTTCTTTTCCCGAACCAATAAAAACTTTGAGGGAGGGTGTTTTATTTCCCCTAACGCCTAGAATCTTCCGCGAGAGGATATAAACTGCTGATTTTGGGGTCTCCGGGCCACTTCTGTTCCATCTTTCAGTGTATTAAGTACATAGCAGGAGGCGGGAAGCGCCTCTTTCCCCGGCAGCGATCTACTACCAGGTAATGGCCTATTAATATCTTCTTTTCTTGCTAGGTCGGCAGTTTAACTCTCGCGGCGGGTTCGAAGCGTTTTCCATCATGTAACCTTTTCCTAAAATGTAACTACTCTTTTCTTCTTTTTCTTGTAAAGCTACATATTGGGATAGAGAGTGCTAACCCTCTCGAGCTCCCACTCACATTTGTTTTGAGGTGAACTTATTTTCTCAAACTTTTCTTCGTTTATGTAATGTAAAGTGTTCTTCTCTAAGTCACCTCTGTAGTATGGGATTAGCCCTTGCGTTAGTGGCCCAGAGCCAGATTAGGTTTTAAAAGCCAAGTGTATTAGGAGTGCAAGTTCGCCTCCTCTCAAGTTGTATTTTAGAGGTCACGTATTAATCTTTTCTCACCTAATAGACCTCAGTAGGTTGGGTATTTTACCCCTGTGTATATGTCCTTTGAGGACAACTTGAAAGTTGAGTTTGGTGTGGCCTGGGAGAGGCTTAACTTTAAGAGCGAGTGGCTCTTTTCTAAAACTGAGAGTTGTATGCCTCGAGGAGGCTTTGCTGTGTAATTTGGAGCAAGGGCTCCAGGGTTTGAGTGGGGTCTTCTGCCCCTTTTGTTGAACTTGGTATATCGTAAAGTTGAGCTAGTTGCTCAAGAATTGTGTTTTCAGGGCTCGAAGCCCAAATTCTTTAATCCCTGTAATTGTACATTTCAAGTTGTATTTCGGCTACTAAGTACCTGTTCTATTTGTTGTTACCTAATTTTGAAAAGAAAATATAACCTTGTTAAATTTTAAAATTTAATTTCTCTTTAGTAGCTTGAGACCTATTCACCACCCAGCACCTTCTTTCATGCTTAACTACCACAAAAACTTGGTAACAATAATAATAATAATAATAATAATAATAATAATGGCATATGGCTACCGCTGAGGTTTGGTGCAGATCTTTTTCCTAGTAGACGGCCTATAGGCGACCTGCATATGTGTGTGGATGTAACCCTACCTAAGGTGACTTCTAATGATGAAGACGGCAAACACAGCCAGTTCTCGAGCCAGATGTATTAACCAATAAGGTTAAAATCCTTGACCCGGCCGGGAATCGAACCCGGGACTCTCCGGACCAAAGACCAGCACGCCAACCATTTAACCATGGAGCCGAATGTGGGTTAGCTGAAGGCCATACGATTACATTCCATTCTTAATATGCTTAGCATTTAAAAGAAAACGAATAGCTTTATGTCTGTCTGTTAGGTCATTAGACTAGAGGCTGGTTGGATCCTCAAGTAGCACCACCAAAGGCTATGCGGTTATAAGGAAACCCCAAAAACCAATGGCAGCACCAAAATGAGGCGTACTAGGCAAAATGAGGCGTGAGGTAGTTTGCCATTGCTTTCCTCACTGGGTCAGAAAGTACTATTGCAGCACGACTGACCCTATGAGCAGCAACTTTCATAACACTCAGATGCACTAGTCATGCTCTGAATGTCATTACTCAGCACTACCCATACCCCAGCAACTTCCATATTGTCAGAGCCATGGATGTTGACTGGGACTTCAGTGGAAGCTACACTTACTCTGGCCTGTGCCAAGAGATGGATGCAAAAGTACTGTATCCATCAAGAAATGACAGCAGGCAGAGCTTTATATATATCTGTTTAAAGTCTCCAGTTTGTTGCTCAATGAAAGAAAATGGGACCATTTCAATGACTTTTTATATCTATATGATAATAAAGACCTACTGAAAGATGGCTGGATGATGTGGAGAAAGATTTAAGAAAGATTGAAAAAAGAAGAAGGAGGAAGCATGCTCAAGATAGGGCTGCATTTCTCGGAGAGTCCAAAGTCATCCATGAGCTGATAATGTATTAGTTTTAATCTCACTAACTACTACTATGATTATCGGAGACGCCGAGGTGCGGGATTTACTTATTTTTCTCCGCAGAGCCGGGCTGAGTGGCTCAGACGGTTGAGGTACTGGCCTTCTGACCCCCAACGTGGCAGGTTCCATCCTTGCTCAGTCGGTGGTATTTGAAGGTGCTTACATACGTCAACCTCGTGTCGGTATATTTACTTGCACGTAAAAGAACTACTGCGGGACTAAATTCCGGCACCTCGGCGTCTCCGAAAACCGTCAAAAAGTGGTTAGTGATATGTAAAGTAATTTTTTTCCGCAGGAGATCTTTTGCGTGCTGGTAAATCTACCGACGCAAGACTGTTGTATTTGAACACACTGAATTACTACAGGACTAATCCGGGATCGAACCCACCATCATTGATTTATTTACCTTAAAATACTAGATCGGTTTTAAAAAGGAAACTGCATTTTGATTGAATATTTCCATATATGCCTAAAAGCAAAGTAAAACACAAAGTTATGTACGTACAGGCATGAAGGCCCTTGGAGGGATGGAAAGTAAAGGCTTCCACTATCCTTAACTTCGACATTTGGTCAGGTAGAGTGGTCAGCTTAGGGCATGTGCACCTCCGGAAATGGAAATCTCCTTTCTTTAATTTTTCTACTTCCTGGCTGGGAATCAAACCTACGCTCGAACCCACTTCCTTCCGGACCGAGCTCGATAGCTGAAGTCGTTTAAGTGCGGCCAGTATCCAGTAATCGGGAGATAGTGGGTTCGAGCCCCACTCTCGGCAGCCCTGAAGATGGTTTTCTGTGGTTTCCCATTTTCACACCAGGCAAATGCCGGGGCTGTAGGCCTACCTTGATTAAGGCCACGGCTGCTTCCTTCCACTTCCTAGACCTTTCCTATCCCATGTTCGCATAAGACATTTCTGTGTCGGTGCGAGGTGAAAAAAAAAAAACTTCCTTCCGGGTGAGCTGAGCACGTCTGTACCACGAATCCATTGACTTGTTGGGGAACAGCTTGCCATTCGGCTCTGAACAAACCCAGACCTTTTTTTTTTCTTTACGTCGCACCGACACAGATAGGTCTTACGGCGACGATGGGAGAGGAACGGCCTAGGAATTGGAAGGAGGCGGCCGTGGCCTTAATTAAGGTACAGCCCCGGCATTTTCCTGGTGTGAAAATAGGAAACCACGGTAAACCATTTTCAGGGCTGCCGACAGTGGGGCTCGAACCCACTATCTCCCGATTACTGGATACTGGCCGCACTTAAGCGACTGCAGCTATCGAGCTCGGTCCTTTATTAATCAACCAGAACATTACTGAGACTGATAATAATAATAATAATGTTATTTGCTTTACGTCCCACTAACTACTTTTACGGTCTTCGGAGACGCCGAGGTGCCGGAATTTAGTCCCGCGGGAGTTCTTTTTACGTGCCAGTAAATCTACCGACACGAGGCTGTCGTATTTGAGCACCTTCAAATACCACCGGACTGAGCCAGGATCGAACCTGCCAAGTTGGGGTTAGAAGGCCAGCGCCTTAACCGTCTGAGCCACTTAGCCCGGCTTACTGAGACTGACCTGTTAGCTGAAGTGAGTTCTGTCTCTTTCATCTCCACTATATAGATGACAGTACCTCTGCAACTCTACGAAAACTAACCCATCGATTATAATTACCTGAGTGTCAGTCCTAAATGCATTGATTGATTGATTGATTGATTGATTGATTGATTGATTGATTGATTGATTGATTGATTGATTGATTGATTGATTCTCTACGAAAACTAACCCGTCGACGATAACTACCTTGGTGTCAGTCCTAAATGCATTGATTGATTGATTGATTGATTGATTGACTGATTGATTGATTGATTGATTGATTGATTGATTGATTGATTGATTGATTGATTGATTGATTGATTGATTGATTGATTGATTGATTGATTGATTGATTGATTGATTGATTGATTGATTGATTGATTGGCTGGCTGGCTGGGTGGGTATTACTACAATACTCCACATGTGCACAAAAAACTGACAGGGAAACTGTCACCTGGGTGACAGACCTAACTGCAGATCTGTGGTGGTTGGTTAGTTGTTTTTTTTACTGCGATATTTCATGCCTTTGCCCTCATGTGCACTACAACTATCTGCCATCATCATCATCATCATCATCATCATCATAAGAAAGTTTTCATTCCCCTTCCTGATGGGGACGGGGAAAAATTAATTTCGGGTGGCTATTTCTAGCCGGGTGCAGCCCTTGTAAGGCAGACCCTCCGGTGAGGGTGGGCTGCATCTGCCATATGTACGTAACTGCGTGTTATTGTGGTGGAGAATTGTGTTATGTGTGGTGTGTGAGTTGCATGGATGTTGGGGACGGCACAAATACCCTGTCCCTGAGCCAGGGAAATTAAAACATTTAATGTTAAAATCTTCGATCCGGCTGGGAATCGAACCCGAGACCCTCTGGACCAAAGGCCAGCATGCTAATCATTTAACCACGGAGCCGGACCACCTAGAAGGTTACGCCTTCTCTCTGGCCGGGAATCTGCTACATTGGTGACAGCTCTAAAGCCAAGCTGAGTGGCTCAGACAGTTACGGTGCTGGCTTTCTGAGCCCAAGTTGACAGGTTCAGTCCTGGCTCAGTCCTTCGAAGGTTCTCAGATACGTCAGTCCCGTGTTAGTAGATTTACCGATACATAAAACAACTCCTGCGGGGCAAAATTCCAGCACCTTGGCTTCTCCGAAAACGGTAGAAGTAGTAGTAGGACGTTAAATCATTAATATTATTAGTTCATCCCTAAATGCAGATCAGTACTGATTGATGGTGATTGATTTTATAAACTTAGTGGAGAAAAGAGTTTCAAGTGTTCAGGATATGTTGTCCCAGGATGTTAGCACAGTACCTAAGTGAGATTGAATCAAGGTGCAGAAAACCTAATGGAGTGAGCTCGCAGTTGCAATCAACAGTATTTACATCGGTCTGTTTTCAGACCAACTTTGCTTTACGGAAGTAACAGACATGAAAGTAGCGATAAAGATTGCTGGTACAAACCGGTGAGAGCAGTGGCAGGAGGGCACTCGTAACGAGGAGATAAAGACTTAAGTTAGGAATGAACTCGATGGATGAAGTTGTACGCTTAAACCGGCTTCATTGGTGGGGTCATGTGAGGCAAATAGTGGAGGATAGGTTACCTAGTAAACCTACAACCCGTTTTCCAGTCAATGACCGGGTCAGGGATGGAATGAATGAAGCCCCCGTCTTGCGGCGAGGATAGGAATTGTGCTGGCTGCCGAAGCCTGCCGCACTCCACTGCGGTATTGATTAGTCACTGACAGATGAAATGAAATGATAGTGGAGAGTGTTGCTGTAATGAAAGATGACAGGGAAAACCGGAGTACCCGGAGGAAAACCTGTCCCGCCTCCGCTTTGTCCAGCACAAACATCACATGGACTGACCGGGATTTGAACCACGAAACCTAGCGGTGAGAGACCGACGCGCTGTCGTCTCAGCCACGGAGGCTACAACGATAGGTTACCTAGTAGAATAATGAAATTTGTTATGGAAGGTAAAAGGAGTAGAGGGAGACCAAACCGACTATAGTAAGACTCAATTTCTAACGATTTAAAGATAAGAGGTACGTGTAACTAAACGAGGCCACCGAACTCGTTACAAGTAGAGGATTGTGGCGGCGATTAGTAAATTCACAGAGGCTTGCAAACTGAGCCCTGAAAGGCATAATAGTCTATAATGATGAGGTACGTATGTATTTGTGTACGTTTTTAACAAATCTGATCGACCTGTCAAAGTAAACTAGATAAGAGCCTCCTGGCTAGCACCTGCTCTCGTACCGAAGTGTCTGTGCCAGTATGGGCCGTGTCATCCCAAAAGAGGAGGGAGGGAAGTCTCTCCTTAGGATACAGCCCCCATTGTGTGCCGCCACCAACCAAACTTTGAAAGTTAACGTTTAACGAAAAACATACTACGTTTATAAGAGGACCTTGATTCTTGGTAATTTCCGTTCTTTTGAGAGACTGTGTTTAGACAAGAACCTTAGACATAAAACCGTAATATTCCAACCTTCTTTCCTTTACCCACCAGTTCGGTGCGCAGTGGTTCTTTTGGAAGGTGTGGTACATTGGCCGCCATGTGAACACCGAGTGTTTACACAGCACATGGTTGCCGTTAGCCGAGCCCAGGCATGTCTGATAGCTCCCAGATGTGGTGGCTCTCGTCAAGGTGGGTGTTCGCTGAATCGCAGGTCGAGCCAGTTATCTTTCATAGTTCAGGGTCTTCACGGGTAAACCTTAACAGAAAACCACAATGTGCTCATCAATGTTATAAATAGATGATACCTTATTCTCATGATTGGGATGATCATGATGATTGCTGTTTTAAGGGGACAAACACGGAGGTCATTGGCCCCGATCTTGTACTCAACTAGTCTCTTTGACATAAAATAAAGTGTAATTTTTAAAATCATTTGACTACAATGTTGTATTTTTTCTTATTTTAATTACGAATTATCTTTGTCCGCCTCTGTGCTGTAGTGGTTAGTGTGATTAGCTGCCACCCCCGGAGACGCGGGTTCGATTCCCGGCTCTGCCACGAAGTTTTTGCTTTTCCGTGGTTTCTCTTTTCTTCTCCAGGAAAATGCTGTGATGGTACCTAAATTAAGGCCGCTTCCTTCCCTCTTCCTTGTCTATCCGTTCCAATCGTATCATCCTCCCACAAGGCCCCTGTTATAGCCGATGAGGCCGCTTGGGCGAGGTACTGGTCCTTCTCCCCAGTTCTATCCCCTAAGCAAATTCTCACGTTCCAGGGCACTACCCTTGAGGCGGTAGAGGTCGGATCCTTCGACGAGCGCGAGGGAAAAAACCAACCCTGGAGGGTAAAAGGATTAAGAAAAAAGAAATAAATAAATGAAGAGAAAGAAATGCAGATGAATTGTCTTTATAAATTGAATTTATTCATTTGGGACAAATGCAAATTCCCAGCCCCCGAGCCAGAGAAATTAACCGACCCAGCCGGGAATCGAACCCGGTGCCTCTCGGACCGAAGGCTACTATGCTGACCATTCAGCCTAGGAGCTGGACAGTCTAAAAGTTAATAATAATAATAATAATAATAATAATAATAATAATAATAATAATAATAATAATAATAATAGTTTACTACTTTTACGGTTTTCGGAAAGGCCGAGGTGACGGAATGTCCTGGGGGAGTTCTTTAACATGCCAATAAGTCTAACGTCAGGAGCATGACGTGTTCAGCACATTCATATGCCACCTGACTGAGCCAGGATCGAACCCGCCAAAATGACTTCAGAAGGCCAGCGCTCTAACGACTGAGCTACCCAGCCCGACTAAAAGTTTCTGCCAACGAACGATGGCCAAATAAAGGAAAGCAGTAGCGTAGCCAGGATTTCAGTTTGGGGGGGGCCCATTTATTTTGATAGGTGACCAAACTTCCAGAGTTTAGGTGGTATAGAATACCTAAAAAGGAAATGAGTGTCCTTGGATCCAAGTAAGAGTGGTGGATTCGTGCGGATTCCGGAAGCTAATAGTAATCATCATCATCATCATCATCATCATCATCTTCTTCTTCTTCTTCTTTTTCTTCCGTTTTTCCTACATCTGTGGGGTCACGGGTGCGAACTGTGTTGCACATGTGAATTTGACCCTGTTTTACGGCCGGATGCTCTTCCCGACGTCAACCCTATATGGAGCGATGTAATCACTGCTGTGTGTTCCTTTGGTGCTTGGTAGTGTAGTATGTTGTCTGAATATGAAGAAGAAAATGCTGGGACAAACTCCAAGTCCCCAAGCCAGAATATAAATATGGTAATTTTATTATAATAATGGTCATGTGATAAGCTATTAAGAAGTGACATTTTATACGATTAATGCGGCAAAGAAACACACACATACACGTCCAATAAAGGTTTCTCGCCCTTCTCCATGGCTAGATGTTGAAACCAAGAGAATGATGGCCCACCGTGACTCGTTATTTCGACATTATAAAGAACCCTTAGATGACACAGACTTCGAATCTTACCGCATCTTAAGAAATCGCACAAAGCAGTTAATCAGAAATAAAAAAATGTGCATATTTCCGGAATTTAGCTAACAACTTTAATTCTAGTCGCGCATGGGACCAATTTAGAGCTCTGGGAATAGGAAAACATGAACAGAGCCAGACAACTCCTGACATTCTACTTGACGAATTGAACGATTACTCTAGTAGAATAAATATTCAACCTACCCCAATTAACTGCACCGAATCACCGCCCTCCCCTCCAGCCAATCCACCATTCACATTTCACAGTGTCACAGAAAATCAGGTTAAAAAGGCTTTGTACTCGATTAAATCAAAGGCCACGCGTGTAGATGATAATCCTATTACTTTTATACATAAAATTATTGGTGCTGTCCAGCCTATACTGACGCACATACTGAACTACTGTTTACTAAACGGAATTTTCCCTACTGTCTGGAAAACAGACAATATTGAATATTATACTGGTACCTAAGAGTTTAGACCCACAATCTCTCTGACATTCGTCATGTGTTCATACTCCCTGCGCTTTCTAAAGCCCTTGAACGTTTAGTATATGAGCAAGTTCTGGAATACCTAAATAAAAATGCTCCTTTGGACCCTTTGCAATCTGGATTTAAGAAGGGTCACAGTACCGCGACAGCACTTTTGAAGGTAAGAAGAAACGCTATAGACAAACGACTGCTCACTAAACTTATCATTCTTGACTTCAGTAGCACCTTTGACACTATAGAAATTTCGACTATGATAAAGTAAATGGAACTGCTAAATGTCGACCTGGCTGCGCTTAAGTTTCTTAGTTATTATTTGAGTAACCATCAACAGCGTGTAACAGTAAACGACAAGGCCTCTAAATGGAAAATGAAACTTAGTGGTGCCCCGCAGGGCAGTATTCTAGGGCCCTTACTTTTCTGTATTTATATCAATGACATACCATCCGAGACAGGAAATAACATATCGACACTGCAAGACAAGATATTAACAATGACCTCTGATGACTCAGTATATATGCACAACGAAATTCTCTTATACTAAACTCCACAAAATTTTAGGCAATCATAATTGGACCACGAAAATTACTGAGCTGATCTAACAATGTCGCAATCCCGCCTATCCTACTTAATGGGAACATTATTCCCCACAGTAAACCGGTTAAAAATCTTGGCTTAATTATGAATGAAACACTTGATTGTTCTGGTCAAATGAAAGAAATACGTAAAAAAGACTTTTGGAGTGCTTCACCCTCTTAAACGGCAGAGGGATATATTTTCATTTGAGCTAAAGGCAAAACTAATACAGACACTCATTCCCCCTATTCTTGATTACTGTTACGTTGTATTAGTTGATATGACGAGAGAAGAAACACTTAAACTTCAACGAGCACTGAATTCCTGCCTGAGATTTATTTACAACATCGGGTACGATGTCATACCACCCCATACTATCAGGCTGTCTCATGGCTGAAGCCTGATAAACGTCGGCAGCTACACACTTTAACGATGGTGTTTAGGAGTGTTAGCTGAAAGTCAGCCACTGTATATTTCTTCTAAATTCACCTTTTTATCATCATTTCACAACTTAAATACACGTTCTAGATCCTATCATTCTATTCCACTGCACTGCACAAATACAATTAATAGATTATTTGTGGTGATCGGCGTCACATTATGGAATTCCCTGTCAGCTCAGGTCAGAGAAACTAGCTCTTTATTAAGATTTAAGGTCACCTGCCGAGACGTCCGACTCGTTGGCTGAATGGTCCGCGTACTGGCCTTCGGTTCAGAGGGTCCCGGGTTCGATTCCCGGCCGGGTAGCGGATTTTAACCTTCATTGGTTAATTCCAGTGGCCCGGGGGCTGGGTATTTGTGCTGTCCCCAACATCCCTGCAACTCTCACACACCACATAACACTATCCTTCACGACAATAACACGCAGTTACCTACACATGGCAGATGCCGCCCACCCTCATCGGAGGGTCTGCCTTACAAGGGCTGCACTCGGCTAGAAATAGCCACACGAAATTAAATTAAACCTGCCGAGACTACCTGCTGAGGACAGCTGACTGAATGGTTGACATGTGAATGTGAGCGTGCCTGAGGATGTCATTTTTAAGAGTTTTTAATATTGAAATGAAATGGCGTATGGCTTTTAGTGTCAGGAGTGTCCAAGGACATGTTAGGCTCGCCAGGTGCAGGTATTTTTATTTGACACCTGTAGGCGACCTGCGCGTCGGGATGAGAATGTAATGATGATGAAGACGACACATACACCCAGCCCCCATGCCAGCGAAATTAACCAATGATGGTTAAAATTCCCGACCCTGCTGGGAATCGAATCCAGGACCCCTGTAACTAAAGGCCAACTCGCTAACCATTTAGCCATGCAGCCGCACTTTTCAATATTAATTTAGTTAGTAATGTATTTAAATTTATTTTTAAAACTATTAATTTATGTAGTTTTAAAGGTTTTACGTACCTCAGTATTTTATTTAAGATTCTGATTAGTATGTGGTTAAGTATACGAGAGGGCCTCGAGCCCTAACTTCGCCACTGTAAAAAAGGCACTAATAAATAAATAAGTAAATATAGAATTTAAGAGGTATGGGGATAGATATTTTGTTAGTTGGTAAAGAAAAATATATGTCACAACATATGCTAGGGAGTGTTTACCTTGTCCTATTAGTTTCCCTAGCGGTTAGGGCAGCGCAGTTGTGAGCTTGCATCCGGGAGTCAGTGGATTCGAACCCTTCTGTCGGCAGCCCTGAAAATGGTTTCCCGTGGTTTCCCATTTTCACACCAGGCAAATGCTGGGGCTGTACGTTAATTAAGGCCACGACCGCTTCATTCCCACTCCTACGTCTTTCCTATCCCACCGTCACCATAAGGCCTATCAGTGTCGTTGCGACGTAAAGCAAATTGTTAATTCGTTTCCCTCGCAAGCCTGGGGTGCAGAATATAGTAGCATTAAGTTACAGTTTTATGACGCTAATATTCGTATGTATAATTTTTATTAACGTGCCAGAAACCAGCGACATGGAGCTGTTGCCATTTCAACACCGTTTTCAGGGCCCCCGACCAAAGTCGGGATTTGAACCTGCGAACTCGGACTCAGAAGGACAGCGACTCAACCAACTGAACCACATGAAAAGGAGGCGTTTGTGATTATTGTTATAAATAGATTCAGTTAGTTTGTTTACACAGGTTTTATGAAGAGCATTTATTAAGGCGTACGTTTTCCAACTGTCCTAAATGCACGAGACCGGACGGAAGAACTAGCTGGAAGCTAAAGAGCCTTGCAGGGGTGTCGCTTCCTTCTCTGTACACTTTTCCAAACCAAACTCCATGGCGAAACAGCCCCGAAGGGCCATCGCCTACCAAGAGACCGCTGTTCAGCCCGAAGTCCTGCAAATTACGAGGTATCCTGTGGTCAGCACGACGAATCCTCTCCGCCGTTATTCTAGGCTTTCTGACTGGGGCCGTTATCTCACCGTCAGATAGCTCCTCAATTACAGTATAAGCTCGTGGGCTGAGTGTACCTCGAACCAGTCCTCAGATCCAGGTAAAAACCCTGACCTGGCCGGGAATCGAACCCGGGGCCTCCGGTAAGAGGCAGGCAAACTACCCCTACACCGCGGGGTCGGCTTGTTACTTTTAGGTCACCTTATTTTAGAATTAGACTCAAGGCATCCTGCATTCGATGCCCGCCACTGACAGAGTTAAGAAAGGCATGGGATCGGGAAGATACAGCCTTGTTTGTGGGTGCAATAGAGTTGGCCATGAGTCTCCCGTGATCGAAATATCTACGACCTGGCAGGTAGTCACCTTCACGGGGCGTAGTACCAAAGTGGTTCTTTTCTTTTTTTTAGCAAAAAAATTAAATGAAGATTCTACTTCCTCACAAACGAAGAACGATATTATCAATTTTACGAACAGTTTCAAATATGCAGCCGGTTTAGAGCACAGAAGCTATGATTTCGATTGTTGGATATAATTACATGGTAACAATCAAAACCATCAATATCTACAGAAGATCCGTCACCGCACTCGGTAGGACCGGCTTTCTTTTCATATCCACCGGGCGAGTTGGCCGTGCGGTTAAGGGCGCACAGCTGTGTGCTTGCATCCGCTTCGAACCCCACTGTCGGCAGCCCTAAAGATGGTTTTCGGTGGTTTCCCATTTTCACACCTTAATGACAGCTGATGGCGGAGCTGTTGAGGATCCAACCAGCCTTAGGGCTGAAGACTGAACATACAACATACAATTAAGGCTACGGCCGCTTCCTTCCCACTCCTAACCCTTTACTTTCCCATCGTTGCCATAAGACCTACGGTGCGACGTAAAGCAAATTATAAATACAAAATAAAACATCTTTTCACAACCCCTTCCACGGAAAAGTTGTATCCACGCTACTGGCCTAGACTTGACCACTGATATTATTTCGTGGGTACGCCACTGCATCCACTCACCATTTAAGGTACAAGGTAAGCCCGAAGAATGGTTGATACTCAAAATACACCATCATAAATGATGCGGTTATTACTCAAAAGTACTAAAGAAAGGTAAGGCACGCGACCTAGTGTTTTAAGCAGAATCTGTATCAATAGAACGTGACTTCCCATTTTAAAAATGTTTCATGCATCGACTGCGACTCAAGCCTCGGCCGTCTTGATGAGAAGATAGAACCATTGGAACTGAGTTATCACGTCCGCTAATTACAAGATAGTTACATGCACGTTTGATGGTGCCATTTGAAGTTCCAATCAGTCCCCGGGCATTTGACAAAATATATGGACCTACCTATAGAACTAAGGTACGCATCTGCGATCTGTCTTGCTATTAGAATTTTTTTTTTAAATCATAACTTACCGAGGATGCACATTATTTTGCCCTTAGTGACAAATAAAGTTATTATATGGCACAAAATGAGAAACTAACGTGCAGATCACTATCCTGTCACAGTCTTCCGAACGCTGCAACTTAAACACAGCACATCTTTCAACCTCGGTACAACCCCAGTTTCCTGGAACTGATCTGCAAAAGCTGGCACGATGTTGTTCAACTGTTTCTGGCTGTGGACCCCGTTATCTCGGTGGTCACGTTCCGGCCCCCTACTGAGTAATCCCTGGCTAATTGCCCCTTTCCTCATCTTTTGGCATTTGTCAACACATTCCCAGTACTGAGGCCTATACAGTGAAATATCCCCGCGCATCACAATCCTAAGTGACTTCCTTTCATTCAAGCAGTACAAATATGGAGAATTATGAATGGCCGTATTGAGCCCTGCTAGTATATTCTTTGTCGCTACGTTAATTCGTCATTTCGGCGTAAGTTTTAAGTTGTTCGTATCGTACGTAAAACAACGGCTGATCCTCGCTCTAGTTTCAGGAAACATTTTGGGGGGGGCCCGGCCCCAGTGGGCCCCCCCCTTGGCTACGCCAGTGAAGGAAAGTATGATCACTCATTATCAAGGACAGGATTTTGGTGACCTAATAAATGCCGAAATCCTGCTGCTACAAACAGTTTCAAGTTCATTAACTACGTCTTCATTGATTTAGTTTCCTAATTTCGTGTCCTGCCTGCATTCATTTCTTGATGGTTACAGTACTTTTGTATCCATCTCTTGGCACAGGCCAGAGTAAAGTGTAGCTTCCACTGAAGTCCCAGTCTCATCCATGGCTGTGGCAATATGGAAGCTGCTGGGGTATGGGTGGTGCTGATTAATGGCATTCAGAGCACAACCAGTGTGTCTGTGTGTCATGAAAGGTGTTACTCATAGGGTTAGTTGTGCTACAATAGCACTGTCTGGCCCAGTGAGGAAAGCAATGGCAAACTACCTCACTCCTCATCTTGCCTAGTACGCCTCATTTTGGTACTGCCATTGTTTTTTGTGGTTTCGCTATAACTGCATAGCCTTTGGTGATGCTATTTGAGGATCCAACCAGTCTCAGGGCTGATGACTTAACAGACAGACATTTTGTGTCAAGGACCAATAATTAATATCTGCAACTATAACCCCAATACACTTATAAGTAATACAATTGGGTTCAAGCTATTAAGATATCCAATAAATTAATAAATACATAAATAAATAAATAAATGCTGAAAACAGGGTATAAAATGGCCTAAAAATCCTGCGAGAGAATAATTAAAAAATATTAAGGAAAATATATTTTTACCCAAAAAATAGTGAAGATAATTCTGCGCTAAATCATAATGTTCAATATTTGGCAGCACACAAACTCCAGTTCAACATCTGATGCACGTATCTTACTCAGGGGCGTAGCCAAGCGGGGGTTAATGGAAATTGACAAGAAACAATAAAATATATACACTGACAGACATAATTGCAGAACCAACAGATCTATTGAATCTATTTTCTAAGAAGCCTTGAAAGTTGGATTTTAGATTGTAATCGCAACATACCATTCGCTGTAAAACTGTTGACCTTAATCGTATTGTTCTTGTTCTGTACTTTAATGTAAGACTTTGTAGTGTACTACAATCTGAATATCAACATAATTCACTTGTATCCGTGTCCTTATAATGACAATAAGTTTTACATGCGCGCACCACACACGCACAAGCACCTTCATTTGTCTTTCATCATCATTTCGTAATTTAACCCCCCACCTTCTAACAACCGATCCTGGCTACGCTACTGATTTTTTACTGTAGATATATTCGGAACTGCAGAGTCCGTCCGCACCTGCATTCTTGGTCGCATCTTGTGATAGCGTTGATAGTATTCACGATTCAGAGACAATATCCATAATTTATGAAAGTTTTGTCTATATTATCCTATTAAAAATAAATAAACACATTCCTCCTCAGTGGTATAACATTCTCTTCTCGCTTCAATACCTAGTCATACGGAATGGTCTGTTTTACAGTGTGATGGTGTGAACACCCAAGGCGTGTTTTCTCAAGAACATGGCCTTGGACATTGCAGTTCGCTTGCATCAACAGCTAATCCGGGCGGTGCAGTAGATCATCATACAAGAAACGGGAAGCCCGCCGAGAAGAGCGCCATTACATCACCATCATGGTGCAGGTGGATGCTGTGGAATCCTCCTCAGTTTGGTCATCCATTACAACGTTTTATGCGGTTTTACTTATGAAATTCCTACGTTATTGCTCTACATTCCGAGACGACAAATACGCATAATCGTACCTGAATGATTACGACAAGACGACTTGGAGTCTAATGAGCCTTATAATTTGCAGTTCCAGCGATTTTATTTTGGCAAAAAGGGATCCATTTTAGTTTAATTACTACCTAATTATTTTGTATTCATTGCATATTTTGTTTTATTAAAATCTGAATAGTTCTGTTAGAATTTGCTTAATGTAGTTGTCTCAGAGGGTAACAAAACTTCTACCCTCAAACTAATGTGATTCAGTTGTCTATTGACAGTATTAATATGAGCTAACAAATTTCCTAAATAATCATATGCAGTAATAGTATCAATTAATAACTAACGTTATTGGTTTTTACGTCCTACTAACTACTTTTGCGGTATTCGAAGATGCATAAGTGCCGGAAGTTTGTCATGCAGTTCTTTTACGTGCCAGTAAATATACCGATGAGGACATTGAGCACATTCAAATACCATCGGACTGAGCCAGGATCGAACTTGCCAAGTAATAATAACAATAACAATATTATTTCAATAATAATAGTAATAATAATAATTATAATAGTAATGTTTACTTCTGTGGTGTAGTGGTTAGCTGATTAGCTGCCACCCCCGGCGGCCCGGGTTTGATTCTCGGCTCTTTCACGAAATTTGGAAAGTGGTACGAGGGATGGAACGGGGTCCTCACAGCTTCGGGAGCTCAACTGAGTAGAGGGGAAGGGGTCAATTCCCACCCCAGTCATCCTCGAAGTGGTTTTCCGTGGTTTCCCAGTTCTGCTCCAGGCAAATGCCGGGATGGTACCTAACTTAAGGCCACGGCGCCACGGCCGCTTCCTTCCCTCTTCCTTGTCTATCCCTTCCAATCTTCTCATCCCCCCGCAAGGCCCTTGTTCAGCATAGCAGGTGAGGCCGCCTGGGCGAGGTACTGGTCTTCCTCCCTAGTTGTATTCCCCGACCCAAAGTCTCACGCTCCAGGACACTGCCCTTCAGGTGGTAGAGGTGGGATCCCTCGCTGAGTCCGAGGGAAAAACCAACCCTGAAAGGTAAGCAGATTAAGAAAGATTTTCTTTGTTTACAATTGGCTTTACGTCGCACCGACACAGATAGGTCTTATGGCGCCGATGGGACGGAAAAGAGCTAGGAGTGGGAAAGAAACGGCCGTGGCCTTAATCAGGGTACAGCCCCAGCATTTGCCTGCTGTGAAAATGGGAAACCACGAAAAGGCATCTTTAGGGCTGCCGACATTGGGGTTCAAACCCACTATCTCACGGATGCAAGCTCGTAGCTGTGGGCCCCTAACCGCACGGCCAACTTGCCCGGTGAAATAATAATAATAATAATAATAATAATAATAATAATAATAATAATAATAATAATAATAATAATAATCCACAGGAAGTCTATCAAATCACAGATACAATCATAAGAAGGCGATTAAAATTTTACGGTCACGACAGAATCGATAGTAATAGAACAACAAACCACAAAAATTGACTAGTATATTCCATTGGAATATTGCGACAATCCTCCTCTGTGCTATAACAGTATCACCCAGTGTCTGAATCACAAAAAAATTTTCAAAGGATCTTTATAAACGTGTCAGTGCTGAACCTGCCGTAATCACGGCACTCTTTGTCTTTCTGACAGCCTGCGTTTGATGTAGGAAGATTTCAGAATATATAAAATAAACAAAATTTTACTACAAGAAACTGATATTAACCAAGAAAGCAACAAGAAAAACAAAATTCAGAACCTTAATAAACAAACGCAAATTTTCTGGAAAAACTGAACTGAAAGAGAAGCCTACGAGGTGAAGAATGCAAACACGAACTCAGCGAACTGATGAAGAGGTACAAGCTCCTCGGTGGGACATTTTAACGAATAATAATAATAATAATAATAATAATAATAATAATAATAATAATAATAATAATAATAATAATAATAATAATAATCTGTTGAATGTCCCTTCAATTTCTGTAGATTTTAGAAGACACGAGACTGGCGGAATGTTGTCCCTCAGAAATTCCTGAACTCGCCGGCAGTCGATATACATAGAAGTCGCTTTTAAACACCCTCAATTCGTCACTGAACTTAGTTGTAATTAAATAAATAAAATACCTTAATTCTTGATTTGAGAGAGGCAACATTCTAATTTTTGGAGTTGCATTTCTTACGTCATGTTGTCGTGGTCTAGTTGTTTACAAAGAAGTGTCTCCATCCATTGTTGTCCAGGGGGTCGAAACAATGATCTCCACTACTTCAAGACTACTGGGAATGTCTCGATTGGAGTTGACTGTGCCCTGTGTAGAATGAGAAGAAAAGAAGTGATTTTGATTCTTCTTCTTCTTCTTCTTCTTCGTCTTCTTCTTCTTCTTCTTCTTCTTCTTCCTCCTCTTCCCCTCACACCAAAAGAGGTTTTTCTGCGGTTTCTTATTTCAACTTCAGGTGAATATATGTATGGTCCATAAAGGAGAGATTACAGCTATTTTCTTCCCACGTCTAGACCGATTTCATGATAATAATAATAGTCCACACTAGTTGCACAGTCTTGCTATTAGTCGTTCCTTTGTTCCGAAGACAGATGGTTCCGTTTCGGCTGTAATAAGAGGAATTTTAGGGTATTAGAGTGAGACACTTCCATGTTGCTGGCTACTGGCACACTGACAAACTGCTATGGGACAAAATTCGGGCACGTCAACACCTTCAAAATTCATTATACTGTAGTTGATGGGATGTACTATGTTTTATTCCTGAGGAAATGCATTATAAATGAATGACATTGTCGTAGTTTGTCGCCAACGCAGCTGTATCTTGAATACAATGTAGGCATATCGTTGTCATTTAAATTTTCCCGTAATATTGGAATCCCTTTGACTATGATAATGATGTCAATAGTATTGCTGGCTATAATAGAGTAGCCTGTATCAATCTCAAGTTCAGTTCATTACGGTTAACATATTACTGTGGTCTATAAAGGAAGTTATTTCTGTCCTCATAAGTGTCCGTGACTGATAGCAACATAATAGTCAAGTGCCTGAAATGATTCAGCAAAAACCGGGCGAGTTGGCCGTGCGGTTAGAGGCGCGCGGCTGTGAGCTTGCATCCGGGAGATAGTGGGTTCAATTCCCCTTGTCAGCAGCCCTGAAGATGGTTTCCCGTGGTTTCCCATTTTCACACCAGGCAAATGCTGGGGCCGTACCTTAATTAAAGCCACGGCCGCTTCCTTCCAACTCCTAGGCCTTTCCTCTCCCATCGTCGCCATAAGACCTATCTGCGTCGGTGCGACGTAAAGCCACTAGAAAAAAAGATTCAGCAACAGCAACAACAACAGCAACTACGAATGACACGTGGAAATTTGCATTATGAGATGCGAGAATGGAAGTTCTCGGTGTAACCAAAGCACTGAAGAAAAGAAAGTCTTCAAAGATGTTTCTCTTTATTCAGAATTTGTAGTTTTTGTGCGTGTAGCTTCCTGTTTCCAGCTGTTGCCAGGTGAGCCCCACGTGGTGCAGGAATACTGTTTATTGTTCCCAACTGTCAGGCGAGGCGTCCCATTAACCTAGCCCATACCTTCTTCTCTCCCTTCTTAAGTTATTTCTGCAGAGCCGCGCTGCTCGCTGCTCTCACAGTATTTTTAAATAGAACAATCGTAACTCACTTTGTAATTGGCTGATTGGCTGAAGTTAAACGTGCGTTGGATCAAGGAGCATTTACCAACTGCAGTAAGATGTAATGCCATGGACTTATTACTGATTCTCTAATTTCTTACGCACGAGAGCGATTGGAATAGACAAAAAAGTGGCTGAATGGTTGGCTAAATTTCTAAAAAATAGAACTCAGGGAATTAGAGTAGGTGAAGCGTTATGTGATCCTGTAATGACTGAGAGGTGGGTCCCACAAGGCAGTGTTATTGGACCTCTGTTTTTCCTTATATATAAATAATATGAGTAAGGAACTGAAATCACAGATAAATGCATTTTTTGCAGTTGATGTGATACTGCATGGAGTAATAAATAAGTTACAGGATTGTGAATGACTGCAAAACGACCTAGACAAAGTTATGAGATGGACAGCAGATGGTTAACGGGGTGAAAATTGGGTTGCACGTTTCAGAAAGAGGAGAAGCCCTCTGAGTTTTAACTACTGTGTCGATGGGTATCACTAAGTACCTAGTATCTCGTTGTTAATATAATGAAATATCATCCTTGGGGTAATCACATAAGACGAAGCCCACTCTATTCGGTTACACCGGGAACCTGGGGAACCAGCAGTGCGAAAAGTTAAAGAAAATGGTGTTATAGTAGTATAAAATTCGGGTTAAATAATTTAGGTACTAAATGAAATGATATTCATTTTTATGTTAAAGTGTCACATCTAGCCTATCTTTATCTGTGAGATCTCTCATGGCCTTCCGTGTGGTCGTCCTGCTCGAAGCGGCGTGCTTGTATCGTGCTGCCATCCGGCGGTACGGCGCGGAGTCACACATTTGATATACGGTAACACCAATTGACCATATTGAGTTATGCAACCATTGGCCAGGAGGAATGTTTTAGGAGGGGGAACTAAGGATAGCTGTGACGTAAAGTATTACTGTATTTCAAATGTATTCTGCCAAAGGCAGGATAAGTAAACTCAAATTATGAAGATAACACAATTAACTCGCTGACGATTTAGGACAGGTATTATAATGAGGGTTTAAACTGAAGATGGAGTTAAACCGATATTGAGTCTTATAATGGCCGGCCTAAGTTAAACTGAGGTGAAGAAGTTAATATACGATCTTGGTAGCAGTGACTTGCAAGAAAAGATGCTATCGATAATGTTTTGTTTATTTCTTGTAGGAAAAATGGCGCATGAAAGCAATAAACGTCGTCCTAATTTTACTTGTAAGGAAATAGAATTTCTTGTGCAATTAGTACAGAAGTATTTATATAGTCCGTGAAACAGTGACCTTATGAATTCCTCCGAAATCTCCCATTGTAATAAACATACTACGGGAGGCATAAAACCGTAATGCTATTAGTAGCTGCCTGAGGAGTTCTACAGCATGATTTCTGAAATAGAAGGAAGTTACTTTATTTTCTAAAATTTGCACTTTTGACATTCAAACAGTTCAAAAAGTCATTTTTACATCCTTACCTTTTCGTTGCATGTTTTATTCTAGCAACGATTTGCTGAATTAGGGTTATGACAGTCTGTTTTGAAAGCCTAAACCTATTTACAAACTATTTTTCATTCCATATATGAAAGTGACTTGCCCTTGCTCGAAAAACTCGTGGTGCCCGTGGTCGTTCAATAATTTGAACCACTTCTTCGTCATCGCTTAGTATTTCTTCAAATATCCCAAAAATATCTTCGAGATCCATTCGTTCTGCCACGTTGTAAGGTGATGTATTCTTAAACTTCAGTTTAAACGGTAGATGAGTGGCAGTAAAATTAGTCTCTAGTTAAACTTAAGATTAAAAACAGATAAATCGAAGTTTAAACTGAACGAACAGTTTAAACCTCTATTATAATACCGGCCTTTACTCTACTAAACAATTCAGTTGGCAGGAACGGTGGCGTCAGGGAGCAGCAAATTTTGTCTAATGCTATATTTTGTTAAGAAGGAAGCCATACTTTCCGATGACGACTCAGCTAAATGTAACACAAGTTCAATATAAATGAATGAAAACCTACAACCTGTGTTCCAATCAGTGACCGGGTCAGGGATGGAATGAATGAAGTCCCATCTTACAGCAAGGATAGGAATTGTGCCGGCAGCCGAAGCATGTCGCACTCCTCGGGGGCAGTGATTAATGACTGACAGATGAAATGAAGTGATACTGAAGAGTGTTGCTGGAATAAAGATGACAGAGAAGACCGGAGTACCCGGTGAGAAACCTGTCCCGCCTCCGCTTTGTGCAGTACAAATCTCACATGCAGTGACCGGAATTTGAACCACGGAACCCAGCGGTGAGAGGCCAACGCGCTGCCGCCTGAGCTACGGAGGCTTCTACAAATTAATATATTACACTATAACATACCTGTAAAAATACACACTATTAAATCATGAATAAATACACACTATTAAACAAGGAATAAATACACACTATTAAATAAGGGATAAATGCACACTATTAAATAAGGAATAAATACACACTATTAAACAAGGAATAAATGCACACTATTAACCAAGGAATAAATACACACTATTAAATAAGGAATAAATACACACTATTAAACAAGGAATAAATACACACTATGAAACCATGAATAAATACACACACTATTAAATAAAGAATAAATACACACTATTAAATAAGGAACAAATACACACTATTAAATAAGGAATAAATACACACTATTAAACAGGAATAAATACACACTATTAAATAAGAAAAATTTACACACTATTAAACTAGGAATAAATGCACACTATTAAACAAGGAATAAATACTCCCTATTAAATGAAGCATAAATACACGCTATTAAATAATAAATACACCCTATTAAATAAGACTGACATGTTTCCTTCTTAAAAGAACATCATCATATTCTATCAAGTCACACTCAATTTATATTTATTTTTGTCTAAACACCTCGGAATTTCAAAAATGGATCTTATGTTAACGAGGTCATGCTTTGTCCAAATATTGTGTGTGACTTAATAGAACATACAAGAAATAGTACTAGTCTATCTAAATCCAACATCATCGTATACATATTCACACAGAACTTAAGTACTTCCAATGCTTAACACTACAGCTTACAATACTATAGGTTGAGCTTACTACCAGCTTAACATTAATAGTGATAACTTAATACATAATTAGACAATAACAATAACTGCAACAACAAGAGTACGACGAGCAATTCCACGAAAAGAAAATATTGCAGGAAATACGATTAGCTTAACAGTATAAATCCAGCATCATAATATATATGAGAATTCACACAGAATTTAAATATTTCCAGTGGTTAACACTACGGCTTACAATACTATAGGTTGAGTAGTAGTACTAGCTTAGCATTACAAGTAATGAAATGGCGTATGGCTTTTAGTGCCGGGAGTGTCCGAGGACATGTTCGGCTCGCCAGAGGCAGGTCTTTCGATTTGACTCCCTTAGGCGACCTGCGTGTCATGATGAGGTTGAAATGATGATGAAGAGGACAATACACCCAACCCCCGTGACAGAGAAATTAACCAATGATGGTTAAAATTCCCGACCCTACCGGGAATCGAACCCGGGAACCCTGTGACCAAAGGCCAGCACGCTAACCACTTATCCATGGTGACGGACAGCATTACAAGTGATAATAAAGTTAAAACCTAACTACCCAACAACACCAACTACAACAACAAGAATGTAACTACCCTCATTATTAATGTTCAATGATTTCACACAACCAATCGGTCAATAAGTCAGTGGGCGAAGCTATGATCACTGAACATCATCATTTTTTGAAACATATTTTCCACAAGTGTCTCGAACAGTGCTCATGTGAAGGATTGATTCCAGCATTACTTAGCGCGGGAGGTCCCTAGCAATGATATACGTTTGTGGAAGGTAAAATGTGGGTAAATTCGCCATCACAGAAGAATGACAGTTCTCTTAAGTGTGATGTAATTTTTGTCCAGCTCGTTGGGGACACGAGAGGAAGCCCGCATTGCCACGAGTCCACCGCAGCCTGCTCCACATTGACTCACTCTGGCCAGTATCCCGCATGTGTGGTCTGCCTTGTGGCCAGCAATGTACGAGGTGCAGCATCACTTCACCTCAAATCTACACAGAAGCCTCATCCTCAGAAACATCCTAGTTTACTAACTGTAATAAGAGTTATACAGCACACCGATCACAGCAATAACCATTCCACACCGAGCGAGTTGGCCATGCGGTTAGGGTCGCGCAGCTGTGAGCTAATCTTCTTCATCATCATCTCGTAGTCATATTACATTTGGAAGGACGTGTGGTCGATCCTTGCAAGGAAATCGGGAAACCTAGCGACGCACTTGTACCGGGTTAAGTGGCTCAGACGGTTGCCTATTGGCCTTCTGAGTCCAATTTTCTGGCTTCGTAGTATTTTATTTCTATTTGGTACAATTTGCTTTACGTCCCACCGGCACGGATAGATTTTATGACGACCATGGGATAGAAAAGGGCTAGGAACAGGAAGGAAGCGACCGTGGCCTTAATTAAGGTACAGCCCCAACCACGGAAAACCATCTCCAGGAGTGCCAACAGTGGCGTTTGAACCCACTATCTCCAGAAAGCAAGCCGACTGCTACGTGATCCAACTCGCTCGGTATTATTATTATTATTATTATTATTATTATTATTATTATTATTATTATTATTATTTCCGCCTCTGTGGTATAGTAGTTAGCGTGATTAACTGGCACCCCCGGAGGTCCGGGTTCGATCCCTGGCACTGCCACGAAATTTGAAAAGTGGTACGAGGGCTGGAACGGAGTCCATTCGCCTCAGGAGGTCAACTGAGTGGAGATTCCCACCTCAGGCATTCTCAAAGTGGGTTTCCGTGGTTTCCCATTTCTCCTCCAGGCAAATGCCGCGTTGATAAATAATTTAAGGCCACGGCCGCATCCTTCCCTCTTCCTTGTCTAGCCCTTCCTATCTTCCAATTCCCCCTCCCCACACAAGGCCCCTGTTCAGCATAACAGGTGACGCCGCCTGGGCGAGTTACTGGCCCTCCTTCACAGTTGTATCCCCAATCGAAAGTATCACGCTCCAGGACACTGCCCTTGAGACGGTAGAGGTGGAATCCCTCGCTAAAGTCTGAGGGAATAACCAACCCTGGAGGGTAAACTGATTGAGAAAGAGATAATTATTATTATTATTATTATTATTATTATTATTATTATTATTATTATTATTATTATTATTATTATTATTATTATTATTATTATTATTATTTTAAACGTCATATTTCAAGATATTACTAAAATGAAATTGGCCGCACTTGTTAATGTGCTACGACTTTGGAGCCAAGCTCTGCGTTCGGGAGACAAGTGGGTCCGAACCCCACCGTCATTTGTCCTGACAGTGGTTTTCTGTGGTTTCTCGTTTTCACTTCCAGGCAGATACGTCAGTGGAGGATCATCAACTAAATCCGAACCGGACAAGGCAGATGTGGATATCTGCTACACAAATGGGGATGGGCTACCTCTGCAAATTGTGACTGTGGTGCCTCCTTGGCCCGTCCACCACATTGTCGCTGACTGTCCTCTTCGTGCTTTCAGAGGAACGATAACGGACATACATCAGTTGAAACATTAAAATAGGTCAGAGAACTTGACCTAGAATTGTAAGATTGTACGAGTTTGTGACTGTGAACATTTGTCCACAAACTTTGTATATTATAAATTGTATATGTTAATATGTACATTAAGAAAGAAAGAAACAAAGTATTTGGAAAGTTTTGAAATGTGGTTGTGGAGAAGAATGGAAAAAGTGAAGTGTACAGATAAAGTGAGAAATGATGCAGTGCTAAGAAAAGTACGAGAGAAGAGACACCTGATGAAAACGATAAGAAAGAGGAAAATATTGTCTTCAACAGAGGGTGATGGAGGGAAATATAGATGGAAGAAGAGGATGAGGAAGAGGAAGGTTTGGAATGTTTGTTAACAGATGTCATACAAGGGAGAAGCTATGAACAACTGAAGCAAGATGCTCAGGTCAGAGAATCATGGAGGCTGTCCAGTTGATACCTGTCTCAAGACAGATTCACAGAAGAAGAAGAAAATTATGTAAATAACTTAGATTCATAATACGATAAATAAATAAATAAATAAATAAATAAATAAATAAATAACCGCGGCAGTTCCGAGTTATAGGCCACATCCTATTCCTTCCACCTCCTTGCACAATAGGAACTGCCCCAGCATTTGCCTGGAAGTGAAAATGTAAAAACCGCAGAAAACTATTCTCAGGACAGCCGACAGTGGCGTGACACTTGCACGGAGATGGAATGTGTTGACATTTGTACGGAACGCCAAATATTCCTGGATATTACTAAGCATGGGTATGTCAAACAGTGACACTTGCATGGAGGCTGAAGGAGAGTTAGAAAGTAGAAGCAGGGTAGGGGAATTCTCACGCGGAAGGTAGATAAATAGGTAGATAGATTGAAAGATTGAAAGAAGCCTTTAGATTGCATTCGATACCTGGTGACAACTAGTGTTTCGTGTTGAACTGGTGATAATTAGTCCCTTTTCGGGCAAAAGGTTGTATCTCACAATGCTCTTCCTATCCATTATTTTTCTTTGTCTGGTCACGCCTCCCAGCCACATATGGAAGTGCAGTCCGTCAGAACAATTTTCATTGTGTTCAATTTCATATGCTAACGTGTAAAGGAAAACGAACCTTAAGTACAATATACTGTAGGAGTGTGTAAATAAGTCATGTAAACGTTCATACTTAGAGTGCGGTACGGTAAGGATCATTTTCCTTTATACGTGAGTAAAGGAGAATGAACACAACAAAAATTGTTTTGATGGACAGAATATCCATATGTAGCTGGGAGGCGTGACCAGTCTTAAAGAAAATAATGGATGGGAAGAGCATTGTGAGATATAACTGGTACACTGTGGACTATACCTCTCAAGATCAACTGACTTATTACCGCGTAGTTTTCAAGAAAAGTTAATGTAAAGGAATAATAATAACAATGGGTTACCTCCCACTAACTAATTTTACGGTGCCGGAATGTTGTCCCGCAGGGGTTGTTTTTGGTGGTGATAAATCTACACGGGGCTGACGTATTTGAGCACCTTCAAATACTACCATATTGAGTCAGGAACGAACCTGCCAACGGGCTCAGAAAGCCAGCGCCTTAACAGTCTGATCCACTCAGCCAGGCTTTAAAGGAAAACCAAAAATGATATGTAATATAGTTTCAGGAGAGGCAAGTCATGTTTCCAATCCGGATGAAGCGACGAATGAAGTGAGAAAAAGTGTAACAAAAAAAAAAAAAAAAAAAACCGTGCGAGGGAAGCAGAGAGTATATCAACAATTTACACCGAAGAGGTAGCCAGCTCTTCAACCGAGGCTATGATAAGTACTGTAGGTATCTGTTAATATCGGAGTATATGGAAATACAGTCCGGCTCCATGGTTAAATGGTTAGCGTCACAGGGTTCCCGGGTTCAATTCCCAGCAGGGTCGGGGATTTTACCATAATTGGTTAATTTCGCCGGCACGGGGGCTGGGTGTATGTGTCGTCTTCTCCTCATCATTTCATCCTCATCACGACGCGCAGGTCGCCCATAGGTGTCAAATCAAAATACCTGCATCTGTCGAGCCGAACTTGTCCACGGACACTCCCGGCACTAAAAGCCATACGCCATTTCATTTTTTTCATATGAAATTACAGAGCCTCCGTGGCACAGGCGGCAGCGCGCCGGCCTCTCACCGCTGGGTTCCGTGGTTCAGATCCCGGTCACTCCATGTGAGATTTGTGCTGGACAAAGCGGAGGCGGGACAGGTTTTTCTCCGGGTACTCCGCTTTTCCCTGTCATATTTCATTCCAGCGACACTCTCCAATATCATTTCATTTCATCTTGCATTCATTAATCATTGCCCCAGAGGAGTACGACAGGCTTCGGCAGCCGGCACAATTCCTATCCTCGCCGCTAGATAGGTGCTTCATTCATTCCATTCCTGACCCGATAAATGACTGGAAACAAGTTGTGGATTTTCATTAAAATACAGGCTATTATACGTGCAAGTGTTCCAGCCCCGTTCGACCCCACCCGTCTCCTGAATGCAGAGCTTCGGTCCATAGCCCTTGGCCACTCCGCTCGGC
Source organism: Anabrus simplex (assembly GCF_040414725.1). Lineage (NCBI taxonomy): Eukaryota > Metazoa > Arthropoda > Insecta > Orthoptera > Tettigoniidae > Anabrus > Anabrus simplex. Next base: position 56,927,090 of record NC_090265.1, on the reverse strand, counting down.
AAAGGCGATATCCTACACCGGAACCCTTATTTTGAACCTCTTAAAAAGGAACAGTTCACACTATTCGCATAACAACACTCTGTTCCATGTTTTCTGAGGTTTTCTTTTTTGTGGTTAATCACCCAGCTGCAGACTCCATCCTTATCGCCAGCTGTCGTTATATTGTGGTGGCGTAAACTGTGAGAACCTTCAATTGGGAAGTCCCAGTACAACAGGAAAATCAAACTCTTTTCGCTACAAAATCTTCATTACAAACCCTGATCATAATGAAGATGTGGCGAACTCGTACCACAGTCTTCCTGGAAGACGAGCGTACTAACAGCACCACCAACTTCCTCATATCGTCCTTGAAAAAGTTGTGGCGCTAAAGTAGATCGCAAATTAGCTCAGCCCGACTCGCTTGGTCTTTCGTGAATTTTAGACGCTGAAATACCTTTTCCTTAGAATTTTCCACAGTGTACAGTAGCGTCTATTACCAGCAGAAATCCTTATTTTACTTCCTCTTCTGCCTCATTCTTGTACGTCACCAATGAACTCAAATATTTAAAGTTATCTACCTCTGTCTTTCCCAGATACTCATCCATTTTGTTTTAGTAGCATTTACAAGTGTTGCAAATTTTAGCCTATTCTTTCCTTGATTTTCTCTGAATGCATTTATGCATGTTTACTTCCTCACCAATGCATCTGAACTTCTTAACGCTTCAGTCTGCCCAACAGCTCATTCCCTAGATGGAATTTAATTATCTGCGTTATGTAAACTATATAGTTACCGAGCTCGATAGCTGCAGTCGCTTAAGTGCGGCCAGTATCCAGTATTCGTGAGATACTAGGTTCGAACCCCACTGTCGGCAGCCCTGAAAATGGTTTTCCGTGGTTTCCCATTTTCACAACAGGCAAATGCTGGGGCTGTACCTTAATTAAGGCCACGGCCGCTTCCTTCCCACTCCTAGCCCTTTCCTGTCCCATCGTCGCCGTAAGACCTATCTGTATCGGTGCGACGTAAAGCAACTAGCAATATATATATATATAGTTAATGTACAGTCTGATAAGATCTAGAACTACTGAAATTTACTCTTGATTTTTCTTCCTCGAGAGCTAATTCTTCTTGGTCATCACTGTCAATTATTCTGACTAAATACTTCTTCAGCTCTCCACTCCCCCGCTGCCCCCTCCCTCGCTTATCGAGATAACCGAAATTTCGATTCCGATGCGTTTTATATTTTAACTTCGTTCTGTAGTAAAGGGGAGGACAAGGAATTCAGAATTAAGGCTTGATCTTTAAAAGGAAGCCATAATTTCTGGTTTCGGGTTAGTTAAATGTAAGTTAAAGGCTTTCTTTAAATCTGTCGAACACACAAATTTAATATAAATATTAGGCACACTATAACATACCTGTAAAAAGAAAACTCTTAAACATTTTTTTTGCTAGTGGCTTTACGTCGCATCGATATAGGTAGGTCTTATGGCGACGATAAAATAGGACAGTCCTAGGAGTTGGAAGGAAGCGGCCGTAGCCTTTATTAAGGTACAGCCTGGTGTGAAAATGGGAAACTACGTAAAACCATCTTCAGGGCTGCCGACAGTGGGACTCGAACCCACTATCTCCCGGATGCAAGCTCACAGCCGCGCGCCCCTAACCGCACGGCCAATTCGCCCTGTACTCTTAAACAAATATGTCATTCTTTGTTTAATAATGTGTATTTTTATTCTTAGTTCAATAGTGTTTCTTACAGGTATGTTATAGCGTAATATTTATAGTGAACTTGTGTGTTCGTTCATTTTCCTATACACCTTCGCATACGAAAATGAACACAACGAACATTGTTCTTATGGCTGAATATCCCTACGTGGTTGGGAGGCGCGACAAGTATTAAGGAAAATAATGGTTAGGAAGGGCATTTTTATATACGAGGCATTGGTTCTTCAGCGACGAATATTTCCTTCTTCTACGTGTAGGCAATGTGATATGAAAGTTTGGCCTACCTAAATGTTGCATCTTGTATATGTATTTTTCTTCCTCATATTGATTCTGAAGTATTATAATGTAAACACAGCCAGCCGAAGCAATGATTGCAATGTAAAATTCTGTATGAATTGTTTTTCTAACTTCAAACACCAAACTTCCTCAATAATTTTTTATCTAAAATTTCCGTAATCCGAAACCGTAATCCCTTAAGTGAGGTTTCGTTGTGCTGGTAAATAGAGGCTGATAAAACTGACCATAGAAGGCAAGAAACGTGGACGAATGGGGAGAAGATTATCTTGGATGTGCAACCTCCGACAGTGATTCGACATCCAAGATACAAGAGATACAGAATAGGAAAATATACCCTACTGTATTATGGTTGCCAACCTTCTGTGAGGGACATGCAGAAGGCGGGATGTGAGACTAAAAGAACATTATCAGAATTTTGTGAAATTATTCAAAATATATCAATAAGGAAAAAAAGGCTCCCAAATATAGAACTAAGTGGTGTGGTGTGGTGTGGTGTGGTGTGGTGTGGTGTGGTGTGGTGTGGTGTGGTGTGGTGTGGTGTGGTGGCTAATGGAGATATATAAAAATAAGGAGATGAGAGAGAAACATAATGTAAATCATTGTTTACTGTGTAGAGATATAATGGAAGAGACTCATCTATTGAGAGTATGTAGGGGAACTGATGCACTTAGAATGAAATATTTTGGTGATGAATATAAATTAAAAATAAAAAGAGAAAAGGAAATCTATACTATAGCTAAATTGTTAAACAAAGAATCGATCACACCACGATGAACAGCAAAGTTCTTTTTGGTATTTTAATAAGTATGTGGCAGAAGGAAATGAAAAGAGATTAGCTCTAACTAAAAGTATGAAAAGAAACCAAGAACATGGTTGTAGTGTTATTGCTACTGTTAAAGCGTTAAATTGCACGTGAAGCTGCTTAGCTTGCAATAGATGAACTGTGTCTTACTCAGCTGCCGGAATTCCGTAGCTCTTGGGTGTCTATTGTAAACTGAGGACTCATAACAAGCAAATAATCGCGCCAATTACACTCAACTGTCGATTAACCGGGATAATGTAGGGTTAAGGCTTCCCGGATAAGTAAAATGGCGGTTAAACCGCAAAAAGTTAAAAATAGAACAGGCGTACTGAAAGTACAGTTAAAATGATAATAAATTATACTACTGTATTGTTTGTATTAAGTTACCCAATACGTTGCAGTAAAATTAATTGCAATTAATAAATGGAAAAATAAACACCTCTTTTTGTTGAAACTAATAGGCCTAAGGCAAAGAAACATATTCAGACTACCTAACTTTACTGTTTCTGAAAATAACCGTTCATGGTTTTCTGCTTTTGTACCGAGAAACACTTTTTTCTTTATTTTGCTTCTCAAGTTTCTCAAAACAACTTTTCGGTGATGAGAGCATCATCCTGATAATACTATTTCGACCCTTTGTAATTCTGTATTACTGTAACTCCTAACACTCTTGCATTTTTAGTGTTTTTGATATCCCGGTTAAGCCGCAACGCGGTTGATCCAATTGCGGTAAATCGAGAATTGAGTGTAATAGTATAGGTAAGATACATGTTGTCCTAGACAATAAAACACTGTTAATGCCTAGGAGAAAATAAATAGCTTTCATTTTTAAAGCTACAATTTAGAAATTATGTGGAAATAGTAATTAGGTGTAAGTGAAATGTTAACGTAGTAGTAGGTAAATTTGAATGTAATAAGAATATTATGCATATATCAGAATAATGAATTGCGATAAATGCTTACTCTCTTCCCATTTCCTGGCGATCTATTCTATTCTAAGAAGACGGTACCAGAACGAGGACGGTAGTCATGCAGCACCCTCACCTTGCACGTTGTGCTGCGCTTTTCAAGCAAGGCTAGGCGATATTTTTAACGGCTACCGCACGACACGGCTCGCTCTTGTATTAAGTTTCTGGCGAGATAAGGAGCTAGAGCCAATAATCGTAAATCCAATTTTAATAGCGTGTTTCAATCAGACGGAATGAAGTGTCAAGGTAGACTTTACATAGCAAGGAGGGGATTAAAGCGCCTGGGCCACCTTCAGTGAGAGTGAAGTCATTCCATTAGGTAGACGAAATTTACTTCGTCGGAAATCTTTATGTTACACTCTATTCTGGACAACGTTAAGGTGGCAGTAACTTAGGTTTGGGTGAAAAATATCGCATTTCACCGTATGCCTCGGAATCACGCTAAAGCTTATGTTAATTTTGGGATCATGTAATTTTCCTGGAAAACCATTTATGATATCAAAATTATTGTTAAAGCTTTCAAATATTTCCGATGGCCATTTCCCGTAACTTCTTCCTCCTCCCATTTTCTCAGTTACCTGGGGTGGGCACTTTGTGTGGATTTAGCCCAGTTTTATAGATGATTCCTTTCCTGGCGTCAACCCTATATGGATGTATATGTTCACTATTTCTATGCTGGTTCGAAATGTGTTGTGTTGTTTCTACATGGTGTATTCATGATGACGTAACATCAGCGTTTATGGTGGACGGCAAATGGATCAATTTGATATAAGGAACCGTAGACCGGAAACGTTCGAATCAAAATTTATTAATAATGAATCGTTTCGATAATTTCTTCTTCTTCTTCTTCCCCGCCTGAATGCAGCAGTGTACACAGTGGTACTCAGAGATATACTACCCACGTTCCTGCAACACATCCCACTTCGTCAACGGATGTGGTTTCAACATGATGGAACCCCACCTTACTTTGGAACGAGGGTTCGTGAACACTTCGATCAGACGTTTCCTGCAAAGTGTATAGGAAGAGGAGGTCCTGTTTCGTGGCCCGCTCGTTCACCTGATCTCACCCCACTTGATTCTTCTTGCAGGGCTATGTGAAAAGCCTTGTGTGTGAGACACCTGCCGAGACTGAAGAGAATCTCTTGGCAAGAATTCTCGCTGCCTGCGACGCTGTTCAAACGATACAAGGGATACGACAGAACTTTGTGCGACGATGCCATGCGTGCATTGACGCAGAGGGACGTCATTTCGAACATTTGTTGTAAATGGAACAGCTTGTGAAGTTTGTGCAGGTAAACGGGCTTAAATGAGTAGAATTTTGCTTAAATTTTGACTCGATCGTTTCCGAAATATGGTTCCTTATATCAAATTGATCCATTTGCCATCCTCCTTCATCCATGAACCTTTGTAACATCATCACAGATACACTCTGTATATGAAGTTGCGTATTAAGACGAACACAAACACTGAGCCCTCGAGCTAGAGTAATTAATCAGACTTGCAGGAAATCGAACCTTGGATCCTCTGAACAGAAGACCATTCTTACCATTACGCCAAAGAGTCGGTTTTTTATTGTCATAAGATCAATGGAGGTTTTTTCTGTAAAGTGTTTTGAAGTATGTCACTTTTGTGGCATTGTATCTCAGAGGGAAATTAAATGCATTCTTCTACCGTTTTTCCCACACACACAATGGAGTCGCGGGTGCAAACTTTGTCGCACAAGTGCAATTAGCTGTGATTTACGGTCGGATGCCTTTCCTGACGGTAGCCCTATTTGGAGGGATGTAATCACTATTGTGTGTTTTTGTAGTGGTGTCCGCCTCCATGGCTAAATGGTTAGCGTGCTGGCCTTTGGTAACAGCGGTCCCGGGTTCGATTCCCGACAGGTTCGGAAATTTTAACCATCATTGGTTAATTTCGCTGGCACGGGGGCTGGGTGTATGTGTCGTCTTCATCATCGTTTCATCCTCATTACGACGCGCGGGTCGCTTACGGGCGTCAAATCAAAAGACCTCCACCTGGCGCGCCGAACATGTCCTCGGACACTTCCGGCACTAAAAGCCATATGCCATTTTATTTCATTTTTTCTGTGGTGGTTGGTAGTGTGGTGTGTTGTCTGAATATGAGGAGGAGAGTGTTGGGACAAACACAAACAACCAGTCCCTGAGCCAGAAGAATTAATCATACTCGATTAATATCCCTGACCCTGCCGGGAATCGAACCCGGGATCCTCTTAACCAAAGGCCTCAACGCTGATCAGTCAGCCAAGGAGTCGGAGAGAGGCAAATTAAAGGACATAAATAATTATGTATTGCAGTAAAGTTGTTACTCTTATGCTCACTAATGAAGTCTCGCAGGGCAAACTGGCATTATAAAAAGTTGTTTTTTTCGTCTCCTATTCAAGCGACGGGAAACTACCTCACTCCTCATTTCCCTAGTACGTCCCGTTACAAGATGATATTTGTATTTTTATTATTATCATTATTATTATTTCATCTATGTTATTATTATTATTATTATTATTATTTCTATACTATTATTATTACTATTATTGTAACTATTATTATTGTTCAATTCAATTCTGCAATGCTTGTCGCTGGCGTGATTATAGTCAAATTGTTATGTATATATGTGTGTGTAGATTAACACTAAAAACATGTACAGTAAGAGTTGCTGTATATCAGATGTGGATGTAGTGTGTGTAATAACTTGTGACATTGTAACATTGCGAAATACTGCTGGAGTTATTGCCGAGTCATCGCTACGTCATCGTGTGCATTTAGCGGTGAGCTCACTTCGTGGGAGATACCTAGGATGCCGCCGGCGATTTCATCATTGTATGTAACATTTGTCGCAAGGTGGGAGAAGATCATAGTTATTTCTGGAGATTGCGTAGGTGTGTCAACTAACGCCTATATAAGGTGGCTGTATCTCGTAGTGAGAGTCATTATTCTACTGGAAGGCGAGGCCACAGTTGGTCATTAACTGAACGAGATGGAGAGGCCTCAGTCGGTCATTAATAATTAGTCAAACGGTAGGTGAACAGTGAAGAAGTCAAATGGATAAGTGAACAGTGAGGAGTCAAGTGGAAGGTGAGACCTCAGTCGATCAGTTCAGTTATAAGGATACACTTACCAAGAAGTCATCAGGATGGAGAGAAATCAGTCACATGGATACATCACCAAATTAGGCTTGACACATCTACAGTAAACACCAGATCAAAGGAATACGTCGTAATTACACTCAAAGTGTTGAATGTACAGTCACGTGAACCATTGAGGGATAAATTTCGTGTATAATTGTTTAATGTCCGGTCAAGAAGAATTCAAATTCATGCCTAGTTTCTTTCAGTTGCAATGTCATAATTTCATATTCTCATGTGTTTTATCGCAGCAAGACTTACTACTTTTTCTATACAATTTAAAGAATATATTTTGTTCGATCAAATTAATGTATTGTTTCATTTTTGGAGTAGAATCATATAACCTCAAATTTAATGGGGAAACCGAACGCCAATCTCCTTTTCCCAGAACTTATATGGTATGTTGTCAAAAGTAAGCTTATTACCCCACACCCTTTTGGTTTAATTTTTTTCATATCAATATTGTAAATTATTATTATTATTATTATTATTATTATTATTATTATTATTATTATTATTATTATTATTATTATTATTATTATTATTAGAGTTGTTATCGATGATAATGCCATAATTTAATGGCCTAAGGCCTCCAGAGATGTCCAGCGCGGGTCTTTCGAATTGACGCTCTTGAGCGACCTTTCTAATGGACCAGAGGGTTCCTGGTTCGATCCTCGGCTGGTTCAATTCCTAGGGCTCGGGACAGTGTATGTGTGTCGTCTTCAACATTAGGCCATTCAGCTATGGATCCAGAATTGATGATGATGATGATGATGAGGAGGAGGCGACGGAGGAGGGTTTCGATATCTGCAGATAAAAGAAAACTAACTGAAGATATGAGCTTAACAATTAGAGACAGCACAGTGAGATTTTAATTTACTATAAAACATGTATCTGTTTGCATTTTTTCTATTGAACAATATACCAGTATAATTGCAAATATATGTAAATTGTATTGCTCTGTTTATGAAATATTTTGTTGACTTCAACAGTGAGGAATAAGTACGCTGCTGAGTTCTTGGTTTTGAGTTGTTGAAAGTAATTTTTAGGCGGTTATGACTGATAAACTAACGGGCTGCTAAGAGTTAACCTGCCTAAGAGAACGATACGATGTTTCGTATTTATAGGCTACATTTTCAAATACCAGCAACCACAACATGGACTGAGCTCACGATCTGGGGAACAGAACATCAAGGACTCACCCACTGCAATAATTTCTTTGTTTTCTCGTAGTTTTTCGAAGGATACCTATAGATTACTTATAATGAAAAATCTCTAACCGCCCCTTATGTATTTAATTTTAGGCAGAAGTAGCTCGAGACAATCAATTACTATACTGTGTATCTGGGCTTAATAAACTGCTAATAAGCTTCCATGATTTACACCGATATTCTAATTTCGCCAGGTCCTGGCTTCTAATATTTCAAATGTCCTGACTTGAGACATTTTACGACTGAATATACCATACGGTTGTCGGCTGATTTATGTGGCAGAGCGAATGTAACAGGCGCATCCCATCTGCGAGCCGATTCTAGCTTCATATGTTTTGAACCACTATTTTTCCGTGTTGCCTTTAAGTCGGTCAACACGTTAAGCTTAAGAAAAAGTTTCTTGCGGGATCACCGCTACAAAAGGTATCGAAAATATCGCTAGTCAGTTGCATACATTCATGGTTACCGGGCGAGTTGGACCTGCAGTTAGGGGCGCGCAGCTTGCATCCGGGAGATAGTGGTTTCGAACCCCACTGTCGGCATCCCTGAAGATAAGTTAGACCCTCATCCCAAAAACAAATCCGTGTTAAAATTTGTTTGTAAGAAACACAATTGAGCTAACCACCTCCTCATCGGAGTAATCAGGGTATGGATGAGCGAATTGCAGACATCAGTAGAAATTGTTGAAATTCTCTCGTAAACTTACATTCCAGTGCTCTAATAAGTTCGTACGTCTTTTTAAAAAGGGGGAAATTTACAGCGGAATATTGTGGAATGAGCTGGTAATAATGCACAGACTTAATTCCGTTCTAAATTACTATATGCATGGAGTCGTTAAGTGGGCTCGTAATGCCGGTCGTCTATTTGTGTTTTCATGATCGTTGTAGACTTTAAAAAATTATAATCAGCTGTAAGTTTCGTGTAATACCATCATAAATGAGATTTATATTAAGTAAAGTAATGAAACTCTTGCTAGGAATTTGAGTATGTAACAGTATGCGGTAGATTTATGGCTTGCATCTTTCCCGAAGCGTGTGGGGTCAGTGGAAAGTGCATTGGAGTCTGTGCCAGAAGTGATGGGCATAAACCAAGTAACGCCAACACTTGCAACTTTACAGTTTAAGAATTAGAATGACCATACAGAGGAGTATATAGGGTGTATCAGCCTTTCTGGAGTGAGTTTCTTAGATCATTATTTGTACAGTTAGATCAATCAGTGTTTTTGATACTTGTGTAGTATGTGCCTTTATTTTGTGTGTGCATGTATGTGTCTTTGAGAAATATTATTTCATATAAGTTAATGTATCCATCCCCCCATGGCAGAACACCCCGAAGGGCCATGGTCTACCAAGTGACCGCTGCTCAGCCCGAAGGCCTGCAGATTACGAGGTATCGTGTGATGAGCGTGATGAATCCTCTAGGCCGTTATTCTTGACTTTCTGGACCGGGGCCGCTATATCACCGTCAGATAGCTCCTCAATTGTAATAACGTAGGCTTGCTGATTTACATCGCACAGACACACACAGGTCTTACGGCGACTATAGGACAGGGCTAGGAGTGGGAAGGAAACGTGGCCTTAATTAAGGTACAGCCCCAGCATTTGCTATCTATCTCCTGAATGCGAGCTGACAGCTACGTGACCTAAACCCTGCAGCCACTTGCTCGCTAACAAGCACATGATTTTTCTGGACGTTCGCTTGTAAAGGCATGGCCATGCAGTGGAAGGAAAATGCCATCGCTTATATTTCCTAAAACATTAATTTCAGTCTTCAAAGAAAGATCCAAAGAATCTCCTTCACGCCGACAGGGGAATCAGCCTCGAAGTCAGCCCAAGTACACCAATTCACATGACAGTAAGTGTCGTGCGAAGTATTACTTTATACGCACGGAAATTAATTTCAAGGAAACATACCTGTGAAATGATACGCCACTGCCGTTTATGAACCTCTCTACGCAGCCTTAAGCTGCACAGGAGACTGACATTTTACTTCAGGGAAGTATATACTTCAATTTATCGGGAAGCTCCAGTAGCGACAGTGCCAAACAATCCAAACAGCGTGCTCGTTCAACTTCGCACTCGACTGCAGCGCCAGTGCTACCTCTAGTGTATTATGTACTAACTCTATGCTACTTACGACTTCCTGTATAATTTTTTTATTAGTGTACAAATTACATTTTGAGTGTTCTACAACAGTGTGAGTGGTCTGTTAAAATTTGCTTCTCTACTGTTGTTGTAATTCGCTTGTTGTTTTCTTTTTTTCAGGTATGGAAATAAACAAATGAACTATGTGTGTGATTATTTAGGTCATGTTACATAAATCAAACAGTATACTGTACATCTGTGTTCTTGGCTGAATGGATATGACCCCGGTAAGGATAAATAAATTACAACCTATGACAATAAAGTTCGGTGAATAGTCCTGTAGTCTACTATCAACATAGATAAACAATGCACGACAGTGACCCTACTGTCCTTCGAAATAGTCCCCCCCCATAACTATGCACTGCTGAGATCGGCAATACATGTCCTGGAAACTATGCAAGAAGCCTCGTCACGTTTCGTTGGACAGGTTTCGTCCTCAGTGACGATACAGTTCAAGAAATTTGGTGTCACATCCGCCGTTTCGACAAAATCCTGTGAAGCCTCTAAACGTGCCTGCTTCTGATCGTCAGTCTAGTAATGTGGCACAAGACGAGAACACGGTTACCTCTTCCCTAACTTCAGGGTAACGATTTGTTGCACGGATTCACGGTTAATCTGCAGTTCATCCGCTATCATGGGCACAGTTAATCGCTGATCGTTCGTGATTAATGTCCTCACCTTCTCAATGTTTTCGTCACTGACGGCAGTCGCCGGTCTTCCGCTACGCGGATGGGAAAGTGTTGATATGTTCATTTGTTTCCAGTATGGATCATTGAAAACGTTGAAAGAGCAAAATCAAAGAAATAGAATAGAGCTGAGTTGTAGATGGGAGGAGGAAAAAGAAGGGAGGTATAGTGTACTGTAGCCTAGGGTGGAGCTTAGGGATGTGCAATGCTGGGTGATTCCTGATAGGAATTTGGAGAAAAATAGGAAAGGGGGGTTTAAATTACTTAATTTCTTTTTATTGAAAGTGGGAATTAATAGATCAAATAAAGGGTTTGGTTTTTCTGATATCTCATTTAGGTTGAAATTTGGATGAAAGTATTAATCTAGGTGGATGGAACAATTTTCAAAGATATTGAGCAGAGAGCCCTTTTTAACCACTTTTAAGATTTTCAGATCTTGATCAATATTCATGAATTTATGGTTTGAGTCCATCTATGTTTTCCCATAGCTATTGTTTTACGTTATATTGCTCTTCAGTGCGTAATAATAATATGATATTTATGACCTATGAAACAGCATGTATCAAAAGGAAAGACGACAATAACAATACCCTGTCCCTAATCTGTGGTTTCCGGGATTATGGGAGACGGGTATTATCTTATCTCACAATTCGAGCTGCAGATTCTCTCAAGACAATTTCTGGAGGTCTCGTTTATTATTGCAAGAGATAAACCACTAGAAAGGATTGCCCATAGGAGTGATATTTCTCACATCACACGGTAATGTTGGACACATTTTGGGGCAGAGTGCCTGCCCATCCTCTCACGTTAGCTCTTTAAGAGAACGGCGGAGGCTCTTCGACCTTGCTTCCCCACTGTCCTACTAACATGAATCTGAGTGAACGCACGTCGTCCGTCGTTTGTCGCGGCAGGTTGACATTTCTATTAGACTCTGTCCCAGCCAGGAGTCGCCGTGGTCACTCAATTAGGACGTCGTCGCACGTGCGTGAGGGCCGCGTCGCATGACACTACTACAGGAACAGCAGGCGTCGGGTGATATCCTAACTCGTGGAACGCCAAGGTAGCCTGGGCGTTCACTGTGTCTGTATTATGTTGCCAGCTCCCTCTTTGAAATGCCCTGTATAGTATGACTACTTCATGTTTAACAAGTGACTCTGGATTAATACCGGTATAACTTTTAAGTAAGGTTCGGATATTTAGAACCTAATTTTGCCCAAATATGCAGGCAAATATGCTCTTAAAAATAGCGAGGCATAAATTAATATGACGCAAAGAAATGAAAAATATGACCAGACATGTCGTCGTTGGAGGAATGAAACCTCGTATATCACAGTGCACTTCGTACCCATTATTTTCCTTAACTAGCCACGCCCCTCCAGCCCCATATGGATATGCAGTCCGTCAGAACAATTTTCGTTGTGTTCATTTTTCTATGTATGTGTCTAAAAGAAAATGAACCTTACCGTACCGTACTGTAGGAAAATATGCTTGCGTAACGTATTACTCACTCCTACAGTATACTTTATTTAACGTTAATTTTTCCTTTACACTTTTGCATAGAAAAATGAACATAACGAACATTGTTCTGATGGACTGCATATCCATGTGGCTTGAGGTGGGGGGGGGGGAGTAGACCAGTCTTAAGGAAAATAATGGAGAGGGAAAGCATTGTCAGATACATGATATATCAGAGTCATGTCTGTGCAGACGTCTACACCCATGTGAAGGGTGGAAGGTAAAGGCTTCTACAGTAGACTACGTAACCTCGGCATTTAATGGAGTAGAGTAGTTAACTCTACGCCCGACCGCTTCCCCCCCCCCCGCCGGGAATATAACTTTGTACTCATTTTTTGTGTAGTATGAGCGAATCTCAGGACTGTGTGCACCTCCGGAAGTAGAAATTTCGTTTCTTAGTTTTGTCGACTCCCTATCGGGGAATCTAACCCTCATCGTTTCGGGTGAACCGAGCAGGTCTTTACTGTGTCAAACAAGTAGCCCCTATAGACGTATTCTACATAAAATATTTATTTCGACACACGAGCGTGTTTTAAAAGTAGTGTGTGACCCCCAAAGTGAAAACAACTGAACCACAGCAATGACAGTAATCACCGAGCTCGATATCTGCAGTCACTTACGTGCGGCCAGTATCCAGTATTCGGGAGATACTGGGTTCGAACCCACTGTCATCACCCTGAAGATGGTTCTCCGTGGTTTCCTATTTACACGCCAGCAAATTGTCCGACTGGTTGGCTGAATGGTCAGCGTACTGGCCTTCGCTTCAGAGGGCCCCGGGTTCGATTCCGGGTCGGGGATTTTAACCTTCATTGGTTAATTCCAGTGGCCCGGGGGATGTGTGTTTGTGCTGTCCCCAACATCCCTGCAACTCACACACCGCACATAACACTATCCTCCACCACAATAACACGCAGTTACATGGCAGATGCCGCCCACCTTCATCGGAGGGTCTGCCTTACAAGGGCTGCACTCGGCTACAAATAGCCACACTAAATTATTACCAGGCAAATTTAGGGGCCGTACCTTAGGCCACGGTCGCTTCCTTTCCACTCCTAACCCTATCCTGTCCCACCTTCGTCATGAGACCTATCTGTGTCATACGACGAAAGCAACTTGTATTAAAAAAAAAAGTATCACTATCCGGAACTTACCGATTTATACCCTGAACATGCCACTGTTTAATTATTATTGTCAGTGAACATCCATAAACCATAGCACCATAACAAGTTACACAAGAAGGCAGTGGGAAAATCAGTGAGTTGTCCCCAGCCGTGTGCAGCATATGTCTCCCATAAATTTGCCTTCTTTTCCATTCAGCTGTGAGGTAAACGTGCGCCCGAGAGTTAGGTTTGTTTTAGTTGGTGATAACTGTTATTTTAGTCGAGTGTTTATTTCATCAGAGCATGAGAGAGTGAGAGTGTTCAGGTCTCGGCTCGAAATGAGATGTGCCATTTGCTCTGGCAAGCCTCCCAAGTGCCATTCAAATTTGTAATTGATGACCATTTGTTCGAATGCACTTGTTCGTGGAAAATGTTTTAATGTGTTTTTTCCTTCTTCTATTATTTTGCAAGTTGCCATTCTTTTGTGAGCAGGCGCCTGTTTCTCCGCCCCGTCTGCGTGGGTTCGAGGCAATTAGACGAGCCCTTGTTGCTGGCGTGGGACGGACGTTACTGTAATGCTTTTCACACAAATGTGGTTCAAAGTAATTTAGGTGCTGTAGTAAGTAATAGCCATGACCGAGGTAAATGTTTGTGATGAGTGAGTGGGAAGATTCATCCTACATGAACGCAAAGCAATCCAAAAACAAGTCCAAATCGGTAATAGTAATAAGTAGAGCCCGGATTTCCATGCAAATGCATGTTTTTAAATAAACTGGTTACAATTCTCAAACTTTGCAAATATTCGTTTTATGGCTTAACGATTCCAAATAACCGTTCTTTTTCCGTGCATGTTTGCATGTTTTGGCCTTTTTAGGACAAAACTCATGCATAATGCATATTTTGAAGATTTTGGATTTAATAGCGAATATTTGGACGTTTAATATTGCAAAATACGACTTTTCTTGTGACTTTGGCGCATATATAATGCTATGCCTTTTAGGAATGTTGGTTTGCAGAACTTGGGACCTTTTTTCACGTTATACAGAATGTCTATTACTGAGAAACGGAGAGAATTTATCCCTGGCATCATACATGACAACCAACATTAGTACATAATCCAAATAACCAAACACTTTCTTATCTGCTGCTTGAGTAAACATTGATGTAAGCCGGAAGGCCCCACGTCGATCTGTGTAATTCTTGGGATTAAATTGTCCCAGTTATACATTGTTATAAATTGAACCATAAATTGTGCATTACTCATTGACGGGTCATTCTTTCGTCTGTGTTAGACGAACAAAATAAAACTTGTATCGCATTTCTGTGACGCCGCGTTACTGAGCTAGCAGCTGGTTTTGCACTGAACCCTCTTCCGTTGTTATCCTGGATTTTCCTACCGGGAACTCTCAGTCGTCACTTTTTTATCGAGCAGGCAATCAATGCCAGTTATTGAGGAGATTCAAATGTGTCTGCCATCATCGCGCGGAGAAGTATAGCTGAGGCAGCTAGATATAAGTTGAAAAAAGTGATCCGTTCAAATCCTGATTTTGATTCGTCAAGCTTATATAAGACGTATTGTAGTGAAAAATGCAAAAGACATACAATTTGACCTCACTTTGTCCCAAATGTCTTCAATTAATTATGCACTGTCCCTTCTTGTGACGTAGAACTTCTGTGCTTAAGGATGTGCTGACAGATAAACGGACGAGCTTAAATCAAGACAATTTGGGGAGATTTGTTGTACAAATGTTTCAAAAGGAAGTGAATTTTGATTGTGCATATTTCCAGTTTATCGTGCATGTTTTGCTATATGATAGTGCATGAATGCATGCATATTTTGAGATTTGATAGTGCATGGAAATCCGGGCTCTAGTAATAAGAGTAACACAGTAGAACCCCGCTTAACCGAACTTCGCTTACCCGACACCCGGCTTAACGGAAATGCTCTTGCAAAATTGTATTTTAATACACAAGAACTTCGTTTATCCGGCTCTCATTAATCCGGATCTCCGGTTTATCCGGATTGAAAAAAATGCTTGTACAATATTTCTTTTACGGGCTCGACTCTTCTTGAATGCTTTTTCCGCCAAAGATAGTTAAGGATAGGAATTGGAAGTAATTCGGCCACGGTCTATCAAAGGTACCGACCCGGAATTCACGTGGAATTGGGAATGGGAAACCGTGAAAAACCATTCTCAGGACGGCCGAGGTGGGAGTTGGACCCACGCTCTTCTGAATGGAACGCACTACTAATTCACTGATGGTGAATTCGAAAATTAAACCGGCGCTCCATAAGAAGAAACAATGACTCATGAAGAGACAACAATGTAGCTGCGACAAACTGATGGCCAATTTAGAATCCTAGACTGAAACCACACCGGCAGAACTGTTGTTAGTAAAATGTCTTCGTGAACGTGCTGCGCTCAAACGCTAAGCAAACACGTTATTTTAGTGCATAAAATAGAGTCTTAAATGTAATAAAAGTGTTCTTTATTTTTTGTACAATTGAAAAACAGGTATTACTGGACAACTTATGTTAATAAATAATATAACATGTACTGTATTTGTGTTTTAGTTTTTTCGGATTATCCGGATTTTCGATCATTCGGATCAGTTTCGGTCCCACTTAACCGGATAAACGAGGTTCTTGTGCATTTTGTTTTTACCCTCTCGTTCCCAGCCGTCGATATTAGTAATTCTCTTGCTATATGTGCTGAGAGCTAGTAGGCAAACCCTATTTTTATATTATGACGCATGCCAGAATACACGTGTAGCATGAAACAGAACAGTTTCTTACCCTCGAGTTCGTTCCATGATACATTTTTTCTCGAACAAGCAGGAATTATTATTACTGTATTATTGTTATTATTATCATTCTTATGATTATTACTGTATTATTCGTGATAAAGATTATGCAGACGACTCCGACCTTGAGAACAGCAGTTATGAGAATTGAGTTACAGCAAATGATGGATTTAATGCATTGGAGGTAAGACAAATTTCGAATTTTTATTAAAATACAGTACCACACTCTTTAATTACAGTACTGTAATAAAATTACTATATACAGTATTCAGTTCAGTAGTAACGAAAAATTGTTTCATTATTTCAGATTGCTTTGCGCTTTGTTGAACAAAGCAGTGAATCTACACCAGCTGATGTATTGTTGATTAAACGGTGGCGCGACATCGCTGCACGACAGCGCTGCACCAAGAAAATTCAGAAGAAAATCACTGATTTTATACAATGAGTGATATTATGGTCCGCCCGTGTGGTGTAGTGTTTAATGTGATTAGCTGCCACCCCCAGAGGCCCGGGTTCTATTTCCGGGTCTGCCACGAAATTTGAAAAGTGGTACGAGAGCTGGAACGGGGTCCACTCAGCATCGTGAGGTCAACTGAGTAGAGGGGGGTTCGATTCTCTCCTCAGCCATCCTCGAAGTGGTTTTCCGTGGTTTCTCACTTCTCCTCCAGGAAAATGGCGGGATGGTACCTAACTTAGGGCCACGGCCGCTGCCTTCCCTCTTCCTTGTCTATCCCTTCCAATCTTCCCATCCCCCACAAGGCCCCTGTTCAGCATAGCAAGCGAGGCCGCCTGGGCGAGGTACTGGTCATCCTCCCCAGTTTCACCTTTGCTTAACAGAGTTTATGCATTTTTATTTCGACATTTAACTTCCGAAAATATTTACCATGTGTCATCCGAAACAAACGCGTCAACCGAAGTGGCTCCCGCCCCACTGCCTGCATTGCAATTTTGACTTCGCGTTTTCCGCTACCGGATGACAGAGAAATCACAGTCCTCTCTGGGTGATTTAGTACCGAAATATCATGAATTCTGTTGGGTAAACATCAAATGGGTCAACATACATCTTTTACATGCCGACATCGTAGACGTTTTTACCCTCCAAGAAACCGACTACTTATGTCGCGTTCGAACCCACGTTCTTGGGATTAAGAGGCCGGCACTCTACCACTGAACCACAAAGTAATGCAGTAACGGGTTAGAGATGGGAGGAACGTGGGCCGCTATCATAATGGTCTGGTCACTCAACTCACATCTTGTGTGTCAAAATGTAATCCTACTACCTACTTCAACGGAAATCGAACCCGTGAACTTTCCAACACCCCCGAGACAACTTCAGTGAAGAAATATGGCGGTAGGCTGTCACCATTGTGAGGACCGCAGGGTATTTAGGCTTTCGTAGACAGAAACTGATGTGTTCACAACGACAGCTAACCTCCAACTGAGCTAGTGATGGGACTGTCGAATGAAAACTACCGAATTATTCTACAGTCAACAACTACCGTTACAACCGATTGTTTCCGTTTGCACTCGGTTTTTCATTCGGATCGCAAATTCCTATTGTTTCCACTAGTCAGCGCTCTTTCGTTATGGAGTGAAGTCGGAGTCATTTATTATAAATGTATAACGATAAATGCAATTTTATTATTGTGCACTTTATCAATAGATAATCATGTTATAGTTTTTATAAATACTTTCCATACACTAACCATGAACCTCTAATGATTGAACATTAACCTTAAATGAATGGAATTATTTTTAAATTAATAAATGCACTATTACTTGGTGCTAGGAAAAATATGTTGTCTCTTCATTTAGTTTGTTGTATTCACATTACTTTAATATGTGGTGTGATTACAATAAGGTGTATTCTAAACCTAACCTTCGTCTGAAATTACCTAACATTTGTTATTTTATCTTAGATTCATTAACTTGTGGTTAGGGACACAAAAATGCATTTTGTTTAAAATGAAGCCTAATGTCCACAATTACTTTAATCGGGACATTTTATCTTATTTTATAGATCAACACATTTCAGTTTCCAATCACTTCACTCGAACATTGTGTAACTTTTGTTACTAGTCTCAATATTTCCGCTTATATCACTACCAACAAAAGAAACACGCTATAAAATTCGGTAGTATAATACAACAATCCACATTTCGGCAGTTACTAGCAAATGACTTTTTACTCGTTACTAGTACTACCGCAGCACAAAAAGTATATTACTACCTTATAACCGTTTTCAAACCGAATAAAAACTATCGAATGTTTTCATTCAATAGTCACGCTTCACAATCGATACTTTAAAACATTCGATATTTCCATCACTAAACTGAGCGTGCGAGTCAACACAGCGCCATCTTATAACAGAGTATGCGTGTGACGTCACATATTTAGCACAAATGTTGCCTTACTTTGAAGCGCTGTTTTATTATACTACGTTTCAGATTTATTTATTTATTTATTTATATTTATTTATTTATTTATTTATTTATTTATTTAATTTATTGCAGGTAGCTTCCCCGTTTATCTGTTAACTGAGGCATTAAACATAATCGTAAGGTAAATATTCTCAGTGATATACGCGTTCCACCCAAACATTAAAAGCGTCTTAAAATTTTCCTTTCC
The DNA here is from genome assembly GCF_040414725.1 of Anabrus simplex. Classification (NCBI taxonomy): domain Eukaryota; kingdom Metazoa; phylum Arthropoda; class Insecta; order Orthoptera; family Tettigoniidae; genus Anabrus; species Anabrus simplex. The sequence continues at coordinate 56,908,093 of NC_090265.1, read as the reverse complement.
CTGTAGGCCCTACTCGTTGTCAAGGAACGTTACGTTAAAAACGTATTATCCAAGTATTAAAAAAAGGATATTATACATTAATCGATAAACTTTTATTTTCATGTTCATTCTCTTCATCACTTCAGTCTTATTCGTCGCTACGCTGTTGAGTAGTGTCGTGTTTCGTATTAAACATATATAAATTAAACACAATTCAGGAGACTCAATCGTCAAAATTTTCGCCCCAGTGTAGCACGGGCTCATCAGTTGGATACGGCACCTTTCCAAGACAATGGCGGGACAGCACGCGCTGAAAACAGGCAAAACGGTTGTCATTCCAAAATCGAGTAAGGATAGCTTCCTCTTTTTCTTCTTTACTTCTTCTAGCACTGTTCCCACACCTGTAGGTTTTCGAGTGCGAACTGTGTCGCAGATATGGGTATGACCCGGCTTTACGGCCGGACGCCTTCGGGGAAGGACATATTGCTCCCTCAAAATCACAGACAGATAACCCTGTCATCGCATATCTCCAAACTATTCGAGAGACTTCATGTGACGCGTCTCAATAGTTACCGAGGTGCCGATAAAATACTGCAACCGAAACTACTCGCCGTAAGGCAAATTATTGTAGTTCTGATGGCATCTTTGATAATTCTTCAGCCTACACTCAATCATTTCTTCTTCCAACATATCATATTTCTCCTCCTCTTCTTCTTATTCTTATTCTTCACCTTCTGCTTCCTCTTTTTTCCCGTGGTAAAAAATGAAATGGCGTATGGGTTTTAGTGCCGGGAGTGTCCGAGGACAAGTTCGGCTCGCCAGGTACAGGTCTTTAGACTTGACACCCGTAGGCGACCTGCGCGTCGTGATGAGGATGAAATTATGATGAAGACAACACATACGCCCAGTCCCCGTGCCAGCGAAATTAACCAATGATGGTTAAAATTCCTTACCCTGCCGGGAATCGACCCCGGGCCCCCTGTGACCAAAGGCCAGCACGCTAACCATTTAGCCATGGAGCCGGACATTTCCCGTGGTGAAAACTGCCGAACCATAGATGAAGAATTCCAAAGATTATAGACAGCTCTTCACTGAGTCCCGTACAGAAGGCGGATTGTCCAGTCGATCGAAGGAAATATTCAGCGAAGACAAAGAGACTGGAAAATTAGAAATGTACCGTACTATATGCAGTAGGCCTACCTGCCTTAGCATCACAGACCGTTTACAGAAAGTTTGTTTTGTTTTTGCCAAGAAGGACAGTGAGGGGGTGGAAGGTAAAGACTTCTACCATCCGTAACAATCAATCAATCAATCAATCAATCAATCAATCAATCAATCAATCAATCAATCAATCAATCAATCAATCAATCAATCAATCAATCAATCAATCAATGAATCAGTACTGATCTGCATTTAGGGCAGTAGCCCAGGTGGCAGATTCCCTATCTGTTATTTTCCTAGCGTTTTCTTAAATGATTGCGAAGAAATCGGAAATTTATTGAACATCTCCCTTGGTAAGTTATTCCAGTCCCTAACTCCCCTTGCTATAAACGAATATTTGCCCCACTTTGTCCTCTTGAATTCCAACTTTATCTTTATATCGTGATCTTTCCTACTTTTCACCTCGCCTCTTGGTGGGGTAGAGTGGTCAACTCTGCGCCTAGCCGCTTTTGCCCCCCTGGCACTCATTGTTTATGTATTGTAGGCTGAGTGAACCACAAGGTCATGTGTACTTCCGTAGGTGGAAATCTTGTTTCTAAATGTTTTCTGCTTCCTAACGGGGAATCGAGCCCACGTCCTTCCGGGTGAACCGAACACGCCTTAATTCCTCGGCCACGTCGAGAATGCATAGTTTTTTACATTTTGTAAACGATCCTGTAGGCGTACTGGAAATTCTCCGTTGAAGGGCGTCATTAACAAACGAAGGAACAAATTATTATTGTTTACCCTACTTATTTCATTTTATAATGCTGAAAACAGTTTTTAGCAGACAAATTAGGGGTCCCCATACTACGAGAAACGTAAAATGTGTCAAATTGTGAGTCTTGGATAGCTCTGTCAAACTAAAAATCAAATTTCCAAATCACTTCCCAAAAAGAGCCTAAAATCGCTTGTCTTCTTCTTTATTCAGATCCTAACCAAATTAACTGATTTAGATAATTCTTCCTGTAATGTGTTCATTGGTTCAATACCCTCAGGCGTTTTTTGATTTTTTGAAAAATGTCCATACTGAATATAGTTATGAGGGCTTAAGTGAAACTCTGCATTGACTCACATTAGCGTTCATAGTGGAAGAAAATGCCTTTGCTGGCAGGACCTAGTTGTTACAGTGCACTATGTCTTCTGGTATGGGCTAGAGCAATTTTGTTACTTTCATAGATCTGTCTCTGTCTTATCCTTGGCTTTGACAATATGAAAGTGACTGAGGTATGAGCGATACTAGTAATGCCAATCCTTATGCAGCCAGTCCCTGCTATGATTGGTGTTGTTCATAGGGTCAGTTGGTGCCTGCATTTCAGTGGGCTTGGCAGGCTGATCTGTAATAGCAACTTCTGACTCGGTGGGGAAAGCAACGGGAAACTACCTCACTCCTCATTTCCCTAGTACGCCTTTTCAGTGACACCTAGGCCATCTATGACAGCTGATGGCAGAGCTGTTGAAGATCCAACCAGCCTTAGGGCTGAAAACTGAACATACATACAGTGGAAGAAAAAGGCAAATTACTAATCTAATCGACCGGATAACGATGATTAAGGAAAGGATTGTAATTTTTAGGGATGAATAAAGAATGTATTCTCATACTTCATTATATCTATTTTACTTACCTAAAATTCGTAGCTCATATCCTTAGAATGTTTTCAACATTGAGTTCCTTGCCTGAAGAGCTAGAACTGTGCATTTTTTGTAGGTCTAACTACTAATGCTTCATCCTACACTTCTAGAAAACCAGGAGTCGCCACTGATATCTTCACAATCTGTAACTGCCTCTGTTCAATGGCAGTTTTCCCCTCTCCCACCACCGGAGGTCACCAGCAGTATTCTATCATAGTTAATTGTACTATCGCAGCTTTACGTCTTACGGAGTACAACTCCTCTGCATTAAATATTTATGTAGCTATTAAAGTGTTCTGTTGGTGTTCATAGTTGCCAAATTGTTGTGGTTGGTTGTTGTATGCGAGGTTTATTACGCCGATCAGGACGCCGTGAAGATTTAACAATAACGTTTTATGGAACTGGCGTATGTCAAGGATTCTGAGAGGAAATGTGAAATAAATATAGACAAGTTGTGTTCTTTTGTGTTCGGGAGATGTTCACTGCCAAGCTGCATAACCAAGTGGGAGGCGTGTCTCATCAATATCGCACATCTGCATAATGGTTCCTTACACAGTGATTTAGGCTCATATTCAGATACGTGGTGGCCTAGGCAATGTCGTATTTGCATATGCGCTGAATGACATATAGCGCAGGGCATTCATAGTATTTCAAGGTTGGCAATATCTTCGTGGCGGTAAAATGCGCAGAGGGGGGAGGGAGATAATAAATTGGTCATAAAAATAAATTGAATTCCTATAAAAAGAATTGACTGAAAAAGAACTAAACATTGCGTAGTTATTTAAATGAATCGGTTTTACAAATTAAATTATAAAACTATTATAGTTTAAAGTAATCTCGCGAGGGATTTATGTTTTTCACATTTATTTAGATCTGTAAGTAACTTAAGTTTTCTAGGCTAACAGTGCATGAACTGTAGGCTATAGTTTTTTAAAATATTCAATAATTGTGACGCATGTAGTTTTTTGTTTGTTTGTTAAGAAGGAAGCCATATTTTTCAGTGTCGATTCAGTTAAATGTAACTTAAAAGTTTTTCAGCGCAATTTAATTAATTAATTTAGCTTATTTACCAATTATTTATTATCAATTATCAATTTATTAACTTATTCCTTGTTTAATTGTATGATTTTTACAGGTATGTTAGATATAGTGTAATATCTATATTGAACTTGTGTGCTCGACAGGCTGAAAAGCTTTTAAGTCACATTTTCATGTAGTTTCTGCACGAATAATTGCGAGAAAGTATGATTTTTTAATTCGGTTCAAGAAAGTGTGAATTTTTAATTCAGTTCAAGAAAGTGTTTTTTAAAATTCGGTTCAAGAAAGTGTGAATTTTAAATTCGGTTCAAGAAAGTGTGAATTTTTAATTCATTTCAAGAAAGTGTGAATTTTTAATTCAGTTCAAGAAAGTGTGAATTTTTAATTCAGTTCAAGAAAGTGTTTTTTAAAATTCGGTTCAAGAAAGTGTGAATTTTTAATTCAGTTCAAGAAAGTGTGAATTTTTAATTCGATTCAAGAAAGTGTGAATTTTTAATTCGGTTCAGGAAAGTGTGAATTGTTAATTCGGTTCGATATTCACAATCATTCTGATGAAAAGTACTGCATGTATTTATTGCGAAAAGTGTGAATTGTTAATTCGGTTCGATATTCACAATCATTCTGATGAAAAGTACTGCATGTATTTATTGCGAATAGCCTAAACAGTACAGTGTATAGTGTAATGAAATTCAGCAACGTAATACTACAGAGTCCTGATGGGCCATGTCCTATCAAGCGACCGGTATTAAGCCCGAAGGTCTGCAGATTACGAGGTGATGCATAGTCCGAAACCTCTCCTCCGTTATTCTCGATTTACTAGACCGGGATCGTTATCTCACCGTCAGATAACTTCACAATTGTAATCACGAACAGTGGGATGAGTGGACCTCGAACCAACCCTCAGGTCCGGATAGAAATCCCTGGCTCGACCGGGAATCGAACATAGGGTCTCCAGGGGAGAGACAGGAATGCTACCTCTAGACCGCGGGGAACACAACATTTGTAGACCAGTTCTATTTCTTCTTCAAAATCCATTTTTTTCAATCAATGTTTTTTCTTAAGTTAGTGCCGACACATGAAGCAGACTGTACCGGTTGGTACACCTCTACGCCGCACTTTTGAATTCTCCGCCTTAAAGTACTCCCCTAGAGCAGAAACTCTGAACTTTAAAAACTTAATTAACTCAACAGTTTCTCAGAAGATGTCACTGTGTTAATTTCGAACTGCTTTTGTTTACTAATTATCAAGAAGTAGGGACATTCTCTCACAGATGTCTCTACCAAAAACTATGATCATGCACCCTGGTGCGAAGTGAAGGAACTTTTCTTGAAGATATTTTATACTCATAAGTTTTCCTATAACTAAATTTCGTTCTTTCATTTGTGGGTTGGCAATATTAAGATTTTCTTTCCGCCAGTTTTGAACTTAGCCAATCAGTAATTTCTGCAATTAATATCCAACCTATCATGTCTTTCTTTTTCGATGTTGATGTGTAACTCTAAGCTACCCAATAAAGTTGAGTGGGTGTGTCTTAATTATTCATGAAAGGTCTCGAACTTTCCCCGAGGGTTTAAAAACTGCTGATTTGCACGGCTCGTCGCCACTTCAACAACATCTAGCTTAGTGTATGGAAGTAAAGCAGGGGGCGGGTAGCGCCTCTTCCTTCGGGCAGCAGCTCTTCAACAAAGGTAATGGCCGTTTAACATCTTTATTTCTTGCTAGCTCAGCAGTTTAACCCTCGGGGAAGGTCCGAAACCTTTTCAATGTAACCTACCTGTCTAAAAATGTAACTTAGTGCCGGCTTATGTAAAATTTTCTTGTTACTTTAACTGTAAATCGGGGATAGAGAGTGCTTTACCCTCTCGAGCTCCCCTTCATTTTTGATTTGAGGTGACTACGTTTTCATTACCGATTTTCTACTCTTAATGTATTAAAATTTTCTTATACGAGTCACCTCCCTAGTATGGGAATAGCCCCTGTTTAATCGGCCTAGTGCCCCTTAGGTTTTAACAAGTGTTCATGTAGGAGTGCAAGTACACGCCTCCATTCTGCTTTGTATTTTGGGCCATTTACTTATCCTATTCTTTTTCAACGAAGGCCCAGTAGGTTGGGTACAAGGTACCCCTGTTTCTTTGTAGATGTGCCTTGAGGGCAGTTGATAGTAATGTTGGTTGTTGCCTTTGATAGGCTCAGAAAATTGAGAGCGGGTTAGCTCTTTTATTTGTGGTAAAAGTGCCTCAGAGAGGCTTGAGATGTGAAGGTGGGAGCAAGTGCTCCATGTTATTAGGGGTTTTCTGCCCTTTGGTAAATATGTGTTTGAGAGCTGAGAGCTCAGAAAATGTAAAGTGAAGGCTTGAAGCCAAAGTTCTGTTATACCACCAAATTTTGTCGTTCCTAGACTTAAATTTTGTTACTGGTACCTTTTTACTTGTTATTGATTAAAGTTGGAAATTCTATATCAAATCTGTTAAGTTTGGCTGTTTCGAAAATATAACCTTTAATGAAATTTTAATTCATTTCTCGGTTTTGTAGTTAGACCCATTCCAGCCCGCATCTTCTTTCACCTCTGCTGTTCCACGAGTAACCCCGTAACACAGACAACCGCCGGTATTTACAATTTTCAAACTACGATAGATCGTAAACTAATTATACTAGAATCCCGAAGAAACACGATTGACATTCTAATTTATTCTAGCTTTATTTCTTTAATACCAATAGTCATTGTTCCATTTTAAAAATGTAACTTTCTAAAATACGAATAAATAAGCCTGCACATTCTAATAATTATTAAAATTGATGTCTTCCTCTCTTAATCCGTTTTTCATCCAGGGTTGGTTTTTCCCTCGGACTCAGCGAGGGATCCCAACTCTGCCGCCTCAAAGACAATGTCCTGGAGCGTGAGAAATTGGGTCCGGGGAATGAAACTGAGGAGGGGAACCAATACCTCTCCCAGGCGTCCTCACATGCTAAGCAAATAGGGGCCTGGTGGGGGAATGGAAGGTTTGGAAGGGGAATCGAGCAACCCCCCTCTACTCAGTTGACCCCCACTTCCCGTTCCAGCCTTCGAACAACTTTTCAGATTTCGTGGCAGAGCCGGAATCGAACCCGGGCCTCCAAGGATGATATATAATCACACTAACCACTACACCTAAGAGGCGGACTAAAATTTGTGTATGGGCTACAATTATGAGCCTTTGGTTATACTCTTCATAACCTATCTGTGAGAACAACACATCAACAACCACCTTCCATTTCAGAAACATAGGCTAAAGGGTGAAATTTTTGGGTGATTTACCCCATTCATATTACAGAATACGTTCTTTTATATCGATTATATCCTTGTGATTTAACGTAAGTCCTGCCAGTAAATTTGTTTCCTAGGTTGCCACTGTCACACCACGCTCTCCCGTAGTCACTGTGGCGATACTCAACTCATTGAAGTTTAATGGGGAAAATGACTATCGAAATAAGTTTCATACTTTTGACGATAAATAGCATTTCAGGTGATAGCGATAATTTACTAATAGTCAGTCCGGCCAACCCCTGTAAATCGATGTCTAGCTCCTGATCACTACCTGACACACGAAGGTGGTAGTAGACAAGGCATAATCCCAAGGGATTTACACTTGAAGGTAGGTTATCCTCAATGTAGCTCCCATTCAGTTTACCAGGAGATAGCAGATCCAGCCTGTATTTTCTTCACACACGTTTACATACACGTTTCTTTTCTTACAGCGTTTTGAAGTATGTAAGCGCAGGCTTGCTTGACGTAGTTTCAAGACGGATACAAACCATTTTAAAGAGATGAAATTAAGAGGCATGGAGATGGATGGAGAGAAAGAGATAAAGCCACGTGACCTGTGTTTGCACGAATGGACAGTGGAGCATCCAGGGAAGAAGTTGTCTTCTCTTCACAAGTTCTTCCGCCTTCCTTCATCTATTTTAAAACGAATTGCTGCTACCCGCCCTTTCTTTTTCAATATGTTTTACTTGTTAGTCTGAGAGTTCTCCTGTCTTGTTGTATAATTTAATATTATTAAGAGCGGAGACACTGACATCATCATATTACATCCTTAAGACTTTATTCGCAGGAATGGACAGGACATTAAACAGAATACAAAAACTGGCTTCTTTATTCCAACTCAAAATAAAAGTTAGTTTCAAAGTTCGCCCACGTTTCTTTTGATAGTAACTTTTATTAAAGTCCGTGTACAATTATCATAGCCAACTCTTCTTGTGTGTTCCCTTTGTTATAATGAAGGCTACAACTAAAATACGGAAACCCTTTAAGTAATTAAATGAAGTAGAGTACATTTTCCCTCGTCTATTATGTAAGAAGCACGTTTTGTTCTGGGGAAACGTTATTAAAGAACATTGGAATGCAGTAAAAATTTAGTGATGAGTTTTATCTTATACAATAACATTTCTGTGGAACTTCTGCTGTTTAACGGTCTGTGATCTGCGTTTTGTTCTAACGCCAAGATGTGCCTTGACGTCGGAGTGAAGGAATGAGAATCTCTGTAACTCTGAGTTTAAAACAGCGGTTATGATTTCAAACTGAAGGAATTCGAGATACCATACCAGATACAAGTGAAGGAATTAAAAAGGCATCCTTCATTAAGTTTTGTATTTCTAGGTAAAAACATGCATAAATAAAATAACATGTACTGACTGACTGACTGACTGACTGACTGACTGACTGACTGACTGACTGACTGACTGACTGACTGACTGACTGACAGCCAAAACTACTGGACATGATGAAGTGGAAATTTTGGGGATACATTTCTACTACAGTGTAGGACCCACTAAGGAAAGATTTCAAAAAAATCCAGATCTTTAGGGGATAAAACGGGGGTAAAACCCTGAAAACTAAAATATGTATTACTCCGAAACCGTTCACTGCACAAAGCTGAAATTTCGCTCAGTGATTCCTTCTTCATACGCTAGATATCAGATATGACAAGTTTAGAAAACTTTCAGCCCTTGAGGGTTAAATGGGGGTTGATACCCGAAAACAAAAGTATTACACTGAATCCGCTTGACTTACGAGGTTGAAATTTTTAATGATTGTTACTCCTGTATGTCCTAGATTTTTAATAAGATGTGGTCATAAAACAACACACCCCTAAGGGATTTTGAATGTTGTAGGGGTGAGGCCTGATGACTGAGGTTGTATTTTACGGGCTCAGCCAAAATTTAACATTTTCAATGATAACATTCAGTTTAAAACCATAGCAAAACACGGGTATCTTGCTAGTAGTGTTATGTAAGTCTGATTTAGGCCAGAACGTCTGGAGCATTTTCATTCGTACTCACGCACGGGTCGTCGTCCTTCTTGCATGCTACGTGTCGGTAAACAAGAGCGCAGTCGCCGTCTCATCGTTCCCATACGTCCGTAGAAAACCCATCAACTTCACTGAATGAAGATTTGGAAGCAAGGAGACGAGCTGCTCAACTAACAGGTATGTTCATCCCTGTCAGTCGAGAGAAGGCGTGGAATGACATTAGTAAACGAGTAAACTAGAGTGGTTATTTTTAAAAGAGGAAATATCTTAACCTGAAGATAAAATTGGAATTCAAGAGGACAAATAGGGGCAAATATTCGTTTATAGGAGAAGGAGATAGGGGTTGGAATTATTTACCAAGATAAATTCTTTGAAAGTATTAATAATAATAATGTTAGTGGCTTTACGTCCCACTAACTACTGTTACGGTTTACGGAGACGCCGAGGTGCTGGAATGTTGTCCCTCAGGTTTTTTTACGTGCCAGTAAATATACCGACACGAGTCTGACGTATTTGTGCACCTGGACTGAGCCAGGATCGAGCCTGCCCAGTTGGGATCAGAAGGCCAGCGCCTCAACCGTCTGAGCCACTCAGCCCGGCTTGAAAGTATTTGAGACTTGGTAAGCAACGAGCAGGGAATCTGTCACCTAGGCGACTGCACTAAATGCAAATCATTGGTGATTGATTGATCACTACTGCGTGTTTCTCTGATCCTTCTTAGAGTGGCATGTTGTCGGAATATGAAGAGAAGCGTGATGGGATAAACACAGTACCCGAACCCGGCCAGGAATCGAACTTGGGACCCCCTGAACCGAAAGCCCTTACGCTGACCATTGTGCCAAACTGTTGGACGATACCTCCCTATCTTAAATACTAAGGAAAGTCGGCAATGGTATCCAAACTGTATTATAATACCGTATTGTATGTGGCTGAACAGATGCTTACAGGCCTTGGAACGCACACTCGCGCGGTTTTGAAGGCGAGTTTGAAGGGCAGAGAGGGGGGAGGAGTAAGATAAAGATTTGAAAGACCATGTGTTGTGTGTGTGAACTGAATTGAAAGTAACCTGTTCCCAGCTGTTACTATACGTTATTGATCAAGGATGAAACAAGCCACAGGTTGGTAACTGTCAAGCAAGACGGTGGAGAGGGAAGAAGAGAAGACGGTGCGCGTTGCGTTATCGCAGCGCCGGAGCGCCGTGTATTGACCGGCTCAGCTGGCAGGTAAATGTGAATACCTCCTGTTCCATGTTATCAGGGTGCCATTACATACCTCCCACTTTATACCGCATTATAATAGGTCATATGCTGAAATTCATTCAGACTACAAGAAACCTCACTTCAACCGTTTAAATACTCCCTGATTAATAATAATAATAATAATAATAATAATAATAATAATAATAATAATAATAATAATAATAATAGTAATAATAATCGTACATTTCCTCACCTTTTACTACACCCTGGTGAGTTTGCGGATGCAAACAGTTTCGCACATGTAGATTTGGTTCTGTTTTACGACCGGATTCCCCTCCTACCGCCAACTCTGTGTGGAGGGATGTCCTCACTATTGCTTGTTTCTGTGGCGGTTGGTAGTGTGGTGTGTTGCATGCGGATGAAGAGGAGTTTATTGGGACAAACACAAACATCCAGTCAAAGGAACTGACCAGATTCGGTTAAAATCCCCCAACCGGCCGGAATTGAACCCAGGACGCTCTGAACCTCGACGCTAATCATTTACCTAAAGAGCCAGATAATAATAGGGCCCATAAATAATAATAATAATAATAATAATAATAATAATAATAATAATATAATACTTTACAATAATTACTTTTACGGTCTTCGAGAAGCCGAGATGCCAACATTTTGCACCGCTGGAGTTCTTCTGACACAAGGCTGACGTATTTGAGCACCTTCAAATACCACCGAACTGAGCCGGGATCGAACTCGCCAATTTGAGCTCAGAAGGCCACCCCGTCTATCATATGAACTGTGTTGTAGAAGTTGTGAAGGACTACTAATTAACAATGAAGAAGCCATGAAAAATACCTTCCGGTATCGCCGGGCTGAATAGCTCGATCCTGTGTAAATAAATTTACTGGTAAGTTACATAAAATAATTCCTGCTGGAGAAGATTTCGCCACCTCGGCGTCTTCGGAAACCATAAGAATGCATTTTATGGGACGTAAAACTAATAACATTATTACCCTTCCGGTATCATGGATCAGTGATTCAAGACAAGGCAGATGTTTATAAAGTCATCAATAGGATAAATAACGGCTGGACAAAGTGATGGACCGCAACAGGGTTTTCTGTGGTAAAAAATATTTTTTAAAGGTGCCACTCCATCATACAGGAAAAATATTGAAAGTAGGGCCTAATGGTTCCACCAGCCATGTAGTCTATAAGGGCGACAAAGGAAAAGGATGAATAAGAACTTAACCTTGTTGAAATGAGGGTGTTCAGCTGGATTCGTGGAGTGACAAAATCCGAAATGACGTAATTCCCAATCTCAGAAAAATTAAATTAAAACGGACTGAAAGTAGACGAGAGAAGTGTATAGCTCACGGAGTTGAGAGGATGGCATTAGAGGGTGGGCCAGTACCGAGACGACCAGCAATTCGTTGGAGAGCTAACATTGTGAATGATACGGAACAATTCAATGCTGATTCAGCTTGGGACTAAGACAGGATTTACTGGAGGAAGGTGACCAGGAAAGCTCACCCCATTTAACAGCGACATGACGTAGAAGAAGAAAATGAAGGTATCCCTTGTTTCACATGATTCTATTGAAACCTCCACATTTCCGGAATCCTTAGACAGAGATGACTTTGGTTTCCACTAATTTGTAAGAAACAGCTTTGTTATTTTCATTGGCAATATTGCCATACGAAAATACCTGTTTACAGTGAGGTGCTTCTTCTGTGATACAGTGCTGCATCGTATGAGTACCTATACACCGTCGCTGTTGGAGCAATACTGGCGATGTGGCAATGTTCTTCCTATCCATTATTTTCCTTAAGAATGGTCACGCCTTCCAGCCAGATATGGATATTCAGTCCATCAACACAATTGCCCTTGTGTTCATTTCCGCTGTGTGCTGGAATATGTAAGTTACGTGTATTCAAGGTGAACCGTCCTACATTTTCAGTTATTTTCAGTTATTCTAAATTGTGCGACGTGTGTGATAGTAGTAATACCAACTGCCATATTGTGTCGACTTGTTTTCAAAGCGATCTTGTACTTAGAAATTCCACTATAAAATGGCATGCCAGTAAGTATATCGTCGTTGCGCCTCGAAATTCCGTTATGTGTCAATGCTGAGGAGACAAATACTGACCCGCAGCACATGTATCTCTTAGTTCATGCAATAGTGAGCCTTAGATGTCAGAACCTAAGAGTTCTAAGCTGAAATATTATTACATAGCGGTTTTTCTAGGTGCAATATCGATATTATAAAACAATAAAGTGTTTTAAAGAAGATGAGTTCATCAGAAAAACACAGTTAAGCACATAATGGGATTGCTCACTAAATCACTTGCGAATTGCTTTTAAAATTAATTAAGTTATTACTTTTCCCAAGTTACGGTGACGTTTCTTGGGTACGTTTACAGTAATAACATGTAGGCCTAATACGTAAAATAGGAAGTTAAAAATTATATCGTCCCTGTTCTGCCAAAACGGCGAATGTTACAATGCTCTTCCTATCCATTATTTCCTTTAAGACTTGTCACGCCTTCCAGCCATATACTGATATGCGGTCCATCAGAACACTTTTCGTTGAGTTCATTTTCCTACGGGCGTGTGTAAAGGAAAATGAACCTTAAATACATCACACTCTAGGAGTGGGTAAATGTCATGCAAACATACATTCCTTCAGTATGGTACAGTAAGGTTCATCTTCCTTTACGCACGCGCATAGGAAAATTAACTCAACGGGAATTGTTCTGATGGACCGCATATCAATAAGTGGCTGGAAGGCGTGACCAGTCTTAAGGGAAATAATGGATAGGAAGAGCATTGTAACATTCGCCGTTTTGGCAGAACAGGGACGATATAGAATGAAATATCTATAGGCCTATGAGTATTTTTAACTTTTAGTCCGTAATGTCCTATATTTTTCTTGAGTGTTATACATTTTGGGGTATCTTGTCCACAAACTGTGTACATTGAAATACTCTGAATAATATGCAGATGAATTAATGCTACTGAAAAGAATTGGACTATCATACTGTATTAGTGTTATGGGTGCAATACGAATCGCATGTGTATTACCATTATATACAAAGTTAGGTGGAAAACACGAAAAATATACGCTCAGTGCTGGATGTTGTCTTTATTACATCTACTAGAACAGTCGAAAGACGGAAAAGTATCACTTATGACATGGAGTAGGTAAAATTATATTGAACTCCGTCGCGAACATGTTAACGTACAGTAGATGTCAGCTCGTGTTCTGAGAGCGTCCTAACCTAAACAATGTGTTACCACGGGACTCAGCGGTGTGGAGTGACGAGCTCTGTCGGAGATCAGTGGCCGCCTCGCCGTCAGCTATCCTGCCCGGCGTCCGAACTCCGAAGTTCTGTTTATCTAACCACTGTAGCACAAATACAGTTCTTTCCATATGAACTGTAATATAGGAATCACATACGGTTTATATTATTTCAGCAACTTGGTTGTAATTCAGTTCCACTGTACGCAGTTATTAGAAAACTACAGGGCATGAAGTAGTTCATACAAAATCGATTCAATCACTGTATCCAGTGTCAATTAGGAAAAATGTTCAAAGTATTTTATGTCCAGTGGAGATTTCGTACTTTCGTACTTATGTAAAATGTAGCCATATGCACATTTCAAAAGTCAGAATATCGTCGCTGCCAGGACAAAACCTCCTATGTGAAATATTTTAGCTTAGAACTTTGGCCGGTAAAGTTTTGTCATCTAAGGTGCAATATTGTGTGAATATGGTCAAGACATTCTCGCTCTTCATAATGTATGTGCTGTGGGTCAGTATATCTCCAAAAATAGTATCACATAGGAGGTTTTGCCCCGGCAACTACGATATACAAAGCGCGATTGTCCAGTCATAAATATCCATCGTCACCAAATGCTCATTTTTTCTACTCCAAATTCAGTTCTGTAAATTTAGTATGTATTAACATAATTGTTACAATTGTTAAGGGTGTTTTTAATGTTAATTTATTAATAAAATATGCAACAGAGAAAAACTCCAATTGCTGTAGAACTTGATAAAACCACTGACCAGTACAGACACAAATACGAATAGGCTGCCTTAAATGCAAGTTATACAATATAGGAATATTACAATAATATTTTTACAGCATTGTCTAATAAAGAATTCTGCACAAAATTTGGTTTCACATTGTCAAAAATAATCATTTCAACGACGATTATGGTAATGAGATGAAGAGATAAGATGATCTGATATACAAGTACTGTAGAGGTGAAATTATTAATAATATACAACTTAGTGGCATTTTATTAGGTCTACTCGATATTTCTTTAATCAAACATGAAAATTTGGAAACTTTCAAGTCAAAATCTATTTTCCCTTTATTATCAAATTATTAATGTTTTACATATTCTCACTAGTGGCAAATTCTTGTGACAGACTATAATTTATTACTTCGTATACAATAGAATGATTGCCGTATCCGTAAATTAGATCTTTTTACATTTTAAAATTAAAGTTTAATTGTTCCAAAGAAGTGCTGTTGTCTTTTATGCCATTTACAGTGTATACAGAAAAATTTGTTCAGATATCTACTTTTCTACGGTTTTTAAACACTCATAATTCAATTCAATTAACAGGTTTCTGTATGATATTCTGTCTTCATACGATGAGCGATTGTACTGCTTGAAATATAGATAGGCCTCTTTTAAAAAATACTCTGTAGTCTGTCCAAGTTATTGATGTAACTTTTATAGAATGGCATCCAGTCTCTACGGAAACATATTCCAATCTACTTCCTGTTAAGGAATTAAATAAGCTTATATGGAGTTTCTTGATTTGGGAAATATGGAGATTTCAGTTGAAGCGTGTGATACTATAGCTTCTTCTTATTCTTCTTCTTCTTCATTCAGATTGAAAACGCTGGTAGGACCTATAAGCAATTTATTAACAGAAAAGGAAGTAACATTTAATAAAATGGTTCCATGTAGGTATATCACTTGTCCGCGTCGAGATCTTCAGTTCAGAGGACCCCTGGTTCGATTCCCAACAGGGTCGGGTATTTTAATTGCATCTGGTTAGTTCCTCTGGTAGCCTACTGGGTGCTTGTGTTTGTTCTAACACACTTCTCTTCATTACAACATACCACACTACCAACTACCACAGAAACACGCATCCCTCAACATAGGATTGCGTCGAGAAGGTCATCCGGCTGTAAAACAGGGCCCAGTCCACATGTGCGACACAGGGCAGTTTATTTATTTATTTATTTATTTATTTATTTATTTATTTATTTATTTATTTATTTATTTATTTTATTGAATTGATATCATGTTCAGTGAGTATTCCTACCCTCTTACGGAACATTTCCATTTGTTATTTTCAGTGCTCTAAATAATATAGGCTTAGGCTAGCCTACTTTTAAATCATTAAAGCACTAGGCCTATAGGCTATTCTGAATACTAAAACTATGCTTCGCACATTGGTAAGTGTGTGTTTAAATTTTGTCTTTTAATGTCCCTTTAAATTTATAAAACTTCACTACTTGACCATTTCGTGTGCGGAAAATTTACTTCTTACAAAAATACCATCGTGTGTAGCCTACCTGTATTTCACTTCCGTGATACAATGCTGAAGAAAATGTTCGAATGTCGGATAAATCAAGTAGATCCGACAGGCTCGTTGTGATCCAACAATGCGCAGTAAATAGAGGTATGTGCACGGGAAATGAGAAGCTGCATTCTCTGACAGCTCGCTCACAATAGGACCGGACAAGCCTTTTTTATTGGGCGCAGTGCGTCCCGTCCTTTTCTGGTAGACTATTGGTGATGGCACCAGGACCACATCTGGTGTTCTTTATGGAGCCCCATCGACTCAGTACATATAATTTCAAAAGAAAAGTCGCAGCCATGGTCCAGTACTTAACGTTTCATTCCAATAGGGCTGGGTTCGATTCCCAGCTTTGCTGTAAATTCAAGGCTGGTTTCTGTTTACCGACCTCAGTGATGCAGTTGGTTAGTCGTTACCCTTCTCTTCCTTCTAGTTCGATCCCGGCTTAGATCGGTGATATCTGAAGTTGCTTAGATGTGACAAAACTCCCTGTCGTTGAACGTAGAACCTTACAGTATATGCTTACACGGCCACCGTCTCCATCAACACTAAATATTCCGGATCGCTGTGTCAAGTAATACAGAGCCTGCCTCTTATCTGGAGACTGCCGTTTCCATTCCTGGTTAGTTCTGGGGTTTTTACCTGGATCTGAAGGCTGGTTTGAGGTTCGCCCAGCCTATACGGGAGCAATTGAGGAACTATCTGACGGTGAGATAAAGGCCCCGGTGTAGAAGGCTAACAGTAACGGCCGATAGGATTCGTCGTGCCGGCCACACGATACCTCGTAATTTGCAGGCCTTCGGGTTAAGCACCCGTCGCTTGTTAGGCCAAGGCCCCTCAGAGCTGTAGTGCCGGGGGGGGGGGGGGTGATGCCATGATCCAGTTATTGTGGTTTTATATCCTAACCTTTCAGTGGAAACTGCGCCCAGCATTTTCAAGTGTCCACTCTGTGTTAATGTCAGTAGTGCCCAGTTCGTCCACAACTTACAAGCCAGGAAAACTTGTTTTATGTTTATTCCAATACGTAAAGGAACTCCTGATGGACAAAACTACGACGATAATCTACCTGTCATTTTGATAATTACAACAACGACCTATAATACAACTTGAATATGAAAATCCACAGCCTGTTTTCAGTCATTCGAACGGGTCAGTAATGGGATGAATGAAACTCCCATCTAGCGGCGAGGATAGGAATCGTACCGACTGCCAAAGCCTTGTCGCACTTCCCTGGGGCAATGTTTAATCACTGACAGATGAAATGAAATCATATTGGAGAGTGTTGCTGGATTAAAGATGACGGAAAATTGGAGTACCCGGAGAAATACCTGTCCAGCTTCCGCTTTGTCCAGCACAACTCTCATAATTATGGAGTGACTGGGATTTAAACTACGGAACCCAGCAGTGAGGGGCTGGCACAGTGTCGCCTGAGCCGCGCAGGTCTATAATAGGCCTACACCTTATCAAAGTATTAGGCTATTTCAGAATTGGGTTAACTAAACTAATGTGACTTTCCATTCTTCTAATATTTTTACATTGATATGATTGTTTGATGGGGATTTGACCCAGTTTTAGTTTTAGTTAGGTTGCTCTTCCTGACGCTAACCCTACCTGAGGTGTGTTATATCTAGATGAGATGAGATGAGATGAGATGTAAGCACGAACACAAACAACCTGTTCGGAAGCCAAAGGATTTAATCATACACATTAGAACCTCCGTCCCGGACGGACATTGAACTCGGGCCCCCCTGAACCGAAGGCCAATACGTTGACCATTTAGCCAAGGAGCTGCAATTTCATAATATATGACATCGCATTCATGCAGAATAAGAAAATTTATCGAATGTGCTGAAAGATACAATTTTGAGGGTGTTAGATGAGGTAGGCCTACTTCCGTGCAGCAAAAGGAAAACATCTCAATGCGTTGTGACTGTTTGAAGAAGTACTTTTAAAGTAAATTAATAAGTATTCAGCTTTTCTTACCCTTTATGGTGAAGTCTATTATTCTCCTATGATTCTCTACTCAATCTGAAGGTGTTTTATAGGCCTACTCACCTTCAACCATAGAGTTCATTCGTAACATAATCTTTACTCTTTCCGAGTACACTCCTGCCATTGTTCCCTCCTGATTTTACCAACAATCATTCTCATCTACATGTTACTTTCAACCTCTGTAACTATTTTGAACCAAGAAATCATATTACATCACTGCAGCACGTTCGTAAACCCCTTGATGATCTGTAATACTCTACCCCTGTTCTAATAATCCGGGGTAGAGTGCCTGACTCTTACCCGGAGACCCCGGGTTCAGTTCTCGGCCAGGTCGGAGCTTTTTACATGAATTTGACGGTTATTTTGAGGTGGTTCTAATGGTCTAGAGGATTCTTCGTACTGACTACATATCACCTCGTAATCTACAAGCCTTCTGGCCGAGCAGGGGTCGTTTGGTGGTCAAGGCCCTCTGGGGCAGTTGCGCTATGGGTTTTTTTTTCCTTCGATCTCGTAATTCCTCAATATGGCCGATGTCTGTTGCCTTGACACTCTGCCTTCACTAGATCTACGAAACGGGAAGACATAAAGCCTGTTCTCGTGTTCAGAATCGAACATCGAACCTCTCAGAGATACAGCTGCCCTTCTCTAAAGTGCTGGAAGAGAGGGTAAAGTAACTGCGCGAATGGCCTTCACTCCTTCCGACCGAGGTATCCATCCCGGTTCTCATCACTGGAGTACCGCCATGTTTACTCCTGTAAAACTGATGTTTAGATCAGCAAATGATATCCGCTCGCAGCAAGCGGGGCCATCACATTTAACAAGTGTTCCACTCCTATAGTTTACTGTTAAAACTCTGGCCGTCCATAAAAGTCAACTGGAAGGGGTTGTGCACAATCTTGTCTCGTCCTGGATCCTCTTCTTATACAAAACTTAATGACTCGGTTTCATAAACTTCTGAAACTCTTTTAAGCTAGTGGCCATCCTGTAATAATTGGCATTTTATGACGGGCCCTAGACGAGGGGTTGACAAGCAGGTTAGGGTTCTCACCCCAATACACATTCTTGAATTCTTCACTCAACTCCTCGTAAAACTATCTGGCGTCGTCGCGCTTTTAACGACTTCTGTGTTAGTTGAGATTATGACGGAGGTCTGTCCCTCCCGTACTTCACTTCCTGCCGAGGTAACCTTGGTTCCGATCACGTTCACTAATGTTGTAATAGTTAAAAACTCCATGTTCCTACAGTATCTCTTCCACTTCATAGCACGGTAGTGTTTCAGCTGGCTATAGTAGACTACACTATATCCCTTCATTATCTTTTCCTGGCAAGGAAATTCTGCTTCTGACCACTTTTACAAATACTTTTAATAGAATCGGTTATTTCAGAGACCACACATGTCTTTTGTAGGACAAAATAGGTTTAATATAAGATATAGCCTATATGTTAAAATTAAGGATGTCTGTTCGAATGGTGCTATTTTAAATATTTTTTAAGTATGTGTTCCATATGCATTAAAGCAGTTGAATAGTATCGAATGACATGAGCAATCAAGACCAGAAACATGTAGGCCTAACTCTTTATTAGTAGTACCATACACGATCATAGGCCTGTTCCACGAACATTGTAAGCCTTGAACAAATACTCCTTATATATATATATATATATATTCCTATCTTTCAGAGAGGAAGCATACATGGGACCTTGAACATTTTCTCCTGATCTACTGTTAATGGCCAGAACATATCTGAGGAACTCAAATGACATTCTTCGCAAGACATCCTCATGGCGTTATTGTCAAGAGGAAGAATGTCTCTGAGTAACTGTAATGATACTGTTAAGACGGACAGTGTTAGAAAATTTTCTAAATTTGGACTTTAATGTTGTTGTATGAAGGGAACTTTAAAGATGAAAACTAATTACATAATTAAGTGTGATACGTAGTGTGCTTAAATGTTGCTAAGCATTAATTATTTTTTTACTCTCACGAGTTTATTTAGCCTATATGATAAATCACACATGTTCAGTAATTTGTAGTCCTCATATCACTCCTTTTTTATTTTTTCAAAAATAATCAGAATTATTAAAAAAAATCTGTCAAATAATTCGTATAAAAACCAGACACAAATTCCAAACATCAGAAGCCGTAAGCAGTTTTTTTCCACTTTGTCAAATAAATGATTCAATTGCCTATTTTGTTAAGATGGAAGCCTTAATTTTTCATTGTCGACTTAGTTAATATAACTTGTAAGTTGTTAGCCTGTCGATACACTAATTATAACAGTTTAACACTATACAGAACCTGTAAAAGAATACCATAAAGACTCTCCTACTTATATCATATTCCTGCATTGTCACTTCCAGATGGGTAATGCTCCTCATTCAAATGCTCCGGTCAGCTATTAACAACCGTCTAAAATTTAAGTATAATTTAACCCTACACTATCACTTCCTGTTGTAGTATTTCTCCTAACTATGGTGCTCAGATCAATTTTACCACCCATACAATAACTCGTTGTAAGCTATTCGTGAGATCTATTCATTTGAGATAATCCTGCTCCTATCCCAGTTTTAGGAATTTTGTAATAGGGCTACCTATTAAAACCACCATATTGTAGCATATGCAGAAACCATTGCGTATCATCAGCAATGAGGGAAAATTAAGGTAACTTATATCGATTACATTTTAGTAAGAAGACATCTACATAGTCTACTATTCCGTTAATTCTTCTGAAGACCAATAGATAAGAGAATTTGTTTTACATTTCATATTATTGATGGTAATGCTGTTTAACTGATGAATGTAGGCCTATTGAACTTTCCAAGTATGCTATGTCGTCGTTGCGCCCAGAAAAACCTCTATGTGATAATATTTCAACTTAGAACTCTCACCAGAAAGGTTCTGTTATCTAAGGTTCAGTATCGCATGAACTGCATCAAAGAATTTCCGTTCTAAGTGATCCATGTGCTGCGGGTTAGTATTTGACCCATCAACATTGTCACGTAAGGGTAACATATTTCGAGGTCCAAGGACGACGTAGGCCTACATACAGCGTTCAGTCTGCAAGCCTTCGTGAATTCACTAAGCGCCTACGTCATGCTCTATTTTCAATCAGTTCTATGATCTCGTTTAGCTTCAGATCCCTTACTTTTAAAATTATTTACATCTGTATCTAACCATCATCTTGGTCTCCGTCTGCTTACCTTTCCATCCATGACAGAGTCCATTATCCATGACCCCACCACCACACTTTGACACTTAATCCATGGATTTCATTTCTGATTCAATCTTTACCTCCTCATTGCTTGCGCCCTCCTGTCATCGTTCCAATCTGTTTTTACTGTCTGAAACTTCCAAATTATAAATCAGGTTTCCTGGGCCCTCCCAGTATTAATTTCCATACAGAACAGAGCCATGTAAAGATTATTTCCCCAGAGAACTCTTTTATTTGTTACCGAATACCGTCGATCTTTTTGCGAGCTTGCTGCATTAGCCTTGCCACACTTTGACTGTGTAGGCCTATTATTATTAGTCTTCTATTGTTATTATCAAGATTTATTTATTTATTTATTTATTTATTTATTTATTTATTTATTTATTTATTTATTTATTGTATGGCTTTTAGTAGCTGGCCCCGTGGTGTAGGGGTAGCGTGCCTGCCTCTTACCCGGAGGCCACGGGTTCGATTTCCGGCCAGATCAGGGATTTATACCTGGACCTGAGGGCTGGTTCGAGGTCCACTCAGCCTACGTGATTAGAATTGAGCAGCTATCTGACGGTGAGATAGCGGCCTCTGTCTAGAAAGCCAAGAATAACGGCCGAGAGGATTCGTCGTGCTGACTACACGACACCTCGTAATCTGCAGACCTTCGGACTGAGCAGCGGTCGCTTGGTAGGCCAAGGCCTTTCAAGGGCTGTAGTGCCATGGGGTTTGGTTTGGTTTTATGGCTTTTAGTGCCGGGAGTGTCCGAGTACGTGTTCTTCTCGCCTGGTGCAGGTTTGTCTACTTGACACCCATGGGTCTCGACGTGGGATGATAATAAAACGGTAGCGAGAGGGTGAAGTCCTATGTCGGCACATAGCCTCCTCCAGTCGCTATCACCAAGAGGTCTGTCCAAGGCTTGACGTCGCCATCCAACGGACGTGGTGGTGGTGGTGGTGGTGGTGGTGGTGGTTGTGGTGGTGGTGGTGGTGGTGGTGATTTTCGTATTTGGAGGAACTCCAGCTGGGCAACCAGCCGTCCTCTATTAACACTAATCAGAAGGTAAAAACGGAAAGAGTCCGACACTTCGAAAAATGAAGGTATCGGCCAAAGAAAGAATGGGGCCACGGAAGGGCGTTGAAGATGAAAAACTCCCTAGGCCTTCACATGTAGGGCTATATAATAACGTCGGGTCGCAAAAGTTGACTAAGACAGGTCAGATAGAATAGATGAAAGTGAGGAGCCTGACACTAGAAAGTGGAAGCAATGCCAGAACTCAGCTAAGGGGCTCTTTCAGTTGCCTTTTAAGACAGGCAGAGGATAGGGTGAGTGTTATTCTACTGCCCCATGGAGGAATCACATATCAGCAGTGTCGTGTAGGCCTACTCTCACTTCGTATGATCACTGTGGAGAGACTTCGAACTGAATCCATGTTTTGGCTGCCAGTCCAGCGATTGAAATTGTATACCACCACTACTCATACCCTGCTGGCTAACATTTTGATGGTGAAAACTTTCCTACCAACGGGACTCGAACTAGCTAACCACCGTATCAGACCAAATAGACAGGACGTCTTATCGATCATCGCGAACAGGTGGGCTATAATAATAATAATAATAATAATAATAATAATAATAATAATAATAATAATAATAATAATAATAATAATAATAATAATAATAATAATTCCCGCTAACCTTTACGGTTATTGGAGACATTGAGATGCTAGGTTATTGTCCCGCAAGAGTTCGTTTTTCGAACAGGAATTCAACAGACATGAGCTAGACTTATTACTTTAAGTGTCAAATTCCACTGTTCTGAGCTGGCATCGAACTCACGTCCTTGTGGTCAGAAAGCCAGCGTCAGAGTTCCGATGAAATCTTGATGAATGATAATAAGGTGGAACTTCAAGTCATTTGCTGGAGTACGCAGTCTTCCATTCAAGCGAACATCTATCATGGGAAAAGGACATCCTTCCGATTCAGTTCAGAAACAAGCTCTGAGTGCGCTTGAATTACTGGGGAAACCTCTCTAGCTCAGCCTCGGTTGCCGTACGTTAGTGTTGTCTTCTATGTTGTGCCGAGCCATAATGGATGGTGTAACTTTACCTACAGTAACACAATACGACCGAGAGCACCATCTGTAATTCGTATTGGAGTAACTAATTAAATTTACTGTCGCGGACTGCATAATTGAAGCTGCCATTTTTCTTCACGAGGAGGGTGCCCAAGGATTTTTTAAACCAATTACATTTCTGGAGGGCTTTTGTTTGTCAGCCAATGGGAGCAGTGCACCTGGTGTTTGATCAATATCAGGTGCTCGGTGGAGGGAGATGCAGCCAATGGCGGGCACGCTGTACCTGTACAGGTGGAAGGGTGTGGCACTATGACCAGGTAGAAGCGAGGGGCGTTCCTTACCAACCAATCCCTTGCTATATCACCTGCCCGCTTATTGGCTGTAACACCTGTGCACAGCCTCTCAGCCTCACCTGAGTGTTACCTCCTTGGAGATACAGTCACGGATATCAAAGATATTTAAGATTCACCTCTCGTTCTCTGTTTTTAAAGCATATCATGCTATATAATAACCTTTTTGCAGCCAAGATGTGGTCTAATAACGGAACACTCCATGTATAGATAAGCAAACAGTCAAAGTTTTCGTTACTCTATGAATGATCCGGACGGTTCATTGCTCAAAATAGCGCTGCATTAAAAGAATACATACAGCCATTCCTTCCTGACTATCTGTTAATAATAATAATAATAATAATAATAATAATAATAATAATAATAATAATAATAATAATAATAATAATAGAGGAAGAGTACCAAATATGTAATAAGCTCCTAATATAGAATATTCCAATATTTGTTAAATTAAACTTGGCAGCGCTGTATGGAACAGGTAGAAAGATGCACAAGGTCTAGGTGGTGGCGAGTTGAGGGAAGTCACTTGAGCTGCGTTCTTTGTCCGTGCCAGCTGATCGCTTCGAAGATGTTTTGGGAAGGTAAGAATTACAGTCCTTTACAAATCAAGGTCTTACTTGAAAACGTTGGTTAGTCGAACGTAGAATGTGAACTAACCATACAAACTATACAGTGAGCAAATACATTTAATGAACTGACATATTGATGGCTTTCTTTAAAACCTCGTAGGCCCTATGTCCCAATGCTCTTCCTACCCATTAATCTATAAGCTACTGGTCAGCCACGTATTTATATGCAGTCCATCAGAATAATAGTTTTCATTTTCCTATGTTAATATATAAAGGAAAATGGCCATTGTCATGCCGTATTGTAGGAATGTTGTTTGCGTGACCAGTTTACGCGCTCCTGCAGTATAATGCATTTAAGGTTTATTTTCCTCACACTAGCATACGAAAATGAACAAAACGAAAATTATTCTGATGGACTGCATATAAATATGTGGGTGGGAGGCGTGACCAGTCGTAAGGAATATAATGGCTAGTAGGAAGATCATAATAATGTTATTTGCTTTACGTTCCACTAACTACTTTTACGGTTTTCGGAGAGGATGATCATTGGGACGTACGAGGTTTCAAATTAAAGCTATCGATATGTAATTTGTAAGACGTAAATTGAATGCGGCTGGGTACCTAATAAGGAATACTGTGGTGTTCCATTTATGGAATAGAATTTCAAACATGTAGACTATGAACTTTCATTAAATGATTAAAATTATATTAGGAACAATTTTTTCAGAACCAAAAAGTACATTTTCCATTGTACGTTGTAGGCCTAATTTACAAATATATTAAGTATCAATCAGATTGAGAATAAGTTGCTGAAAAGTAGACAGATTGTAGCAACGTGACATGCATATAGGCTACAATTTTAAAATGTTAAAAGGGAGTTTGTCGTTTCTAATAAAATAAAAAGGTATTCCATATTTGGTACTCTTCCTCTAATAATGCCAACGGCCGTTCCGTGGGATCTCCGAAGTTAAGCAACATTGGGCGTGGTCACGAGTTGGATGGGTTGCCACGCGCTGTTGGTAGGGGCGTAAGGGAATGGAGGAGCGGAAAGGAACTGGCCACCCTACCGCACGTAAACTCCGGCTCAGGAACACCTCTGCGGAGGTTCGGACCTGCCTTCGGGCAGAATAACCCTTACCTTACCTCTATATAATAATATATATAATAATAATATAATAATATACTAAGGGTGGCAGACTGAGACCTTGAAAAAAGAGAAAGGAAGTTTGTTTGAAAAATATGGGGTCGAAATAAGTCGCAAAATGACCAACATAGCGTACTTTCTGGTTGAGGTCATACATGGAACTCTAAAAAAACCATTGAGAAAATTACGAGGACGACGAGGAAAATAAGACTGATCTTTTATGGGCGAATTAAAAGGAAGAATAACGAGAGGTTGGACAAAAACATCTCCTTCTACAGGAAAAGTGGAAAACAAAGCCTGGGTGGCTTACACAGGTACACAAAGTGGGTGTCAAGGAGGGAGAGATGCAGGGCAGAAATCAAACCTCATAGGCGCCTAATACATCTCCTTTAAGCTTATCTTTTGTACGTGTGTGTTTACTTTTTCGTTCCGTTTCACGTAGCCTAAATGCCGAGATATTCCAGCGTGACAAAAAGATACCGCTAGATAGAACTGAAAATAATACTGTCTCATTCGCAGTTTTGGCACAGCAGCGACTATATAAGATATCAGTATGCCCATTCCTCATCTCCTTATACCGCCTTTCCAACAACTGTGGGGTCGCGAGTGCGAATTGTCTCACATGTAGATATGATCCCCTCTTACGGCCGGATGCCCTTCCTGATTCTGATCTTGATCCTGGAGGGATGTACAGTAATTATTATTGCGTGTTTCTGTGGTGGTTGGTAATGTGGTGTGTTGTCTTAATATGTTAGGACAGGCACAAGAAGCCAGTCCCCCAGCCAGAAGAATTAAGCAGACGCAGTTAAAATTCCAGACTAGGCTGGGAATTGATCCCGGGACCCTCCGAATCGAAGGCTTCAACGCTGACCATTCATCCAAGGAGTCGGACATCAACATGTCCATTGAAAACATAATATAATCGTTTATTTGCAAATCAACATGCCATGCATTTTATATGCGCAAATTATAGGAAAATTAACTTTACCGTACTGCAATCTAGGAATGTAGCCCATGTTTGCATGACATATTTATCCACTCCTACAGTAAGTTATAGGCCTAATGTACTTCAGGTTCATTTTCCTTTTACATGTTAGCATATGAAAATGAACACAACGAAAATTGGTCTGATGGACTGCATATCCATAGACTATGTGGCCGAGCAGCGTGACCATTCTTAAGGAAAATAATAGACAGGAAGAGCATTGGTCCGTCTCTATGGTGTAGTGGTTAGTGTGATTAGCTGCCACCCCCCGGAGGCCCGGGTTCGATTCCCGGCTCTTTCACGAAATTTGAAGAGTTGTACGAGGGCTGGAACGGGTGCACTCAGCCTCGGGAGGTCAACTGAGTAGAGGGGGGTTCGATTCGCACCTCAGCCATCCTGGAAGTGGTTCTCCGTGGTTTCCCCACTTCTTCTCCAAGAGAATGCCGGGGTGGTAAAGCCAACACTGGAGAGTAGACTTAACAGATTGAGAAAGAAAGAAAGAAAGAAAGAAAGAAAGAAAGAAAGAAAGAAAGAAAGAAAGAAAGAAAGAGCATTGGGAGATATTACCTTTTGCCCGAACAGCGACGATATAGTAATATTTCCCAGCAACGTTCCGTTTTCAAAGTACGACCCTTTGGCTGCATGGTCAACGTTGAGGCTTTCGATTCAGAGGGTCCCGAGTTCGATTTCCGGCCGGGTCGGGGATTTCAATCGCTTCTGAATAATTCTTATAGCTCAGGGTGTTTGTGTTTATCCTAACACTTTTCTCTTCATATTCACACACCACATTAAACTACTAACAACCACAAAAGCACGCAATAGTAATTACATCCCTGCACATAGGGTTGGCGTCAGAAAGGGCATCCGGTCATAAAACAGGGTTAAATCCACATGTGCGACGCAGTTGGCACCCGCAACCCCACAGAAGAAGAAAAAAGGAAGAAGAAGAAGGTTTCTTTTTCAAACCAACATTATCAAAATCAACGTAAAAATACAATGATCACGCAATAGTTGAAATCTTAAATACATTATTTCACAGGAGTGCGTAAATAGGCCTACGTCATAAACACAACATTTCTACATTACGGTACGGTAAGATGCATTTTCCTTTAAATATAAGCATAGGGAATTCAACACAACGAAAATTGTTTTGGTGTGTTGCATATCAAAATATGTGGCTGGGAGGCGAGACCAGTCTTAACCGTAAACAATGGACAGGAACAGCACTGTCAGATACGTGGTATTAGAACTAGGCCTTCGGTATGAACATTAAAGAAATTGGAAATGTACTTACGAGTAATTTGCTCGGACCCGGGTCCTTGTCTTATAGAAAAAAGGATTTACCGGGTGGTCTTTCGAAGGTTGAGAACCGCTGCTGTTAAGCATAGCCTACGTTCATTACACCGCACTTCGTCTCCCACCTGTTGCATACACCTGCGACCCTGTTTGATGTTACCTGACGCTTGGTGTATACGGCAATGCACAGAGCGTACCGGTAAAAAAAAATACCCTCGCCTTGCCACGTGGAATGTCGAGTGTTGCTACAGGTAGGTGTACTTAGTGTACGGTATGTCTTAGTTACCCGAGGAGCGACGTACAGGCATTCCTACCTGGCGTTATAGGTAAACTACCTACCTGTGCCGCCCGGACAGCAGAACGCGCGAGAAGGTGTGACTGCGCACGCCCGCCTGCTATTGGCTGCTTCTAACCAGGTACAACCTGCGTCATTGGCTGGCGACTTACCTGTCTTCAAGAAGAGTGAAATATTTATCAGCACAAATGTTACCGCCCTTTTGCGGTAAGTTTTTAGATGTAGGATAGGAAGGAATGTTTTTCAACTTCCTCTCACCAGATGTTTCAAACTGACAAGGTACGATATCGAACTGCATAATTTGTCAAATATATAGCCTATTTCAGTGTTAATTAAAGAAGGTTATTCTTGACTAACAGCGGTATGAGTGATTTTGCAGTTTCCTTGATGGTCGTTTTTAGGAAGTAAAACTAACTTATTTTTACCTGGCACAAGTGATTCCTAACGCAATGAAACTCTCCGCGTATCACAGCACTGTGAGTGGGTAGGATTACGCACAGTACAGCAGGTGCTTGGATTGACAATTAGTAGTGGGCTCTACCTGTCAAAACGCTTTCCATTTGGCACAGACGTAATGATACTGAATCATTCAGTGTAGGCTTGTTTATAACGGACTATCCAATATCGAATTCAGAGTAATTTTTTAGGTTACAATGGAAAATTAACCACTAAAAAGAATCGATATAGTACCTCTGGTGCCTATGTTCGTACTAACGGCGTATTATTCCTCTAGTAAGGGAACTGTAGACTGACTGTGTCCTTAAACTTTAGGCTACAGGTGGATCAATTACAACAACACATTCCTTTTTCCCTGTCACTCGCAATAATGTCCACTCCACACACACACAACACAGACATTGAACGGGGTCATGTATTTTACCTTTAAACCACACTTTTTAATCTACTTGCCGCCATCTTCCTGAATAAGTGATGACGGACATTCCCCTTTGAAGTGCTCTTCTCATCCTAATTGTCCCTATGCTCTATCTGCGCCTGTTACTCAAATAATCGGTAGTGACAGGCAGTGCCTTCCTTCTGGAAAAAAAGGAGTTACCTGAGCTCTCAGGGACAGAAGAGGAATTTCGAGGATGTTTTAAATAACATAGGCCTGCTTAGGCCTACGTCATTTTCATGCATTTCAGTTTACATTTAATTTAAAACAACTTCCAGTCGTTAGACATATCACAATCCTCTTTGGTCCTTTTCTGGGCATTACTGCATAATTGTGATCTTGAAGCAGTCATTTTTAACATACCTTGTTGGATCACACACACACACTAAGAGGAGGTACAACTTCCACTGACATGGAAGACCTTTGTACATTTGTATGCTGAGTATTCAGCCCGAAGCCCGGCTTGATCCTCATCAGCTCCACCAGCATCTGTCATAGATAACCTAGGTGTCACTGACGTTGCTGAGAAGTGAGGCAGTTTCCCGTTTCTTGCCTCGATTTCTACAGTTACGAAGGAATTGATCTGGCAGAATCCTCTTTCACACTCATCAGAGAAATACCTGCTGTATTCAGAGTGCACAGAATCGTAGAGACATTTCCCTGGGCACTTCTTTGAATTTTATCTATATTATCTCTGAAGGCTGGAATGGTAGGCTACAAGGCACGCAGGCCGATGCAGATACCAGCTGAAAACAGGTTCTGTTTCGAAAATCGGAGCAACAAAATACAGATCGTCGCTGCGCCTAGAAAAATTGCAATGTGATTATATTTCAGCGTAGAACTCTGGCCGGAAAGGATCTGTCATCTAATGTTCAGTATTGCATGAACTAAGTTATATCAACGAAGTTTCGTTCTGTGATACATGTGTTGCGGGTCAGTATTTCTCCCCTCAACATTGTTGCATAGCGGTATTTCGAGGCGCAACAACAGTATGTGGTATTTCGCACAATTAAACACCTCCTGCTATAGTTTCACCAACTTCAAAACGAATGGAAAGATAGTTTAGTGTGGGAACTTCTGTTTCCAAATAGAGGTTAACAGAAGGGAGAAAGCTCTAGTGACAGGGATGCCATTGATCGGGGCGTGATAACCGGGTAGTTTCATCATCGGGTTCTCACCAAGGCGGCCACGGTTCGAATCCCGGCCGGTGCAAATGGGATTTCTGAAATTAAATGATAGTCTACGTGCCTCTGGTTGGAATTAGTGGAAAATTGCAGATCCCATAACTACGATCACCAGTCGCGTAAAACTTCAAGCTTGCGTCAACTTCTTCTTATTATTATTATTATGGCTATAATTATGATGTCTGGCTCCTTAGCTGATTGGTCAACTTGGTGGACTTCGGTTCGTCTAAATACTCATCTTTACTTATATCACACTATAAACCACGACAGAAACACTCGATAGTCAATAAAACCCTCTATACAAAGTTCGAGCCACGAAAGGCATCCGACCGTAAAAATTGCCTTAACCTACACATAGGCCGACCTCAAGTAATTAAAAAAATGCCAAGAATAATAATAATAATAATAATAATAATAATAATAATGAAGTAACTTAAAAGCGCTCCCCTTATTACATGCAGCCCGCTGAATTTATGACACAATCGAGGTCCAATAAATCAAAGGAATTAGGCCTGCGTTCTCACGCTTTTCCAGGTGTAAAAATGTCGCCGTATTTCTTAATATTTCTTTGTGGCTCCCATTCTCTCACTATTGCCTGGATGAGGGTGGTCACTCTCCGGAAATGAACCGTGCAGTTAGATGGTAGCGAAGTTAAAAACAACGAACTCTGTTATTTCAGAAGACCTTTCCATTAGGTCGCAGTCGTGTGCAGCGTTTGTAAGGATTCTTGACAGGGTCAAGTTTTACTCTGGAAGGTTCCGTACCATCAGGGAGCAAGGGGAGAGATGGGGTGCATTTTGCACGGTTGTGGGTTTCGAGGAAGGGGGTTAGCTAGTGACTCACTCACGGTACGGGCCCGATTATCGACGCCGGGGGTCAGCCTATTGTTGAAGCACGCACAAGACGCCCGTGATTCATCGCGCACCGCTACTGCCACCCAAAAAACATCGCACACACACACACACTCACTCTTCTCCATTCCATTAATATAACTCTGCTCGTAATAGGCTTTACATATTTCACTTGCTCGTGCAGCCAGAACGTAGCCACTGCATTTCAAGGAGGGGAAGACTCCTCATTAAATCGGTAGATTTACAAAGTAGCCAGCAAAGTACAAACAATTACGTGCTCTGTTTACAAGAGTATTTTACAAAGCCTGGAGTTTTCAAACGCTAATTGTTGACAGATCTAAACAGTTTACTGCGCGACCTGACCAGTCTCGCGCGCTCCCCTTATTACATGCAGCCCGCTGAATTTACGACACAATCGAGGCCCAATAAATTGAGATCTGGTGGTGATGGTGGATAATATTGTTTGAAGAGAGTAGAGGAATTATTTCCTCAATAAATGAGAATATCGGCTAAGACTGAGAAGGAACAGAATGGAAGAACGTGGGAAGTTATGAAGGCTGAAAAAGATGAATCTGACCCAAGTAAGGAGAGCAATGCCAGAATCAATCTGGAGCTCCATACTTGACAAGCAAACGAAATAATAATAATAATAATAATAATAATAATAATAATAATAATAATAATAATAACAACAATAAACGCAAAACTAAGACATTACTCCACTGTCATGGTCTAAGAAGAGGAAAAGGAGGCATAGTGAGCAGATGAAGGAGTATTAGAGGCGTGACCAAAAGCCGTCTGCCCGAACAGCGAAGATATAGCCTACCCGCTCAATATCAACCTCTGAGTGAGGGAGAACGTCATAAACTTATCCTTGTTTTAGGATGTGACAACGATGAGGCACTTCTCTTGCCATGATAATAGGACCAGACTAAACATTAATGTCGAATGCGATGCTCGGGCATTTGAAGAACAAATAGTGTTGTGTGAATTGCTATTAGGCCTATATATAAATATATATTAAAATAAATTAACTCAAACTCTGAAGTGTATTAATAAGTCGGGTTGACTCTGGAACTCGAGGTCCGACTGCTTGGCTGAATCGTCAGCATTCGGTTTAGAAGGTCCCGGGTTCGATTCCTGATGGGGTCGGTGATTTTAATCACGCCTGATGTCCGGCTCCATGGCTAAATGGTTAGCGTGCTGGCCTTTGGTCACAGGGGTCCCGGGTTCGATTCCCGGCAGGGTCGGGAATTTTAACCTTAATTGGTTAATTTCGCTGGCACGGGGGCTGGGTGTATGTGTCGTCTTCATCATCATTTCATCCTCATCACGACGCGCAGGTCATCTACGGGTGTCAAATCAAAAGACCTGCATCTGGCGAGCCGAACATGTCCTCGGACACTCCCGGCACTAAAAGCCATACGCCATTTCATTTCATCACGCCTGATTAATTCTTCTGGCTCGGGGATTGGGTGTATGTTTCTCTCACCACTCTCCTGTTCACACACAACACACAACACTCCACAATACCAACCAGTACAGAAATACGCAATAGTGATTACATCCTTCCACAAAAGGCTGGCGTCAGGAAGGGAATCCGGTCATAACACAGGACCAAATACATATGTGCGACACAGTTCGCACCCGCTTCCCGACAGGCGTGGGGAAATGCGGCAGAAGAAGAAGACACTGGAAATTAAAATAGCTAGATTTAACTTTTAAAGTGCCATTGCTGGCAACGCTGCTTGTTTCTGACTCTAAAATGTATAAATAATTCCTTTTCACAGGAATTCAGCACTACTGTAGTTGCGGAATAATCCCAGTTGTACGGTTGGATGCTCAGCCTATGTGGAGGAGCGTAGGCTATTCACCGTTGCGCATTTCTGTGATGGTATTATGATGTGTTCTATACAAATGAAGGTATGTATTAAGATAAATACTCAGGCCCTGAGCGAGAGGAATTAATCACACGAAGTTAAAATCCCTGACTCGGGCAGGAATTGAACCTGAGTCCCTATCAACTCAAAGCCACTGCTGATTATTCAGCTAAGGAGCTGGAGTTATGATTCCTTCTTCTCTGCCCAAAAATAAACGGATCGTCAAATAAATATAATATATGGGAAAGTCTTAAAACGGTGAACTGGAGTGCAAGCCATGGACCCAAATTACGGCTAGAAATAAGTATTAGACAGGGCATGGCCGTCGTTTGCCCGCCATTGAGAGAGAAACCTGGGAACTTACCACAGACAACTTTTGCAGCCCGCCTAGTATGTTGTAGGAGGCGTCATCTCCCTGCTCCCCCCGCTGTGTTCTGGCCTGTTTTTGCCCTCCCCAAGGTAAGGTGGAGGGTCTCCCTCACTCAAGGTATAGAAATACTTGTCGGCCAGCCATTACCAGACCAACGTCAACACTAATGAATCCTGTCACATTTCTGCACGAACCTTTGTGGAGAACCATTATTTTTTGAACCTTTCCTCCCATTTCTCGACGTTTTATTGGCGTCCTACACCTGGCAGCTGTAAACTCTTGACAATGGCGGCTATTTATGGCCGACCCTCCCACCAGGACCGTGACGAGAAGAATACCTGGAGTACCTTCGTTCTTAAGAGCGCCCAGCAAGATTCACGCTGACAGACAAAAATACCAAAAGTACGTGAAGGAGTCCTTTCAAATTCCAACATGCAGTTTACTTCATGGAACTGGGCTACGTATTTTACTGTGCAAGATACTTTGTCATCTTCTTTCTCCTCTTATTATTCTCTTCACCGAGCGTGCTCGTGGTGCCAAGCTCTGCATTTGGGAGACTCGTGGGTTCGAACACCACTGTTGGCTGTCCTGAGAATAGTTTTCCGTGGTTTCCCATTTTCACTTCCAGGCTAATGCCACGACAATTCCTATCCATAAGCCATAGCCGATTCCTTACAGCTCATTTCATCTCCATTATCTCCTCAACTGAAGTTAGCGTCAGGAAGGGCATCCGGCCGTAAAAGCATGCCATAAAATTCCAGCTCACCTCACCTCCGACCCCAATTAGGAATGCTACATATGGGACTACAAACATTATTATTCTCTTCGGTCCAAAGCTGTTGACCTAGATGTTAGGCCTCCTGAAAAAACAGTCATCAATAATTCGGTCAAGTATGGGTTGCGGTTAAACAACTTCCATCACTTTCTCATTTATCTGTTTTTTTCTCTCTTATTTCTTCATTCTCTGGCTCGTTATTCCTCCGAGAATCCCAGCAGCTCTGCTTTTAAACATGCCTGTGTGTAAATACTAGGTAAACATGGAGGAATCATCATGTTTTGTCCTGAAAACACCTCCTCCAACCTCCTCATCATTATTTCCCTCTTCCTTTCACAGATCTTCTTCTTCGTCTTCTTCTTACTAATCCTTCTTTCACCTCTCAATTGAAGGCAATATCCCGGTATATTGTAGAAATGTATACATTTTTGAAACTTTCTCTTAAAGAGTAGGCCTGTATAGGCCTATAGTACTCATTATTCACCTACTTTAAATGTACTCTACGTACGACGTGTATTAGATTCATATAAATGATATGATTTATTTTTACGTGTGATTATATTTATTAACACTATTACTGTTATCTATATGCTATATTAAAAAATTATGAAAACTAAAGTCAGTCAGTCCGGCCATTCTATCCGGTCGATTTCATTCATTTTTTAACTGAAAAGAATTCATGCACATATTTGTCATCAGGTACTAAAAATCACGTAACTTCCGCCTTTCTCAAATTATTTGATTTTTTACATTTTTTGTCTCTTTGAAGCAATCATATCCTTGGTTCTGATTGAGATACGGAGTTCGTTTTGGCCTAAGAACACTCAGTAGATAAAGCTCTTTCATTTCAATTCCTAACTATTAAAAATGGTTGATCCTGAGGAAAGTTATGAGTTCACATTCAATTTGACGTCTCATTTCTTCAACATTTTTTCTCTTTGAAACAATTATATCTTTCGTTGTGATTAAGGTACTCAGTTCGCTTTGATCTAAAAACACTCAGTGGATCAAGCGCTTTCTTTTGAGGTAATAACTACTTAAATTGGTAGATTCTGAGAAAAGTTATGAGTACATTTATCTCCATGACGAAGATTTTTGAAGGACGTTTTAACAGTTCGGCGTGTAGTGTTGTTCCAAGGAACGTTTAATTCAATTTCTTTGTGTGATGTATTTTCAAGTGTTTTGTTGACATAATATTACATTCTATTACCACAGCAGATCATATGCTTTATTTCATTAACTCGAAACTTTGCAAATACATTCGTGAGGATAGTAACCAACAACACCATACTTTGTACATTGCGGGCGGAGCCAGCGGGAAACAGCCAGTTATTGTTAATATTGTTTCGTATTATTGTCATCAGTAGTTGTTATTAACAGTGTTCTAGGTTAAGTATAGGAAAGGGAGTATATCCCTAACTTTGCCAGAATAAATAAAACATAATTATTATTTCTCTTTCGTTTCTCATCAGATAGATCCTTTACTTCCGTAATTTTCATTCTGAACTTTTCTCTGTTTTCTCTGCACAAGTCTTGATCGTGATGAACTTCTTGTAACCACAGGACTCGTGTCTTCCAAATCTCCAGGAAGGTGAGGATTTTGTTCGGTATCCTTTTGCCTTATTAAGTTCAGCATCCGTAATATAAACCTGTTCAGACCTCCAGGTTAGACCTCAAACGGGATATAAAATACAGTTCCTTGGCCTTGGTGTTAGAGTCACTGAAAAATAAAGAGATTTGTGTGCATTAGTCATGTAAGTTTTGAGGTATCGTCTGTGATAAGTGGTAGGGCGCATACCTTTTACTTAGTGGGGTCGCATTTGATTACCAGGATCTGAGGGTTGGTTGGGGAGATATTGGTTGTTTAACAAAAAACATGATCTGTAAAGTGACGGCAAAAAATCCAGTAAATTCATCCGAAAACTTTTAAAAAATTACACAAATTTTAAATTAAAATTTACAATCAATTTACTAGTCGAGTTGTTATAGTCAATATTTATGTTATAGACCTTATAATGAGTTATAGGGCTTTTGCCACGTTTAAAAAGAAACAAGGTGAAATTATTTACGTTTCGCAGAGAACTTTGCTCAGCGTCTTCAGAAGAAAATCTCGATTATTCACAAGGAAGACTTTTAGAATTGGTGGTGTCTCTCCTGGAATGTAGACATTTCGAAGAAGTAAGTGGTGAACAAAGTTCCTTTAGTCCCCAGAATGACAAAGCGTTTTGAAGATTGTCAAGTCTCCGTATTCATTTTCACTTAAAGCTGCGATAATATCCAATACCACACGCGCAAATGCTTCAAAATCCTCAAAAATGACTCAAAAGTATAAAATAGTCTAACAAATTTCATAAAATGACCAAATAAATTACCTAAAAATACAAAATGGCAAAAATGACAAAAAGTGGTCTAATAAATTAGCAGTTCTACAATGTGAGAACTATGATAAGAATTTCTGCGCAAGTTAGCAATGTCTGTTGTGAACCAATTAAAACTGATATCTCAACAAAATCATAACCTTGTTAATAACTAATAACGGCCCGGGTCTGCAAAAAACAAGAATGACGCCTAAGAGAATTCATCGCGCCGACCACTCATCGGCTCGTAATCCCCTGACGTTCGGGCTGAACAGCAGTACGCCATGACCTATCAGAGCTGTATCAAGGGTTTATTATTATTATTATTATTATTATTATTATTATTATTATTATTATTATTTTATGTAGACTATGTTGGGTATTCAGCCCGAAGGCTGGTTTGATCCTCTGCAGCTCCACCAACAGCTGTCATAAATAGCCTAGGCGTCACTGAAGAGGCGTACTAGGGAAATGAGGAGTGAGGTAGTTTCCCGTTGCTTTCCTCATCGAGCCAGCCGTTGCTATTACATATCAGTCTGCCAAGCCCACTGTAATGCATGCACCAACCGATATTTTCACACCATTCATAACAGGGACTGGCTGCATAAGGAATGGTAGTCTATTACTAGCATCACTCATACCTCAGTCACTTTCATATTGTCAGAGCGAAGGATGAGACTGAGACAGGTCAATGAAAGTAACAAATTTGATATAGCCGATACCAGAAGGCATAGTGCACTGTAAACACTACATCTCGCCAGCATGAAATGGCGTACGGCTTTTATAGTGCCGGGAGTGTTCGAGGACATGTTTGGCTCGCCAGGTGCAGGTCTTTTGATTTGACACCTGTATGCGACCTGCGCGTCGTGATGAGCATGAAATGATGATGAAGACAACACAAACAACCAGCCCCCGTGCCAGCGAAATTAACCAATGATGGTTAAAATTCCCAACCCTGCCGGGAATCGAACCTAGAACCCCTGTGACCAAAGCGCAGCACGGTAACCATTTAGCCATGGAGCCGGACATTCTTCTTCTTCTTCTTCTTCCTATTATTATTATTATTATTAGTATTATTATTATTATTATGTGGATATCAGCCATTTTAGTAATATTCCAGCACCTTGAGCATTGGTCACTTGCAGTCGAGTAGGTGTATTCCTTCTATTTATTGGTTACCTGTAACCTGCTCTTTCCTGATTGGTTCAATTGTGACAGGTGTGAAAGGATCCTCAGGTAACTGCCTTTGTTCAAAATCTCGCATCCGATTGGCTACCTGTCGACAGGTAATGGCTGCATCGCCATGTTTTATCATGTGGTGTTCTTTGTTATTTATGTAGCTTATAACATGGATTATCTGAGGGGGAGGGAAAATGGGGGTGGTTTTCCCCTCGAGCCCATCCCTTTCGTTGTAATTCACATTCAGACATTTACACTGTTAAAAATATGAAATGATAATTTCCGCAGAGGTGTAAACCATAAACTAGAGCCCTTTGTATGTATAGATATTAGGGTTAACATATGACTTTCTAAGCAGTGGGCCAATGGTTGGCCCTTTCAGAACATGTGAGGTGGGTACCGTGGCTAAATGGTCGGTGTGGTGACCTTTGATTCAAAGTGCCACGGGTACGATTCCGAGTCTGGCTGGGAATTTAGCCTTGTCTGGTTATTTCCTCCAGCTGGGTACTTGTGTTCGAATTTATTTATTTATTTATTTATTTATTTATTTAGCTTATAGCACCTGACACTCCCAACCATCATATAGAAACACGTACCATAATAAAAAATATCCCTCCATATAAGATTGGCGGCAGGAGGGGCATCTAGCAGCAAAATTGGACTTAATGCACATGTAATCGCAACTCCAATACATTTGAAAGGATATTCATAATAATAATAATAATAATAATAATAATAATAATAATAATAATAATAATAATAATGAAATGGCGTAAGGCTTTTACTGCGGAAAGTGTCCGAGGACAAGTTCGGCTCGCCAGATACAGGTCTTTCGATTTGAAACTTGTAGGCGACCTGCGCGTCGTGATGAGGATGAAGACGACGACACATTGGCCTACACCAAGCACCCGTGCCTGCGAAATTAACCAATTATGGTTACAATTCCAGACCCTGCATGGAATCGAACCCGGGACCCTAATGACCAAAGGCCAACACGCTAACCATTTAGCCACGGAGCCGGAAAAATATAATAATAATAATAATAATAATAATAATAATAATAATAATAATAATAATAATAATAATAATAATAATAATAATAAGTGATTAGCTCAGCGGCTTAACTGCTGGATTCCCACTCGGAAGGCTGAGGTTCGAATCCCGGTCGATTCTGGGTTGAGAGTTTCATCCCAAAAATCACGTGGCGTCAGGAAGGGCATCCGGTCTTAAACTCCAAGCCGAGAACCAAAATGAGGCTGGGTGGTTCTAGCGACCCCAAAAATGACTGGGACAAGCTGAAGAAAGTTAACATAAAATAGTACTCGTAATAATAATAATAATAATAATAATAATAATAATAATAATAATAATAATAATAATAATAATAATAATAATAATAATAATAATAATGTTATAACTTATAGGCTACGACCCACTAAATCTACTGACACGAGGCTAGCGTATTGAGGACCACCGGACTGAGTTGTTAACCTTAACTCAGTACACCAGTGCTTTACCGACTGAGCTACCAGCTCGGCACTGTGGCGGTGAATATCTGCCAGCCGACTGCGCATGAATTCGACTTCTTTACCTCGAGCACTGAGGGCGAGCATCCAGCCACTTACGGATGTGTTTCAAGGCTGTAATATTCTCGTCTATGCCGGGTATACCTTGTCGTTCACCATAGAATATAACGTGATGCTATAGAGGATTATGACCTGCCATAGCAGCTGCTTTTATGACAGGTGTCACAACTTTTGTACGTTAGATTTCTCACACCCAGCTTCCAATATTTAAAGCGCAATAAATGTTGATTGTACGCAGGTAAGGGGCTAGCTTTAACAACAACCTCTCCCTTTTCCTGGAACTTCTAGATATTTATATACCTGACCTCCAGAGGAGAAGAATAACTTCTCAGAGCAAATCCTCTTTATTGCGGTACTTTCGGCGGCTTTTGTATTTCTCAATTTACAAGATGCGGGACCAGTATATTATGCGGAGTCACGTTTCACTGGTGGTGCGACATTATCGAACGGATGGACACGTGGAGTAGAGCTATCTATTGGTTTACGCGTCTTAGTTCACTGGTCGAGAAGGTACACTTTTGGTATCTTACTGGTAACCATAATTTTAGCCATGAAACTGTCAGACCACGGCTAAAAATCATCCTCTAAGGAAAGTATCGAAGATACGTTCTAGAGTTAAGGTATCGATACATTTTAAATAACAGTTACCGGTGATTCTGTTCGTCTTATAATTGGGCATAGCTGTATTTTCATGTGGATCGGCGTTACCATTCCTACCAAGCTTCTCACCTGACAATACACTCCCACTTTCTTTCGTAACCTGCTCGCTCACCTGGCACGGGGCGGAGCAAACAGGTGCGCCTATCGCAGGTGCGCACTTCGCCCCGCCTTTTATTTCTCCTTGGTCCTTCAAAAGTTGCCATCCAATTATAAAATTGTCCTCTGGAATTGCTCTATATCTCACTAAAAGAGAGAGTTCCACTCCGTACTGAAAATAGGAGATGTAAAATGAAGAACAATATCGTTTCCCTCTTCTATAAAAATATATTTACATGAACTAAGAATAAATTATTTCGCACACCGGTTTGAATTCTTAGGCATAGCTCAGCCGGAATAGAAATCATGTGAGTGGATAGATTTTGCTGAGTGCAAGGTTTTTTGTCCAAATCTTGTCAAATTTCAAGGGTCATTCAAGCAAAGATTCCTCTCACTCACACCAAGTCTATGGCGGGACCCTACTTAAATCATGAATACATTTTTGATTGATATTATCAATGAAATGTCGTATGGCTTTTAGTGCCGAGATATCCCAGGACGGGTTCGGCTCGCCAGGTGCAGGTCTTTCTATTTGACTCCCGTAGGCGACCTGCGCGTCGTGATGAGGCTGAAATGATGATGAAGACAACACATACGCTCAGCCCCCGTGCCATTGGAATTAACCAATTAAGGTTAAAATCCCCGACCTGGCCGCGAATCGAACCCGGGACCCTCTGAACCGAAGGCCAGTACGCTGACCGTTCAGCCAACGAGTCGGACACTGATATCAATAATATTGTTGCTGTTACAGCAAAACCTCGTATCTCCCAATGTTTTTCCTATCCACTATTCTCCTTAAGACTGGTCACACCACCGGGCGAGTTGGACGTGCGGTTAGGTACGCGCAACTGTGAGCTTGCATCCGGGAGATAGTGGGTTCGAACCCCACTGTCGGCAGCCCTGAAGATGGTTTACCGTGGTTTCACATGTTCACAGCAGGCAAATGCTGGGGATGTACCATAATTATGGCCATGGCCGCTTCCTTCCCACTCCTAGGCCTTTCCTATCCCATCGTCGCCATAAGACCTATCTGTATCGCTGTGACGTAAAGCAAATTAAAAAAAAATCGGTCACGCCTCCCAGCCACATACAGATACGCAGTCCATCAGTACAATTTTCGTCGGGTTCATTTACCCGTGGTAATGTGTAAAAGAAAATTAACCTTAAATAGGCCTACATTGTACCGCAGGAGGACATAAATACGTCAAGCAAACACACATTCCTACAGCGCTGTACGGTAATGTTCAATTTCCTTTACGGACAATCACCAGAAAATGAACACAACGAAGGTTGTTCATATGGACTCTACCCGTAATATTAAAAGAAGCGTTTTGACAGATGAGGCTGTAGGGAGGAACATTGCACGCTGTTGTCACATTCCTACATTCCCTTATCCTTTCCTTCGCTTCCAGCTCCCTTGTTCTTTCGTTAAGACCACTGTGTTCTGCTGCAAATAGCTCAGAAGTGAGAGGTTTGGCAACTCCAATTAACACGAGCCGGCAAGCAGAATTATTTCCATGGCAACTGCATTGGGTCCACTCTCGTTGCCTTGGCAACCATACCCCCTACTTTCCTTCTCCCCACTCAGGCAGGCAGGCAAGAACTATCAGAACTTATCTTTCAATATCACGACTATACATAGGCCTATTCATATGTGGCTGCGAGGCGTGACCATTCTTACGGAAAATATCTAATGGATAAGAAGAGCATTGGAAGATACGAGGTTTTTCTAACAGCGACTATATGCTTCTTACCAGTAGATCCCGAGTTCGATCCCCGGTCAAATTACGAGTTTGTACCTGGAGCTGACTGCTGGTTAAAGGTCCATTCACAACGTGAAAACAATTGAGGTGCTCAATCAATCAATCAATCAATCAATCAATCAATCAATCAATCAATCAATCAATCAATCTGTGATCTACATTTAGGGCTGTCGCCTAGGTGGCAGATTCTCTATCAATTGTTTGCCTAGATTTTTCTTAAAAAGTTTCAAAGAACTTGGATATTTATCGAACATTTCCCTTTATAATTTGTCCTAGTCCCTTACTCCTCGTCCTATAAATGAATATTTACTCCAATTTGTCCTCTTCAGTTCCCGGTTTATAAAGGTAAGAATAATGGCTGAGAGAATTCGTTAAGCTGACCACGCGTCGCTTCGTAATCTGCAGGCTTTTCAACTGAGGAGTGGTCATTTGGTAAGCCAAGCCCGTTAGAACTGTAGCATCAATGGTTTTTAATTTTATTTTAGTGATTTTCTCCCCTCTTTGTAATGGGATGAATCGTTCGAAGTATGATGCATCAACGTACTATTATTTTCAGCACTTCGCCGGTCCAGTGAAAGCAGGAATGAGGTTCAATTCTAATATTAATATTTTGATAAATTTTGCCTGCGGCTCCTTGTTTATGCAATAGGCAGCACACCTTTGTTTGGCGCATGGCCTGCATTATGAGGTGGGCGTGACTGGATTCAATAAACCACACACGTTTGAGAGATTAAAATACGAGGGAATCATTAGGATTAATATGGGGACGCTGTGGAAAACACATAAATGTAAACTGAATTAGTTGATATAATTGGTGACTCGAGGCAGCTTGTTAGCGTGTTTGTGACGCGCGGATCAGTTTCCACTGCAGGAACAATTAACCTGCCCATTGCGATACCACTTTATAACTCATCCACTGCCACGAGCTGGTGTTAGTATCTCATTAATATACTTCGAATTTTCGTAACTACGTAGGCCTATTGCATTCCTGTGAACTGATCTGCAAATAAATTCCAGCACGATGTAGTCATTAGGTACTAACATACATAGTCCCTTTAGTTAATTGTAGACGACAAGTTGGACGTTACTGTATTGCTGTATAGAATTTATGGCGTAACATAAATTATAAATATTGTCCGGCTCCATGGCTAAATGGTTAGCGTGCTAGATTTTGATCACAGGGGTCCCTGGTTCTATTCCCGACAGGATCGGGAATTTTAACCATAACTGGTTAAATCCACTGGCACGAGGGCTGGGTG
Source organism: Anabrus simplex (assembly GCF_040414725.1). NCBI lineage: Eukaryota > Metazoa > Arthropoda > Insecta > Orthoptera > Tettigoniidae > Anabrus > Anabrus simplex. The sequence continues at coordinate 56,865,390 of NC_090265.1, read as the reverse complement.
TATTTGTCGTCTTCATAATCATTTCATCCTCATCACGTCGCGCAGGTCGCCTAGAATTGCATCTGACGAGCCGAATTTGTCCTTGGAAACTCCAAGCACTAAAGGCCATACAGTTTTTTCAATGATAAATATTGACAATTGTAATGTGAGAATAGAACACGCCGGCACGAAAAGCCATACGGCATTTCATTTTTTTCAATGATAAATATGACAATTGTGACCGACTGGGGCCGTCTTCTACTGCAACCAGTACAAAATTGTTTTCATTCTTTACCCTCAGGAAACAACTCAGAAGTGAGAGGTTTGGCGGCTCCAAGCAACACGAGTCGGCAAGCAAGATTATCTCCATGGCAACTGCATTGGGTCCACCCTCATTGCCATGGCAACCATACCACCTACATTCCTCCTCCCCACTAAGGCAGGCAATAAACAGTCCCCCCTCAAAGAACTATTCAGAACTCATCTTTTAATATTACGACTAGGCCTATACATAGCCTATTCATATGTGGTGGTGGTGGAGATGTGTGGAGAAGGTGAGGGGGTTGGCTGTCGTGGCCAATACTGGAACTGTCCCAGCATTTGCCTTAGTGCAGGAGAATGTGAAAGCAGGGTAAACCATTCTCAGAGCAGCCGACAGTGGGGACCAGCCCCTCTCCGTCTCCCAAACGGAGAGATGTAGAGCCTCCTCAAGGGGGAATTCATATTCATAAATACACGTATCGTCCGTCTCTGTGGTGTAGTGGTTAGTGTGTTCAGCTGCCACCACCCGGAGGCCCGGGTTCGATTCCCGGCTCTGCCACGAAATTTGGAAAGTGGTACGAGGGCTGAAACGGGGTTCACTCAGCCTCGGGAGGTCAAATGAGTAGAGGTGGGTTCGATTCCCACCTCAGCCATCCTCGTAGTGGTTTTCCGTGGTTTCCTACTTTTACTCCAGGCAAATGCCGGGATGGTACCTAACTTAAGGCCACGGCCGCTTCCTTCTCTCTTCCTTGTCAATCGCTTCCAATCTTCCTATCCCTCCACAAAGCCCCTGTTCAGCATAGCAGGTGAGGCCGCCTGGGCGAGGTACTGGTCATTCTCCCCAGTTGTATCCCTCGATTCAATACCTCACGGTACAGGACAATGCCCTTGAGACGGTAGAGGTGCGATCCCTCGCTGAGTCCGAGGGAAAAACCAACCCTGGAGGGTAAACAGATCAAGAAGAAGAAATAGGGGGCCTACACGTATCACTTGTTCTTAAATCTGTGACAGAAGTGGGTTTTTTTGAAAGGTTCGAGGGAGTAAGAAATATTATTTCCTCAAAAGTAGCCTAACTGGTGATCAAGTGAAGAATGTTTATAGCTATTGTTAGAATGTAGGATGTGTAGAAAACTTTAAATCTCCCACCCTCGCCCACCTCGGGAATTTTTCAATTCGAGATATCGTAATCCTCGGCTAACCACGTCTTATGCAAAGTTACTTCCAGAGCAGGCTGATGTTTTCAGTTCAGCGCTTGTAATTATACACCGTGACTATTATGGAGGGAATAGACCGCTCTCATTTTTTGTTCACGTGTGAGATAAGGTGGCAGCCTCTAGACGGGAAGTTCCAAAGGTCAGGCGAGGGAGACAGGTTGGAATGTCGACCACAGTTCAGTCCATTGAGAGAATTCAGCCGATCATAACGCCCATATCTCGTCTCTTCCGGCCTAGAAACGATCTGCCAGCATGGAAGATGTTAGTCACTCAGTGCAAGACAAGCGCACTGCCGACAACCAGGCTACTCTTGATTAGTACAGAAGAGAGACATGAAGGAAGATGAGTTTGTCAGTCCGTCAACAGCTGATACATTTTAAAATAATTTATTTTTCAGGCGATTAATTTTACATCGAAGTTTTTCCGACGGAACTATATTTACATCGGTCCGTTATGACACCAACTTTGCTGCGTGGACTAGAATATTTTATTCATAAGTAGCGGGCATGAACGAAGCGAAAATGACTGCGGATCGAATGAGATGGGAACAATGGAAGGAGGATAATACGGGTGTTAGGAATAAACTCATTGTTTGAAGCGGTACGTATAAACCGATATCCGTGGCGGGGTCACATAAGGCGAATGGGGGAGGATAGGTTACCTTGGTGAGTACTGAGGTTATTCATGGAGGGTAAGAGAAGTAGAGGGAGTCCAGGATGACGTTCATTAGTTTCGGTTTTTAATGATTTAAATATAAGACGTATGGAAGTCAACGAGAGATCGTTGCAAATAGAAGATTATGGAGGAGGAGTTTTTTTACTGCTTGCTTTACGTCGCACCGACACACAGAGGTCTTACTTATGGCAACCATGGGATAGGAAAAGGGCTAGGCGTGGGAAGAAAGCGGCTGTGGCCATCTTCAGGGCTCCCGACAGTGGGATTCGAACCCACTACTCAAAAACGTGAGCTGACAGCTACGTGACCCAAACCCCGCAGTCAGTTGCTCAGTGACGAAAGGATAATAAAAAGAAACAGACTACATAAAACAGACAGCAAAAACAGCACATGTCAATTAATAATTGGGGCCCAGTTGCAAGTCGAGTAACATAATAATTAAGAGCAGTATAGCATAGCTACTTTGGGTAAGATTACAATATCAGCAGTCATGTAATAGGGCCTACTACAAAATCTCTTGCGTACTTGTGTTCCAACACGGTGAAGAACTCGCGCGTCACGAAATTCCGACATCCCTGTGTGTCCTAAAATCTGTTTATTTGGAAGATGAGATGAAAAATAAATAATATTATCAAGAAGAGGGAAAAGTCCGACAATTCGAAGAATTAAGGCAAATACGAAAGAAAGGGCGAAGTCATGGAAGGCGTGGAAAGAAAATAAATACTGCGCTGGAAGATCTGTGAACAGAGCCGAGTATTGTGAGGTGTGTGCAATGTCTATTTATAACGAGCAGTGAAGATAAGTGTGGTCAACAAGGAGATTAATTGACATCTTTTTAAATTAATCCTTTGTGCATTTTGACCTAAGGACCTCACGGAATTGAGGGCAACTTGCGTATACCTCCTCATATGTTGGATGATTCATGGGTTTAATTACTGACAGAGAACAATAAGCTCCTTAATATTTCATTTATTTATTTATTTATTTATCTATTTGATCTGTTTGCTTGTTATATTTCCGCTTAGTTATCGAGTGAGTCAATGAAACAGTAATTTTGGCTTTAGAGAAGGAGGTGGGACTGCGATTGCTTATTTTTCTTAATTTCAGCTGGGGAAACGAACGTATTAACCGCACGCCTCTGAGAATACATCCAAATTAATACTCTGGAAATTTCTAACCCACATTTCTAATAGTGTTCCGTGGGACTTCACGTCAGTAATTACGTACAAAATGTTAACGTCCGTAGTTAATTAAGGATTAGACTCATATAAGGTCTTCTGATCGCAATCCAAACTCCCAAGTTGGGAGCCCCTGAGGCTCCCAGTTCAGTTTTCTCTTACTACAGACAGGGGATACCGTCTGTGTATTTTGCCCACAGAGAGTAAAAACATGTTTGAAAGACTCCTCTATCCATATTCCCTTCAGCTCCGATGGTGTTAGGTTTGCGAGGTCTTGCGAGTTTTGGTTTTTTCACGCCTTCCTCGACCCTTTCCTTTCTTCGGAACTTTCCCTCCTTCTTGAAGGGATAGATCTCTTCCACAACTGGCGTTATCACGACAACGGTGAGGGATTATATCTATATGAGTAAAACAAATTTATTAGAACAGAACCATTCGTCAGTTTCTAAGGAAACATGTGATTCTATTCTTGACTTTGCGTACATTGTTCGAAATTTAACTCGGAGAATACGATCAATTAGTTTGGGTGGTGGCGATTACTGTTTTAAGAGTAAGTGCAACTCATAGTTTGAAAGGAGTGAACTGATACTTCAGAGGACAAGGCCAGGCTAAGCCACTTGCGACATACCTGCACAACCTTGTGGACTCACTTCCTAACTGAATCCAGGCGGTTATCAAGTTCATAGTTTGAGTTACACGGTATTATATTATGCTTGTAATGATTTCTCCAGGGGTGATTGATTTTTTGTCCGGTGAGCTTTTTATGAAGCTTATTCTCAAATATTTGGGTGTAAATACTGCTCACATTCGAGAGCGAATAATGCCGCTCCAGATGGAGATGTGCTATTGAACCAACGAATGAAACTCCGAGGTTTTGCTACACACGGTAACATTTCCCTGTTTTGTAGTCATAAGCACAATATCAATACGCTACTCTATGATCAGTTGTTTCCTGTGCGGTCCGTGCTCGGCTTATATAAAGAAGTGCGTTAGGATTTCAGGGAACTTTTACGCCAGGAAAGTATCCCCATTTGGGATATACCAAAATCCCTACAGGCCGTGAGCCTCTGCCTTCCGGTACGCTCTTATGCGGCCACCAATTCCCACTACAGTGCCGTGAGCCTTTGCCTTCTGGTATGTTCTTATGCGGTCACCAATTCCCCCCACCACAGTGCCGTGAGCCACTGGCTTCTGGTATGCTCTTATGCGGCCACCAATTCCCTCTCTACAGGCCGTGAGTCACTGCCTTCGGGGGCCTTTGGGTCTTCGGTACGCTCTTATACGGCAAACTCACAATACCGGAGGCGATATTATCTGGATGATCGCCACGGGTGTCGGGTGGGAAGGGGCCCACACCAAAACACTGTGATATCAAGAGTGTGTCAACCAACTTCGAATACGAAAGGTTGTTACATTGCATGGCTATCCTCCAGTGGCGTGCACTGAACCCCATCTACGCCAGCACTGTTGGGTTAAATAACTTTGTATTAACATTTTCTTATTATTCCTTAGAACGCTTTTTATAATGTTTAAAAAACTGCGGACATCTAAGCCAAGCCAAGAACAGCTTGTCTCGACAATCCGCTCACACTACCGCAGTTCATCTTCTCCAGCGAGCTAGTTTTCCTTGCCGGCGTGAAAGAGAGCTACCCCAGCGAAATTTAAATCGGTTGGTTGACGCATACACTTGAAGCTTCCTTGTCCCGGGAGCGGGGCGGGGTTGTGGGCCCTCCCCCGACAGCAATTTACGGCAACAGGCCAGCTAGCTTAGTTGAGGCATGTTAGTTTTAATATTTGACACTCGAAGTGTTCAGCGCCACACACTAGAGATTACAAGATAAATATCAACATGTTAACAGTACACCCACTTGCACATCGTCTTGCTAATAAAAATAGAGCCAGTTTATGAAACCAATTGTAATACAGAAGAATATCGTCGTTGCCGGGACGAAACCTTCTATGTGTTAATATTTTTGGAGATATACTGACCCGCAGCACATACATTATGAAGAGCGAGAATGCCTTGTAATTGTCACACAATATTGGCCCTTAGATGACAGAACTTTACCGGCCAAAGTTCTAAGCTAAAATATATCACATAGGAGGTTTTGTCCCGGCAACGACGATATATTTTATTTTTGGATTTCGGATGTATAAAGATTTTTCGAGCAATTCATTCATGGCACGTGTGGAATTAGGTATTTTCCGATAGCCACGAAAAAATATTTAGGTTGCCCAGTGTGAACACAGAATTAAGCGCGAAGTAAAATAATTAGGCTATGTATTTGGTTGTCTGCGATGGTGGTGTATAGTGAATTTTTGTAGTGTTCCTCTTGGATTATAGCTGAGTTCTGTGGCATTCTTCATTAATATAACGTGTGTTATACGTCGTGACGAATATTTTCCCTCGTTTGTCGTTGATGTGCGTACACTCAGTATGCGAGTGCAACCATAAAACTTCGGCGATGGTAAAATACCAGCTAAATTTTGCTGATTCAGTTTAGGTAAGGCTTCTTAAGTTAAAAAACAAATAGTCCCAGTGTATTTTGGTGAAAGCCATGACTACTATCACGAAAAGTCACCGGGTGAAACTGTACGTACATTGTTCAAAATATGCTATAGATTAAATTATGATGGTGTCATCACTGTCGTGAATATCAAATTGCAAATATGTGCGAGTGTGTGGTTGAAGATAATCTTGAAGACCGTTCTCAGGTAGACCTTTCCACGAAAAATGCAGCCTAACAAAATGGTAATGTTGACTTTGCAGAGTGTAGTGGGGGGCTACGATTGCTTACATTTAAAAAACATTTTTGCAGCTGGGGTAACGACTGTGTTCTCCGCACGCCACTGGTATGTATATATATTGTGTGTTAAGGAGTCAGGCCCCCTCTGTCGATATCAACAGTGTGTCAGTCAACCTCCAGATATCAAGGCCGTGGGTTCAAATTTAACCTGTTTTAGCCGGATTTTTGAAGGACAAAAGAAAAGTTCATTTGACACTCCATATTTAAAAAAATATTGCGTGGTTATATCTAGCAAAGTGCAGCCCTTGTAAGGCAGACCCTCTGATGAGTGTGGGCGGCATCTGTCATGTGTAGCTAATTGCGCGTTATTGTGATGGAGGATAGTGTTTTGTCTGGTGTGTGAGGTGCAGAGATGTTGGGGACAGCACAAACCCCAGTCCCCAGGCCATTGGAATTAACTAATGAAGGTTAAAATCTCATCAGAGGAGTTAGTAGCCTATATGATAGTTGGAAGGGAGAGAGTGAAACTCGGTGCCGGCACATAGCCTACTCCTGTCGAACAGCACCAAGCGGTCTGTTAACGTCCCCTCCAATGGACGAATCAGCATCAACAGGGACATATGCCCTCACTTCATATTGAACCCATGACCTTCGAACCACTAAGGGTTCAGTACGAGCACTTCGGAGAGGTTAGGAAATTAATCCAGGATTTTGGCACGGAATCTGGTGATTAGAAATTGTATACAACCACCTACCCTACCCCGCGCGGCCAACATTCTGATGAATCCGGGAGATAGTGAGTTCGAGCCCCACTTTCAGCATCCCTGAAAAAGGTTTTCCGTGGTTTCCCAATTTCACACTAGGCAAATGCTGGGGCTGTACCTTAATTAAGGCCACGGCCGCTTCCTTCCCACTCCTAGCCTTTTCCTATCCCATCGTCCCTATAAGACGTATCTGTGTCGGCGCGACGTAAAACCAATAGCAAAAACACTTTGATGGTGAAATTTTTCGACCAACGGGACTCGAACCGGCTAACCACGACGTCAGACCGTTTAGATTTCAACGCGTTAACGATGATGTCCAACGGGCGGGCTAAGAATAATAATAATAATAATAATAATAATAATAATAATAATAATAATAATAATAATATTAATAATAATAATAATAATAATAATAATGTCCGCCACAGTGGGGTAGTGGTTAGTGTGATTAGCTGCTACCCCCGAAGCCCCGACTTCGATTCCCGGCTCTGCCACGAAATTTGGAAAGTGGTACGAGGGCTGGAACGGGGTCCACTCAACCTCGGGAGGTCACCTGAGTTGATGGGGGTTCGATTCCCTCCTCAACCGTCCTCTAAGTAGTTTTCCGCGGTTTCCCACTTCTCCTCCAGGCAAATTCCGGGATAGTACCTGACTTAAGGCCACGGTCGCTTCCTTCCCTCTTCCTTGTCTATCTTCCCATCCCCCCACAAGGCTCCTGTTCAGCATAGCAGGTGAAGCCGCGTGGGTGAGTTACTGGTACTCCTCCCCAGTTGTACCCCTCCGATGCAAAGTCTCGCGCTCCAGGACATTCCCCTTGAGCCGGTAGAAGTGGAATCTCTCGCTGAGTCCGAGGGAAAAACCAACCCTGGATGGTAAGGGGATGAAGAAAGAAAGAAGGAAATAATAATAATAATAATAGTAATAATAATAATAATAATAATAATAATAATAATAATAATAATAATAATAATAATAATAAAGAGATCTTTTACATGTCGATTTCGTTCGACATAAGACATGGAGTACGAATTGAGATTATTACGTCTTTTAAAATAACCGACTACCCCTGTCAGGTTCAAATCCACAATCTTGGGGCCTCCGGGTTCCAAGATACACTAATGATTATATTTGTTTCAGATCTTAAGAGTTTTTTTAGTATTAGGCCCACGAATCGTTTTCGGTCGATTCCCTGTTAACTAGTCGTCTTTGAAAAACATGTTTTCTAATTAAACAGATTTACCTAGTGTTTCTGGGACTGAAACCAGGACCGTAGCTTGCTAATCACTCGTGGCCGTCAGGAGCAACAGGCAAGGACAATGACTGCCTTGCTTTTGCTGGAGTCTGTACCTGACTCTCTCATTCCGAGGCAGCCGATCTCCATCGCCGCTGTGACGTATAATACATGATGGGCCATGAGATTTTCATCAAGAATGCAAATGAGGGGGAAAATTACTTTTCCTATATCATAGAATGCCTGCCCGGCTACTCTGTGTACCGAGTTGTCATTATTTTGACATTGACATCGGCAGGGAGCGGGACGAGCCGGCTTACACACAAACTTTTTTCTATTTATTTCCCTCATTTTTTTCGCCAGGATACACGAGATCCCGGCGCATATACATGTCATGACGTAATGTCGGCTGTATGAAAAAAAAAAGCTTGTCTTCTTCATTTTATCAAGACACGAGCTTCAAAGACAAACGTATTGCTAATTCGCCGTTATTCAATCTTATGATGAGATGGTCTGTACCTTGCCTCATAGCTTCATGTAAGGGGCTAAGTAATTTGGACGCCTTATATATTTCCAATGAGCTCGGGAAAGCAAGATCCTCCGTGGCTCAGGCGGCAGTCAACTGGCCTCTCACCGCTGGATTCCATGGTTCAAATCCTGGTCACTCCGTGTGAGATTTGTGCTGACAAAGCGGAGGTGGGACAGGTTTTCCTCTGGATACTCTGGTTTTTTGTCTGTCATCTTTCAGTCCTGTCATCATTCGTTTTCGCCTGTCAGTCATATATCATTGCCCCAAAGGAGTGCGACAGCCTTCGACAGCCGGCACAATTCCTATCCTCGCCGCTACGTGGGGCTTCATCCCATTGACCCACTCGAATGACTGGAAACAGGCTGTGGATATTCATTGTCATCGGGAAAGCCCAGTCAACTAATGTCGTTTAGGACGCCACAAGCGTCTAGTTCAAACGCATGTATTTTATTAGACTATATTGCCATAATTATTGCTGCATCAGGACTGGAGATCTGTCAGGGTGATGAAGCAGGGACGGAAAAAAACGCTCATTGGGTGCTAAGAAAATGAACTGAAATGGTGTAGTAGGCCTATGGCTTTTAGAGCTGGGGGTGTCCAAGGACAAGTTCGGCTCGACAGATGTAGGTCTTTTGATTTGATTTCCGTAGGTGACCTGAGCATCGTGATGAGGATGGAATGATGATGAAGATGACACATACACCCAGCCCCCGTGCCAGCGGAATTAACCAAGTATGGTTAAAATTCCCGACCCTGCCGGGAATCGAACCCGGAATCCCTGTGACCAAAGGCCATCACGCTAACAATTTAGCCATGGAGACGGACCGTTCAATAGAGAAGGATGTGGAAGAACAGAGATTGATGGGGAGAGGGCCACACTAAGTTATTCGAATACGCCCGGTGTAAAGATGTTGAGATTTTGTCCTTTTGAGTTTTCATCTTTGTTCTTGCCTCCTCTTCCTACACTTCAACAAAAACTACGTATTTAATTAAAATAGCCTACCTTTCCTTTTCCTGCCGCTTTTCTCACAGCTGTGGGGTCGCGGGTGCGAACTGCGTCGCATATATATTGCACCCATAAGCGAATTTGCCTAATTTAATTCATAAATTAAATTGAATATTTCACATTGAGATACCACAGTGAGGCTGTGAAACTAGCAGTCACAAAGGAATTTTCTGGCGCCAGCCTGACGGCGAGAGAATCCATGGAACTCTTCACTAGACACGACCAGATTGTAAACCACCCTTCAAATAAATTTTATGACACCGCCGGGGAGTGGTCACTTGCTGTCCGCTCTCATGAGAAAAGCACGCGGTGAAGCCTGACCTATTTAGCTAGGACAATAGAGGACCAACGACTGTAACCGCCAATTCATGGGAGGAAGCGGAGGCACTACGTTTTGGAAGAGCGCGAAAGTCTCAGCCAATCAGAATATTCTAAATTTGAATGAGCTGTCATACCGGGAGATCTACAAGCAGTATCTCGCGATCTGAAGCCCGAGGTGGTAGTGGAAAACAGTGTCCTAACTGCTTTATAATATTTGGTGAATTATCAGTGTCAATCTGGGGTTAATCAGTGCCTAATTAATAAAATTCAACTTCAAACGGAGGAGGAATAGGACCCAGAATGAGGAGCCATCATGGCCGAACGTGGACATCCACCGAAAGAAAATAACGCCAGTGACGCGCATCATCGTGTGGATTATCCTATGATCATTTCCCGCGGCGCAATATCACATGTGAGTCGGACAGAATTTAGGAAGTTTTGAGTATAAAATTTGAAGACCATAACCTACGGATGTACGAGAAAGCGCTCCCAAGGACTAGATTATTACGCCACATCCCTTCCACGGAACTATTTTCCTGGTGGTGGGAGAAATTTTTATAAAAACCCAGCGACCAGAGGGTCGAACTCTCAGTGTGTTTTGAGTAACTCTCAGTGAATTCTCAGTGTTTGAGGATCAGTTACTCTCAGTTATTATCAGTTATTCTCAGTCATTCCAAGTTATCAGTGTTTTTGAGTCAGTTCTAGAATTCTCAGTGTGTTTTGAGTAACTCTCAGTCATTCCAAGTTATCAGTGTTTTGAATCGTGTATTCTAGAATTCTCAGTGTTTGAGTCACTCTCAAGTGTTTCTAAAGTTCTCAGTTCACAGTTGTTTTGAATACTCTCAGTTATTGTCTTGAGTACTTTTAGTGTTACTTCAGTATTCTCAGTGAATCTACGTTTTGACAGAGTGACAGACTGTTCAGCAAAATGCATTTAGTCAGTTTTATTTTGGCTGGTAAGAAGGCGATTAGACACTTGTAGGCATTTAGAAAGCCTTGTTGTATTTACGTGAGAGAATAGCATTTCTGGAAATGAACACTTTCACAGACCTTTACTGGAAATGCAGGGAGTGTAGGGAAGAATTACACTTTCAACTTAAATGAACTCACATTACTAGTCGAGGGAAACAAGTCCATGTTTCCAGCAGGTTTACATAAAACATTTCTAACCAGCGGGGAGTGTTACATGTGAGATCAGTGTAAAATTTCCTCCACAACATAAATTGCATTTTTGCTTGTTTCTACCATTCTACAAACTGTTTGGCAAGCGAGATGTTTATGGGCAGAGACTAGTAATACAGACGGGAAGGTGATTGACTTTATTCAATGGACGCCGCAATGGCAAACCTTGAGGGGAAAGTTATGTCCCAGTAAGGTGAACGTACTATAAGCTGTAGGTAAACAAAGCTGAGGGAGCGAAGGAAGGCCAGCAGGGTTTGCAGGTATAGAGCGAGGCGACCTTCATCTACACAGCAAGCAGGAGGCTGCAGCGGCATCTTCTAAACTTTCACGGGAGTGAGAGAAATGCGAGTGTATTTATGCTAATATAATCGTGTGTCACGGCATGGCAAGAATGTGTCAAATTTGCGTGTGTAATAAAAATCTGGAATACCACATCAACCTGAAGATGGAATTCTAATTTCCACCATGACTGAGGCCAGTGGGTGAACTGACCTGCTTCCACCATACAGGTATGAGCATAATTAAATCATGTAAATAATATGTAGTACCGTGGCAAAATCGATGATCAGTGTAGTTTAGAGTACTAGGTAGAGTTGTAAATAATTCACAGTTTATAATACTACTAGGAATAATAATAATAATAATAATAATAATAATAATAATAATATAATAATAATAATAATAATAATAATTATGTTTATGTTGCACTTTCAGATAGGCTTATTTTTGTGCTCTTTGTTTTAAGTAGTTGTTTGTTTGCGTGTTTATGGTTGATTTTCTGTAGGATGTCATTTTGACAGTTAGGCAGCTATTGTTTTGATCTACGAGGGTAATGCCAGTTGATTTTTTTTATTGTTCATCATGATTTTAGATCGATGGTTTTTTTTGAGTCATATTTTTCTTTGTTGGAGTTTTTGATGTTATGGACACCACCGCGATGTTTTCCAAGGTTTTTTTTCACTATTTTGCGCATTTCAGTTTGTTTTATGTTGCGGAATCATCCTTTAGATGACCGGTTTCGATTTGTATTTATCCCGCGTATTTTTGCGACGATTTTTGGGTAGACGCGAATTTTTCTTATTTCTGTAGTTGCGGTTGCGCACGTTTCGACATTTGTGTTTTGAGAGGCAATCTCGTCATTTCCTTTTATAGTAACAATGAGCGCCATTGATGAGTCAGCTCTGTGATTTTTGTGATGTGTTAACAGTGAATGATCGAGAGTTTGAGCTAGATTTGATATCCCTGATGATCTACGTTGATGATGGAAATATGATATTTGAACCATGTCTTGAATTTACATAAGAAGTCGTAATGTGCACGACAGATATTTTGCCCGCCGGATACGAGCGAGGCCGTACTGTGAGAATATGAATAATAATGACGTCGCGAATAATGAATAAATAAGAAGTGTGAAATGAAGAATTTAACCACGTGCGTTAAATGTGTTACGACATGGGTTATGATACTACAGGCAGGAGCCTGTATTTGTTAAATAATTCCAGGGAGAATAGAGGCTCGATAAATAATGCTAGCCAGTGTACAAGGTGAACGGAGCGACGAGTCAATGTGTTTTGAATGTTTATGTAGTCACGGATGACGTGAAATTACAGTAAAATTTTCCATCAAGGTTAGATAATATTATTTCCAGACATTTGTCGTCTGAAATTTTGAGATTGCCGTCAAATTCGCAATATTTTGCTACTCGCAGCGGGGTATATTTTTCTGGTAACGCCGAGTTTGTTTTGCGCATTTCTATCCTGATTTATTTTCCAGTAGGCCGCGATGGTGGGATCCAGTTTTGTTTATTTGTCTTCTTTTCTGTTTGTAACTTTTACCGTATTGGTAGGACGCAAGCGCATGTGAATTATTTATATTTTGTTGTTGTAAATAGATAAGTGCAGCTAGGCTAGTTTGTTTTGATTTCTGTTTTTTTTTTGTCGGAGCAGTGTTTCTCCGTTAATTAATGTAATGATGTAAATAAGATGTTAGATGTTAGATCTAGAGGTCATCGATTATGTCACGGTCGAGATAGTAGTGGTATGCTCATACCAGGCATATAAGTAATTACCAACCTTTTTTTTAAGATCCACTACATTTTTATTTTGGAATGAAGCGATCTTTAAATAAACCAGTTGTATAAAATTGCCGCAAGAAATGGTAAATAAGATGGTATCTGCCTCCATCTAGTGGGTATACCACAAATATGAATTAATAATGAAATGCAGTTAGCGGCAAAGTCAATAGAAATTTTAATGTACAAGGATCGCTATCATTCGATAATGTTAACATCAGGCACTTGGCCTAATTTTGGTATTTTAGGAAGTCCAGTCTATCACAGACACGTAAATGAAGAGTAAAATTTAAACGAGTGGTTGGATACACTCAGAGTGATGTGTCGATAATTGATTTTGTTTAATCAGGAGGTATTTGTATAAGACAACGGTCATGTAGGAAATGAAGTGATGTTCATGGTTGTTTTGTTCTGTTTTCTAAGAACTATTTCCTTAAGTGATACACTTGTTTAGTGCAGTCCATGATTATTTAAATTTGGGTATTTTTCCCAAATGAGCAACATGTGTTAAACATTTTATAACTCTTATAAGTCAGTGGATTGATCGACGTAACAGAATTTATTTACTTTGTTGTGAGTCAACTATTTCATTAATTTGAATATTTGAGAGACAGTTTCTCTGTTATATAATTTTGTATTTCAAGTAGGTGGTTTTTTTTCTGACCAGAGGTTCAACAGAGTCATTTTATTTCAACTTGAAGACAATGTCAAGATAGTCTGGTATATTTAATTAAGGTGTTTGACCTTCAGTCAGTTTATCTGAGGCAGTTTATGATTGTTGTGGAAGGCTGACCTTCAATCTTTTATATTTTATTAGTCTTTTATTTTCATTTGTTTACATTTTCCTCTAGTTCAATTGAGGTTCATTTCAGCACTTTGCATTTTATTTGAATAAATTAGTCTTTTATTTACACTTTAATTCAGTCTTGGGTACCGTCATTTTAGTTAGTTTACCCCTTCTTTTCATTCCCTCACTCCACATCAGCGGGTGGCCTCACCGGGGATATCGAACGGGCACGACCGAGAATGAAGAGTCTACATGCAGCGGTGAGTATGTGTCATATGTCATTTATTACAGGAGCAGCCGGCGCATAGAAGAGAGAAGAGATCACCGCATTTGGTGCCTTATAAGGGCACAGGGGCCGGAGTGAGGAGTGAAAAGCGTGGCGCCCACCTTTAGGGGCTAGATTTGCTTATCCCCGGGACTGTGCGTTTTACATTTTATTTATTTTGTACCCAGACTAACAGCCATGAACATAGATTTACTGAGTGTTGATAAATATGAATGCTGTGATAAACTGTTTGACAAGTAGTGGTATTAATTATAAATGATATGTTTTGTATAATTTTATCCAAGTTTAGGATAAAATTGTTTTGTATTGGTGATTACTGTGTCTTGCATGTGATGGAAGTATGTTGGGGAACCTGAAGGTCTCTGTCGTATTCTCTCAGCATATAATATGTCGATTAGCCAGGAGCAGTGGGACAGGTTGATTAAAACCATTAACGATTTAAGTGTAACAACCAGTGAGTTGAAATCAAGTCAGGCCGAACTATCGAATAAGATAGAAACTAGCCAAACAGAATTAGCTATGGAATTTAAAACCAGTCAGGATGAGTTGAAATCAAGTCAGGCCGAACTATCGAATAAGATCGAAAGTAGCCAAACAGAATTAGCTGCTGAACTTGTAAACAAAGTAGAAAGCAGCCAGGCAGAATTAGCTACGGAACTTGTGAACAAGGTAGAAAGGAGCCAAACAGGATTAGCTGACGAATTGAAATCCAGCCAGGTGGAACTTGTAAATAAGATTGAGAGTAGCCAAGCCGAACTTGCGAATAAAGTAGAGGCAGTACACGGGCAGGTCTTGGAAGAATTTAAACAGTATGAAATAAAACTCGAGGAGAAGTTCATCAAAAGCCAGGTCGAATTGAAAAAGGAGTTACGGGAAAACCAGGACAAACTCATGCAGGCGTGTAATGCAAACAGGCAGGAGACGATGGAAGAAATAAAGAAGTTAGCCGATGCACAAGTACAAATACAAGAGCAGTTAGACAGCCACAGCGCGACTGTTGAGGAAAGTATGAGGGAAACTAGGGTAATGGTGCAGGATCAAGGCAAGGACTTAGCTCGAGGTATGATACTCTTGGAGGAGCGGATAGATAAAATTGAGGACGAGAATAGGAAAGAAATGGATAAAGTATGCGTACAGATTGGAGAGACGCAGGAGAAAACGAGCCACGAGATCATGACCTTAAAGTCGGAGACCCAGGATATTACCAAGAGGTTAACCGAACTGACAGAAAAGATAACAGAGACTGAGGGTGCGATTACACTCAGCGAGCAGTCAGTAAGACAGGAAGTTAACGAGGTCATAGAGGGAAAAATCCAGGCAATTAAGACACAGGGCGAAAACTTGTCGACCTTGGTCAAGATGTTAGTCGACAGACAAGCCGAGTCCCAGGTAGCCGGAGAAATTAGGACACAGCCGCAGCACGAACCGACACAGAGCGAGCCAATAACCCAAATATTTAACATGGAAAGGACAATGCCCGAAGGTACGCAAAGAACTGAAGCTTCCACGCAAATCATAAACATCGTGCGCACGAGTGACGATCAGCCGAAGAAATTCAGCGGAACGTCACAAATAACACCAAAAGTCTATCTTAGGGAATTGAAACAATATTTCCAAGACATTAAAGCCCCTGAAGAAAAGAAACTACGCATAGTAGAAAAATATCTCGAAGGACAGGCAAAGACCTGGTACTACGGTTTCGTAGATACTTTTAAGACGTTCGCAGATTTCGAGAAGGCTTTCCTCGAAAGGTACTGGTCCTTATCCACACAACAAGCACTCAGAATGGACTTGTACACTCGCAAGTACATGTCGACACAGCCCACACGGTACTTAGACTTCTTCCTAACACAGCTCGTCAAACTGAGACAGTTAGATTCTCCAGTATCTGACGCAGAGATCGTGCAGACGATAATCAAACAATTTCCGTCGGACGTGCAGAGAATGCTCATTACAGCGAGGGTCGAAGATCCAGCCCAAGTTGAGGCTATTCTAAGGGAGCTAGACGCTACATCCACTAACAGTGTACCGCAGAGAGTGACCAGGCAAACGCAGGAACATAGGGCTTACCTAGCTAATGCCACCAATGAAAATGTACGAGGCAATGCGCAGGTAAACGGCCCGAATTCAGGTGTTGTACCGCGGCGAGAGACGAACACGAGACGCCAGGAGGAAGAAATCCAACGTCCGTGGTTTAGAAAACCTAACTACTCAGACAGGCGACCGCGCTACCAAGACAGGCAGCCATACCAACGGAGGTACCTCTCACGTGACAGAAGGCGATGGGAAAATGCAGGAAGAGACAGGCCTTACTATCGCGATCCTGAAAGGAGATGGAATGAGAGAAGGAATTACCAGCGAGATAGGAACTCGGACCCAAGGTATCAAGAGGGGCGCCGATACATCAATGACCTGAGTAACAAACAGCAGCGCGATCCATGGAAGCAGGCGATCGAATCCCAAGACATGAACCCGGACATCACGGGGGCCGAAAGCCTTGAGTTCCAGCAAACAAGAAGGAGAGGAAGCGAGGACCGCAGACCACTTAATCCGAATGCACCGACTTACGAGGGGACCGGTGCTAGGAAAAAAAAACTTCAATTTCGAATTAGTAGCTCCATTAGACACTGACTCAGCCACAAATTTTACCATTGAGAATGAAGAGTGGGAAGTAGCGAAGGTAGACTCATGGATAGCGCAGCCTGAGGACTTATTAAGTGATGAATTCAAGCAGGAGAGCCCACAAATTTTACCTCTACCTGTGATTAAAATCAAAATTAATGAAACAAGCATTTTAGGACTTTTAGATACTGGTGCGAGTATCAGCATTATTTCGAGGAATCTGTTTAATGATTTGAAAGAGAGAATGAGCCTACCTGAGATTCCGGTCTCGACAGTAAAAATAAAAGGAATCGTGCCAGACAGGGTGACTACCTGTAAGTCCCAGACATACCTGGAGATGACAATAGGGAGCTCAACCTACAGTCATACATTTATCATAATGGCCAGAGTTAATTACAACGTAATTCTTGGAGCTGATTTTTTAAGGGATACACATGCCGTTATTGACCTTGCAGGGGGCGTGGTGAGATTCCGAAGGAATGGAGGCCATGACAAGGTGGCAATAAATCCGGAAACTGATGAGGACGAAGCAGATGACAGTACTGACGGAGACTTCCGCGATATCTTAGGAGCCGAGCATGCGGATGAACAGTTAAATATTTTGGACCATGAGGGGATTTTTACCGACATTTTTATGGTTGATACTGCAGAAGATATTGAAAATTTAATCAATGACAAAGTTGCAGAGTTCAAAGGAACGAAGGAACAGAAAGATCAATTAAGAGCCTTCTTAATTGAACATCAGGCCGTGTTCGATTCCAAAGTAGGCCTTATCCCTAATTTTACATATGTTTTCAATGTTTTGGACTGGGAACCATACAAACGTAAGCCGTATCCAGTGCCGGAGAAATACCACGAGGAAGTCAAACAAATTATCAAACAAATGGAAGAAAACGGGATCATCTCAAAGCGACCTACTCCGTACGTGAACAGCCTTGTCATAGTAAAGAAAGCCGACAATTCCCTCAGGCTGTGCCTCGACGCTCGTCAATTAAACTCCAAATTAATCCCGGAGAATGATCAAGCCATGCCTATTAAGGACGCAATTCGTCGATTTAGAGACATGGAAGTTTTCACAGGTGTAGACCTGACCAGTTCTTTTCACCATATCCTTCTGCATGATAAGTCGAAGTTACTAACAGGGTTTATGTTTGATCAACAGACCTATGTCTTTGAAAGACTTCCGTTCGGAACACGCAACTCTTCCAGCGCTCTCATACGGGCACTTGACAGGAACCTAACAGACGAAGTCAAAGCAGTTACTACTTTGTACATCGATGACATGATAATTGGAACTAGAACCTTTGAAGAAAACCTCCAAAATTTAAGTAAACTGTTTAAAAACCTTATAGAAACTGGATTCAAAGTGAATATCAAGAAATCACACTTCTGTCAGCCGGAAATCCTATTCCTAGGACACGTGATAGACGGCAAGGGAATCCGACCAAATCCGGTAAAGTTAGAAGCGATAAGTAACTTCCCTAGACCTACCAAGGTGAAACATATTCGACAATTCCTTGGTATGTGTCAATTCTTTAGAGAACACTGTAAAAATTTCACCGAGGTCGTAGCACCACTACAAGACCTGCTATGTAAGAATAACAGATGGAAATGGACACAGGAAGCAGAGACAGCGTTCACATGTACTAAAGAACTGTTAGCCAGGAGCATACAATTAGCGTATCCTGATTTTAACAGACCATTTATCCTTCAGACAGACGCATCTAAAGTGGGCATAGGTGCAGTCTTATTCCAGGAACAGGACAATGAGTGTATAACCAAGGACTATTTAGGCTTTTATAGTAGGAAATTGAGGTCGCACGAACGGAACTACACAACTACAGAGCTGGAAATGCTAGCTATAGTCCAAGCCCTACAGCACTGGCGGAAAGTTATTTATGGATTTCCAATCGTCATAAGAACTGACCATAAAGCTTTAACGTTCATGTTAAAATCAGCTGTTTCATCTGACAGAATTACTAGATGGTCACTGTTCGTGCAGCAATTTAATTTTACCATAGAACACTGTACCGGCAAGGCAAACATTCTGGCAGACGCCTTAAGCAGGAACCCAAATAAACGTGAAGAGCAGGTAAATTATGTGGACTTAACCCAGGAAGACCGAAATGTACTACTCCGACTGAGCCAGTTACCAACCTTTCAACAGGCTGATCCAGTCTTACAGCCGGTTATCCAGTATTTCCAAGGAGCAATTCAACAAGGAGACCCTCGTTATGACGAAATTCACAAGGCCGCACAAGAATACAGATTGTTAAATAATCAATTGTTAAAATATGCAGATAAGGATCATACTAAATTAAAGATTGTCGTACCGAAAGAATTACAAGAAGAGCTAATATGGCATGTACACCGTGTTATTGGGCACGGAGGCATTGATAAGACCGTCGCCACAATTCAAGAAACTTTCACCTGGAAAGACCTAAGGAAAACTGTCAGGGATGCAATAGTTACATGCGACACTTGCCAGCGTGTCAAGGCGAACTCCTACCTTTTAAAACAGAAACCAATTCCCATTCTACCGTCAAAGCCCCGTGAGTTATTCGCGATGGATATTTATGGAAAAATCCCGAAATCACGGAGAGGAAACCAGTTCATATTAGTCACCATGGATGTATTTTCCAAATTTACAAACCTTTCTCCAATGCAAAAGGCAAATACTAGGTCAGTTTTAAGGTGCATTAATAGAGAAATAATTCCGGCCATGGGAAAACCGGAGAAATTATTGACAGATCACGGAACACAGTTCACCTCCGCAGAGTTTAAAACAGGTTTAAGGCAGTTAGGAATACAGCATGTTCTGAGTTCAACACGTCACCCAGAGTCGAACCCGGCAGAAAGAGTAATGAAAGTCATCGCAAAATTCAGCAGAATTTATATACCAGAACAACATTGGCGATGGGTCGATATTCTCCCATTGATCACTGACTGCATAAATAATACGGTCCATGAAGCAACAGCGAAAATTCCAGCCACAGTGCACAATGGCTTACAACCAGCCAGGACGTGGAGCCCGGTCGTTAATTGTCCGCCTGAACCCCAATTATCTCCGGAACTATGTATACAACAGGTACGAGACCACTTAAGAGAGCAAGCTGACCGCAGGCTGAGGAGAGTTCGTAAAAAAAAATTCCACAAGCCATTAAGGGAAGGTGAAATGGTATTGATCCGTAGACCAGCCATCTCCGATCCTGAAAGGAAGTATTATGCAAAATTCGCACCATTGTACATCGGTCCTTACCGCATTGTCCAGGATATGCAAAACAATGCATATGAAGTTAGTAGTTTAGATGGGGAGAATGAAATGATTATGAATGCAGCAAATCTTCGAACATATAATATAGCACCAGGCGCAGCTCAAGTAAATCTCGTGGAGAAACCAAGGAGCTCAAACGCAGGAGAAGACACAAGTTCCGGCACGGAAGAAGAAGATGATGATGATGACCCGTGTACCGAAGCAGAAGAAGAAGATGATGATGATGACCCGTGTACCGAAGCAGAAGAAGAAGATGATGATGATGACCCGTGTACCGAGGCAGAAGAAGAAGATGACCAGGAAACCCTATCAACAAACCCAGGAGACGACAGTCATTTCGAGACTGAGACAGGTCAACAGACAGAAGAGAATTGTCCGAAATGCGAACAGAACTCAGCCGAGATACTAGCAGTCATGAAACAGATTGCAGATGACCTCGAGAAAGAGAACAAACTTTTAGAGAGAGAAATCAGAGAAAAACTCAGACATAAGCAGAGGTATACTTTATAGTTAGGAGTATACGTTCGCTTATGGCTGCAAGTATGTCTAGAATATCATTGGTTGAATTTAGAAATCTTCCACTCTCGCGTAAGATTTCTAACGGCGTAAGGGGGCATTGCACCCATAAGCGAATTTGCCTAATTTAATTCATAAATTAAATTGAATATTTCACATTGAGATACCACAGTGAGGCTGTGAAACTAGCAGTCACAAAGGAATTTTCTGGCGCCAGCCTGACGGCGAGAGAATCCATGGAACTCTTCACTAGACACGACCAGATTGTAAACCACCCTTCAAATAAATTTTATGACACCGCCGGGGAGTGGTCACTTGCTGTCCGCTCTCATGAGAAAAGCACGCGGTGAAGCCTGACCTATTTAGCTAGGACAATAGAGGACCAACGACTGTAACCGCCAATTCATGGGAGGAAGCGGAGGCACTACGTTTTGGAAGAGCGCGAAAGTCTCAGCCAATCAGAATATTCTAAATTTGAATGAGCTGTCATACCGGGAGATCTACAAGCAGTATCTCGCGATCTGAAGCCCGAGGTGGTAGTGGAAAACAGTGTCCTAACTGCTTCATAATATTTGGTGAATTATCAGTGTCAATCTGGGGTTAATCAGTGCCTAATTAATAAAATTCAACTTCAAACGGAGGAGGAATAGGACCCAGAATGAGGAGCCATCATGGCCGAACGTGGACATCCACCGAAAGAAAATAACGCCAGTGACGCGCATCATCGTGTGGATTATCCTATGATCATTTCCCGCGGCGCAATATCACATGTGAGTCGGACAGAATTTAGGAAGTTTTGAGTATAAAATTTGAAGACCATAACCTACGGATGTACGAGAAAGCGCTCCCAAGGACTAGATTATTACGCCACATCCCTTCCACGGAACTATTTTCCTGGTGGTGGGAGAAATTTTTATAAAAACCCAGCGACCAGAGGGTCGAACTCTCAGTGTGTTTTGAGTAACTCTCAGTGAATTCTCAGTGTTTGAGGATCAGTTACTCTCAGTTATTATCAGTTATTCTCAGTCATTCCAAGTTATCAGTGTTTTTGAGTCAGTTCTAGAATTCTCAGTGTGTTTTGAGTAACTCTCAGTCATTCCAAGTTATCAGTGTTTTGAATCGTGTATTCTAGAATTCTCAGTGTTTGAGTCACTCTCAAGTGTTTCTAAAGTTCTCAGTTCACAGTTGTTTTGAATACTCTCAGTTATTGTCTTGAGTACTTTTAGTGTTACTTCAGTATTCTCAGTGAATCTACGTTTTGACAGAGTGACAGACTGTTCAGCAAAATGCATTTAGTCAGTTTTATTTTGGCTGGTAAGAAGGCGATTAGACACTTGTAGGCATTTAGAAAGCCTTGTTGTATTTACGTGAGAGAATAGCATTTCTGGAAATGAACACTTTCACAGACCTTTACTGGAAATGCAGGGAGTGTAGGGAAGAATTACACTTTCAACTTAAATGAACTCACATTACTAGTCGAGGGAAACAAGTCCATGTTTCCAGCAGGTTTACATAAAAACATTTCTAACCAGCGGGGAGTGTTACATGTGAGATCAGTGTAAAATTTTCTCCACAACATAAATTGCATTTTTGCTTGTTTCTACCATTCTACAAACTGTTTGGCAAGCGAGATGTTTATGGGCAGAGACTAGTAATACAGACGGGAAGGTGATTGACTTTATTCAATGGACGCCGCAATGGCAAACCTTGAGGGGAAAGTTATGTCCCAGTAAGGTGAACGTACTATAAGCTGTAGGTAAACAAAGCTGAGGGAGCGAAGGAAGGCCAGCAGGGTTTGCAGGTATAGAGCGAGGCGACCTTCATCTACACAGCAAGCAGGAGGCTGCAGCGGCATCTTCTAAACTTTCACGGGAGTGAGAGAAATGCGAGTGTATTTATGCTAATATAATCGTGTGTCACGGCATGGCAAGAATGTGTCAAATTTGCGTGTGTAATAAAAATCTGGAATACCACATCAACCTGAAGATGGAATTCTAATTTCCACCATGACTGAGGCCAGTGGGTGAACTGACCTGCTTCCACCATACAGGTATGAGCATAATTAAATCATGTAAATAATATGTAGTACCGTGGCAAAATCGATGATCAGTGTAGTTTAGAGTACTAGGTAGAGTTGTAAATAATTCACAGTTTATAATACTACTAGGAATAATAATAATAATAATAATAATAATAATAATAATATAATAATAATAATAATAATAATTATTATGTTTATGTTGCACTTTCAGATAGGCTTATTTTTGTGCTCTTTGTTTTAAGTAGTTGTTTGTTTGCGTGTTTATGGTTGATTTTCTGTAGGATGTCATTTTGACAGTTAGGCAGCTATTGTTTTGATCTACGAGGGTAATGCCAGTTGATTTTTTTTATTGTTCATCATGATTTTAGATCGATGGTTTTTTTTGAGTCATATTTTTCTTTGTTGGAGTTTTTGATGTTATGGACACCACCGCGATGTTTTCCAAGGTTTTTTTTCACTATTTTGCGCATTTCAGTTTGTTTTATGTTGCGGAATCATCCTTTAGATGACCGGTTTCGATTTGTATTTATCCCGCGTATTTTTGCGACGATTTTTGGGTAGACGCGAATTTTTCTTATTTCTGTAGTTGCGGTTGCGCACGTTTCGACATTTGTGTTTTGAGAGGCAATCTCGTCATTTCCTTTTATAGTAACAATGAGCGCCATTGATGAGTCAGCTCTGTGATTTTTGTGATGTGTTAACAGTGAATGATCGAGAGTTTGAGCTAGATTTGATATCCCTGATGATCTACGTTGATGATGGAAATATGATATTTGAACCATGTCTTGAATTTACATAAGAAGTCGTAATGTGCACGACAGATATTTTGCCCGCCGGATACGAGCGAGGCCGTACTGTGAGAATATGAATAATAATGACGTCGCGATTAATGAATAAATAAGAAGTGTGAAATGAAGAATTTAACCACGTGCGTTAAATGTGTTACGACATGGGTTATGATACTACAGGCAGGAGCCTGTATTTGTTAAATAATTCCAGGGAGAATAGAGGCTCGATAAATAATGCTAGCCAGTGTACAAGGTGAACGGAGCGACGAGTCAATGTGTTTTGAATGTTTATGTAGTCACGGATGACGTGAAATTACAGTAAAATTTTCCATCAAGGTTAGATAATATTATTTCCAGACATTTGTCGTCTGAAATTTTGAGATTGCCGTCAAATTCGCAATATTTTGCTACTCGCAGCGGGGTATATTTTTCTGGTAACGCCGAGTTTGTTTTGCGCATTTCTATCCTGATTTATTTTCCAGTAGGCCGCGATGGTGGGATCCAGTTTTGTTTATTTGTCTTCTTTTCTGTTTGTAACTTTTACCGTATTGGTAGGACGCAAGCGCATGTGAATTATTTATATTTTGTTGTTGTAAATAGATAAGTGCAGCTAGGCTAGTTTGTTTTGATTTCTGTTTTTTTTTTTTGTCGGAGCAGTGTTTCTCCGTTAATTAATGTAATGATGTAAATAAGATGTTAGATGTTAGATCTAGAGGTCATCGATTATGTCACGGTCGAGATAGTAGTGGTATGCTCATACCAGGCATATAAGTAATTACCAACCTTTTTTTTAAGATCCACTACATTTTTATTTTGGAATGAAGCGATCTTTAAATAAACCAATTGTATAAAATTGCCGCAAGAAATGGTAAATAAGATGGTATCTGCCTCCATCTAGTGGGTATACCACAAATATGAATTAATAATGAAATGCAGTTAGCGGCAAAGTCAATAGAAATTTTAATGTACAAGGATCGCTATCATTCGATAATGTTAACATCAGGCACTTGGCCTAATTTTGGTATTTTAGGAAGTCCAGTCTATCACAGACACGTAAATGAAGAGTAAAATTTAAACGAGTGGTTGGATACACTCAGAGTGATGTGTCGATAATTGATTTTGTTTAATCAGGAGGTATTTGTATAAGACAACGGTCATGTAGGAAATGAAGTGATGTTCATGGTTGTTTTGTTCTGTTTTCTAAGAACTATTTCCTTAAGTGATACACTTGTTTAGTGCAGTCCATGATTATTTAAATTTGGGTATTTTTCCCAAATGAGCAACATGTGTTAAACATTTTATAACTCTTATAAGTCAGTGGATTGATCGACGTAACAGAATTTATTTACTTTGTTGTGAGTCAACTATTTCATTAATTTGAATATTTGAGAGACAGTTTCTCTGTTATATAATTTTGTATTTCAAGTAGGTGGTTTTTTTTCTGACCAGAGGTTCAACAGAGTCATTTTATTTCAACTTGAAGACAATGTCAAGATAGTCTGGTATATTTAATTAAGGTGTTTGACCTTCAGTCAGTTTATCTGAGGCAGTTTATGATTGTTGTGGAAGGCTGACCTTCAATCTTTTATATTTTATTAGTCTTTTATTTTCATTTGTTTACATTTTCCTCTAGTTCAATTGAGGTTCATTTCAGCACTTTGCATTTTATTTGAATAAATTAGTCTTTTATTTACACTTTAATTCAGTCTTGGGTACCGTCATTTTAGTTAGTTTACCCCTTCTTTTCATTCCCTCACTCCACATCAGCGGGTGGCCTCACCGGGGATATCGAACGGGCACGACCGAGAATGAAGAGTCTACATGCAGCGGTGAGTATGTGTCATATGTCATTTATTACAGGAGCAGCCGGCGCATAGAAGAGAGAAGAGATCACCGCATTTGGTGCCTTATAAGGGCACAATATATATATGTATGTATGTATGTATGTATATATGTATGGATGGATGGATGGATGGATGGATGGATGGATGGATGGATGGATGGATGGATTTGGCCTTGTTTTACGGCCGGATGCCCTTCCTGACGCCAACACTATATCAAGGGATGTGATCACTATTGCGTGTTTCTGTGGTGGTTGGTAGTGTAGTGTGTTATCTGAATATGAAGAGAAGAGTGTTGGGACGGACATAAACACCCAGTCCCCGAGCCAGAAGAATTAATCAGAAGCGATTAAAATCCCTGACCCAGCCGGGAATCGAACCCGGGACCTTCTGAACCGAAGGCCAGTGCGCTGACCATTCAGCCAACGAGTCGGACATTAAAATAGCCTACCAATCTGTTAAAAATAATTAGTACATGAAGTTTGATTGCCTTTACCTAAGTATTTCTACGGCGATTTCTCAATACATCTGAGGGGAGAACTGCCATTCATTTGGAAATTTCGAAAACAGCTATGTGCCTTATTAATTGAGCTAACTGCATTCACTTGGACTCGCTTAAACACCAATAATACTGAGTAAAACATCCTTAGTTTGTCGTCAACGAAGTCAACCATAGAGGGCAGGTCATTCTTTCCTTTCCATTTCTGGAGGAGGAACTATACATGGCAAGGCTTCTAATTCCGTTAATATAAAATTTTCCACTCTAACACCCATGCTAAAAACACAAGAAGGCTCACAATTGGTAAATTCACTGTAGTTCTCATTGAATATAACATTATTGGAATTATATTTTGTCACCCTCAGTCACGATATTCTGTGATCTTCTAATAACTGTTTGGTCGAGATTTCTTCATTGATTGTTGGCCAATTCCGTCGTAGATTCTGTTATTTCTTCTGAATTGTTTCCTGGTTTCCTATGAAAGATTTAGATATGAGTAAAGGAGTGTGATCGGAGGTAAGGCTTTTTGCGGATGATGTTATTCTGTATAGAGTAATAAATAAGTTACAAGATTGTGAGCAACTGCAACGTGACCTCGAGAATGTTGTGAGATGGACAGCAGGCAATGGTATGTTGATAAACGGGGTTAAAAGTCAGGTTGTGAGTTTCACAAATAGGAAAAGTCCTCTCAGTTTTAATTACTGTGTTGGTGGGGTGAAAGTTCCTTTTGGGGATCATTGTAAGTATCTAGGTGTTAATATGAGGAAAGATCTTCATTGGGGTAATCACATAAATATGATTGTAAATAAAGGGTACAGATCTCTGCACATGGTTATGAGGGTGTTTAGGGCTTGTAGTAAGGATGTAAAGGAGAGGGCATATAAGTCTCTGGTAAGACCCCAACTAGAGTATGGTTCCAGTGTATGGGACTCTCACCAGGATTACCTGATTCAAGAACTGGAAAGAAAGAAAGAAAAGCAGCTCGATTTGTTCTGGGTGATTTCCGACAAAAGAGTAGCGTTACAAAAATATTGCAAAGTTTGGGTGGGGAAGAATTGAGAGAAAGAAGAAGAACTGCTCGACTAAGTGGTATGTTCCGAGCTGTCAGCGGAGAGATGGCGTGGAATGACATTAGTAGACGAATAAGTTTGAATGGCGTTTATAAAAGTAGGAAAGATCAAAATATGAAGATAAAGTTGGAATTCAAGAGGACAAACTGGGGCAAATATTCATTTATAGGAAGGGGAGTTAGGGATTGGAATAACCAAGGGAGACGTTCAATAAATTTCCAATTTCTTTTAAATCATTCAGGAAAAGGCTAGGAAAGCAACAGATAGGGAATCTGCCACCTGGGCGACTGCCCTAAATGCAGATCAGTATTGATTGATTGATTGATTGATTGGTAGATGTATTTGCGTTTGGAAAGGCACGCGAGTTTCCATTATTTACCTCAGTTTCCTTACAGGTACTTAGTTCTGTTAGCTTTGCTAGTTTGCTGATTTTGGAGGCCGTATACATTATTTGGAAGGACGAAGGCACACATACTCAGTATAAGGCTATTGTCCTTGTTACATAGGTTGGTTAACCATGCTATTTATTTGTTTCAATTTTGGTACTTAACTCAATTACGTTTTCCACTTTACAAATATGATCATCCTGAATGATTTATCACACTGAAGCACGCATTTTGATATGGCGTATGACGTCTTCTTCATTAATGTTTGCTTGGAATAATAAAAATATGAGATGGAGACTTTGAGTAGAAGACCGGCAACAAACTAGCCAATTCCAAAAAATGATTTATCCTTTACGTTTTGCCATTTACCGGTCGCAATACTTTCCCTTCCTATTTCAATTAACAAAGTATTTCTAATGAAAGGAAATCGAAGATATTCAGTCACAAATAAAATCACTTGAAATTATCGGCCAAAAAACATGTGACTAATACTTGTCTAAAACGCTTTAATATGACCCAAAATATGCTTCTATAACACTTCATTTGGTCAA
Organism: Anabrus simplex; assembly: GCF_040414725.1. Classification (NCBI taxonomy): domain Eukaryota; kingdom Metazoa; phylum Arthropoda; class Insecta; order Orthoptera; family Tettigoniidae; genus Anabrus; species Anabrus simplex. Next base: position 56,837,571 of record NC_090265.1, on the reverse strand, counting down.
ACATAACTTAAAGATTAAAATAGAAAAATATGTAACAAGAACATTAAAAACCATGTGTTTGTATTCACAAAAGCTAGAAATGTGTTAAATTTAACTTTAGTTTGTAAAGTGAGACCAGGAAAAAATACATCATGTCATAGTAAGCTGAGACCTAGATAGTCTATAACCTGTATTTTGGAAATAACATACCGATTTGTGTATAGCCTGCTGATGCAATTTTTCTTTCTTTTCCAGGTGAGTACTGGTTCCAACATGACTGGTGATTTCAGATTGACACCTGCTATCTGTCGTGAGTTAATCCTTAAATGTATTCAACTTGTAGTTTTCTCTTTGGAATCTATTTTTGACGTTTGGGATTCCAGACACAAGTATGGATGTTTACGTTGTTTTTCGTTGTACCTACATTTCATCATTTTCCGTATACATGCATGACGTTAGAATGAATAAGGTCATATCAGTGACAATAATGAACAAAAGAATAAAGCTTGTCTAACAAGGTCGAAAGTCATGTAGTTTTGCCTGACAAATGGAATGGGAAAGTGTAGGACCGGAAAAGAAGTGACGGTAACCTTAATTAAGGCACAGTCCAAGCATCCGTCTGCTGTGAAAATGAGAAACCAGGGAGATACATTTTTAGAACCGCCAATAGTAGTGCTTGAACCCATCACCTCCCGAACGCAAGCTTACAGCCACACAGTCCATATCACGTAGCAAACTCGCTCGGTTCTTGAAATTATGCTGTTCTGCAAAGTATAGAGTATGGTTCAAATGTATGGAAGCCTCAACACGATTATTTGATAAGAGAACTGGAAAAGGTCCAAAAGGAAAGCTGCACTGTTTGTTCTGGGAGATTCCCGACAAAAGCGCAGTGTTACGAAAATTTTGACAACTTTTGGCTGGCATAACGTAGAAGAAAGGAGAGGAATCTTTCGAGCTGCCAGTGGATAAATGACTTGAAATGAGATTAGTAGATGAATAAGGGAAATGGAAATCCACAGCCTATTTCCAGTCATTCGACCGGGTCACGAATAGAATGAATGAAGCCCCATCTAGCGGCGAGGATAGGAATTGTGCCGGCTGCCGAAGCCTATCGCACTCCTCTGGAGCAATGATTAATGAATGATAGATTCATTACTGGAATGAAATATGACAGGGAAAACCGGGTTACCCGGAGGAAAACCTGCCCTGCCTCCGCTTTATCCAGCACAAATCTCACATCGAGTGACCGGGATTTGAACCACAGAACCCAGCGGTGAAAGGCCGGCGCGCTGCTGCCTGAGTCACGGAGGCTCTTAGACGAATAAGCCTGAGTGGAATTTTTAAAAGTAGGAAAGATCATAGAATGAAGATAAAGTTGGAATTGAAGAGGATGAATTGGGGCGAATAGTCTTTTATACGAAAAGGAATTAGAGATTGGAATAATTTATCAAGGGAGATGTTTGATAAACTTCCAACCTCTTTGAAATCATTTAAGAACAGAGTAGGTAAAGGACTGATAGGGAATCTGCACTGGGATGACAGGGCTAAATAAAGATCATTAGTAATTGATTGACTGATTGATTGATTCATTGATTAATTAATATTGGGATATTATACTGGTTCTAAAAATGCAGGGAAAATATATATTCGTAGCCTACTTTAGAATGATCTGCAGTGGTTTCTCAGTAGTCTACAAGATACTTATAACAATTAGTTTACATGAATCGAATAAGAGGCAATGTTTGCAGCTTGTACAAATGTTGCTCGGAGATTCTTGGACAAAGTCAGCAAGGATAGGTTTAACAATACCTGTACCTTAATTAAGGCTATGGCCATTTCCTTCCCACTCCTAGCCCTGACGGCAACTTGTTCAAAAATTTAGAAACTACAACCCGTAGTGTTCAGGAACCATATTAGCTATACTAATAATAATAATAATAATAATAATAATAATAATAATAATAATAATAATAATAATAATAATAATAATAATAACAATAATAATAATAATAATGATTATAATAATCTAGATTAACCTCTTGGAAAGAATCGCCAGCCAAACAAGACTGAGGATCTAAGCAGAAAAGACCAAATTCATGACGAAAATCAAAGATGGACCAAAATTCCTGGAAACAGAGATAGAACGGATAGAAAGGGTCAAGAAGTCAAGTACCTTGGTGAGACAATACAAGAGAATGGACTAGGAAAAGCTGCAATGGAAGACCGGATCTCAAAAATAGAGAGAGCATACGGCTTGACAAAAAATATCTACAATAAGAAGTGCTTATCCTGGAATTCCAAATTAAAACATTACAACACCGTGGTCAAAACAGAATGACTGTATGCAAGTGAATGTCTGTCCAAGAACTACAAGCTGGAGAAGCTAGAGGTCCTACAAAGAAGAATCCTCAGAAAAATTATGGGAGCTGTCCAAACTGAAAGCGGATGGAAACTACGGAGCAACAAAGAATTTTACCAGAAGGTGGAAAGAATCTTACAGACCATGAAGAAAAGGAGGCTGGCGTTTCTTGGACATCTGTACAGAATGAACGCAAACAGACTTACCAAACATATATTTGATTACTTCTGGAGAAAAGGAAATGAAGAAGAATATGGAAAGGTTAAGTATCTCGGAAGTACAGCTGTTAGAAAGAAATACGTTTAGGAACACAGTGAAGAATTTGGAAGATGTTCAAGCCGCGGGAAGAACTAAGAAGACCGGAAGAGCCTGGACAGGTTAATAACGGAAGCAGGCCAGCGAACACATGAAGAAGTATTGGACAGAGAGAAAACTCCGCAGGAAGAGAAAGAAATGAAGTTGTAGCGTGATCCTGAGTGGTCCATTCGCTTGTAAAAATAATAATAATAGGAAATCTCAAGACTTATACCAACACTCTGAAAAAATCTCAGGCACGGTTAGGAAAAAACGTTAGAAATTTTACCGACATATTCTCAGAATGAGTAATCAGAGATTGACCAGAAGAATTCTGAACTTGTCCTATTAAAAAAATCAGCTAAATACGTTCAATCGCGCTGCTTAGTTGGGCATAAGGAAGAAATAAGAAGAATAAATTGACTGGAGGAAACGAAATGGAATTCGATGAGGAGCTATTAATATTAATTGGGTTTATGGAAGAATGAAAGTAGAGCTGGCTGAGTCAGCAAAGAGGATGCATCTGGATTTGCTAGGAGTAAGTGATATTCGGGTAAGGGGTGATAACAAGGAAGAGAGAGGAGATTGTAAAGTATACTTGACGGGTGTTAAAAGGGAAGGACAGAGTGTGTGCTAGGGCTGTTCATCAGGAACACTATTGCACGAAACACAGTTTCTGTTAGGCATGTACATGAGCGAATGATGTGGGTAGATTTAACAGTTGGAGGAATTACGACGAGAATACTGTCTCAGTGTAAGTTATTTAACATGAAAGGGTGCAGATGAGAATGAAATTGACAAGTCTGATGAAGCATTGAGTGAAAGCATAGTCAGGGTCAACAGCAAGGATAGAATAGTGTTTATGGGCGATTTCAATGTTCTATTTCAAACTCTCGCCAAGCTTGAGAAAGTGGAAAGGATGGTAAATAAACTCCATTGTCATAAATCACCAGGAATAGATGAAATTAGACCTGAAATGGTGAAGTATAGCGGGAAGGCAGGGCCAAAATGGCTTTATAGTGTAGTAAGATTAGCATGGATTTTGGTAAGATACCTTTAGATTGGATGAAAGCAATAATTACACCTATCTACCTAAACAGGAAGGATTGCAACAAATATCGAGGTATCTCATTGATTAGTGTACCAGGCAAAGTACAGTAGAGTTTCGTTAATCCGAACTAATTGGGACTGGAGTCTTATTTAATTTATTTTCCGGGTTGAACCGTGTTGTACTTGTACGCATATCACGTACAGTTTGCCGACGTTTCGAATACATTGCAGTATTCATTGTCAAGGCGACTGAAATACCCCTACTCGATCCGAGGTGATCAGTCTCCCAGGCAGAGTTACACTACTAGAGTGGCCTTGATCTTGGCCTTTTATATCCTAGCCTATCTGGCTGGCGTAAGCCCTGGCTGTCTCGCGAGGCTTCTGGAAAGTTTATGTCACAGCCAGGTAGTGGGGGCTTGCCCGCGCTGTTATGTAATGGGGTTGCGGCCCGTGTGTTTATGTTGTGGTCTGTATGTCTTAAGCTATGAATGATGGGCATCCAAGAATTACTGATTTTGTATCCTTCTTCTAAATTTATGTTATTCGGATGTTTCTTGATTTCGATAGCCTCGCGGATTTTTCTTTCCAGATTCCAAGGGATAGCTGCTAGGATCTTGGTCTTGTCAAATGATATTCCGTGCCTAGTTTCGTAGGAATGCTTGGCTACTGCTGAAATATCTGTGTTTTGGTTCTTGGTGTGACGGATATGTTCTTTTAGGCGGGTGGAGATCAGACGTTTTGTCTCACCTACATAACAAGCTCCGCAGCTACATTCAATGTGATACACTCCAGGGGCCTGTAATTCTATTGTGTCTTTTACTGGTGGTAGATAACGGGCTAGTTTACGGTGAGGTTTATAGATAGTTTTTATGTTGTATTTGTCCAGTATCTTGCCGATCCTGTCTGTAGTGTTTTTAATGTATGGCAGTATCGCTGTTTTCTGGCGGGTCAGTTCTTCTTTCCCGTTGTTTTCTCCTGCGGCGGTCTTTTCTTTCTTCTCTTCTGATTTTTTAAGGACTCGTCGGATGTTATTGAGCGAGTAGCCATTTTTCCTAAGGGTTTCCGTGAGGTGTTCTTTTTCTTCCTCGAGGTGCTCTGCGTCAGATATCGCTATGGCCCTGTTTACTAGTGATGTTAGGACAGCCTGCTTTTGTGATGGGTGATGATGAGACGAGGCGTGTAGGTACCTGTCTGTGTGAGTGGGTTTCCTGTATACTGCGCGACTCAGCGTCCCATTGGGGTTACGTATTACTAGCACATCCAGGAACGGTAGTTTTCCGTCTACTTCTATTTCCATGGTGAACTGAATATTTACGTGTATGGAGTTGAGATGGTCGAGAAATAGCTGTAGGTTATTGCTCCCGTGAGGCCAGATTACAAAAGTGTCGTCTACAAAACGGAGAAAACATTTCGGTTTCAGGGCAGATGTAGCTAAGGCTTTCTGTTCGAAGTGTTCCATATACATGTTTGCTATTATTGGAGAGAGTGGCGACCCCATCGCGGCCCCTTCAGTCTGTTCGTAGAACTCCCCGTTGAAATAGAAGTAAGTGGCGCTAAGGCATTCTTTAGCTAGTGTTGACAGGTCTTCTGGAAGTTTCTGATCTAATAGCGGAAATACTTCTGTTAGCGGCACCTTGGTGAAAAGTGACGTGACGTCAAAGCTTACTAATAGGTCCGTACTTTCAATTGATTGTTCCTTAAGGAGCTGGATGAAATGTCGGGAGTCCTTCACGTAGGTTTCAGTGTTTCCTGTATGTGGCTGAAGTAGTCCAGCTAGGTAGCGGGCGATCTCGTGCGTGGGAGAGCCTATAGCGCTCACGATAGGTCGCAGAGGTATGCCTTCTTTGTGGATTTTAGGCAGGCCATACAATTTTGGAGGTATCGGGTCCGAGGATATCAGTTTCTTCTGTATTTCGGCTGGGATACTGGAATTTTTTACTAGTGTGTGGAGTTTGTTCTTAATGCGGTTGGTAGGGTTCCTAATTTTCCTGTATGTAGAATCGGTGAGTAATTGTTCTATTTTCCGAGTGTAGTCTGTGCGTGTCATTATCACCGTAGCGTTGCCTTTATCTGCGGGTAGGATAATTGTTTCCGTATCTTGACGTAGTGTTTTTAGGGCATGAATTTCTTCTTTAGTCAAATTGGATGGCGGCGGCTTTGCGGATCTCAGTAGACATGATACATCCTGTCTGATCTCCTCTGCAGATTCGGTAGGAAGGTGCCGGATTGCAATTTCTACTTTGCTAATTATTTCTTCTACCGGTATACTATTCGGAGCTACTGCGTAGTTGAGTCCTTTTCTCAAGACCGAGGTAGTGGGTTCACTGAGTGGCTTATCTGTGAGGTTTACTATTACATTCTTCTTCAGTGGAGCAGGTGGTTTCGGTTTCTGTTTTTGTAAGAGGCGGTTGAATTTCTTGTTTTGCTTGGCAGTGGCTAGTTCCAGTGTACGCTGGGATTGTGTGTTGCTAATGCTGTCTAACGTGGTCCAATCATTGAGCGACAGAGTGCTGGCAAGTTGCAGGTGGAGATGAAATAATTTATTGTTGAGGTAGTCCAGAGACTGTCTTGTGTCACTGATCCGTTCTCTGAGGAGTTTTATGCTGGTTTCGTGAAGAATACGGTCAGTCCGTCGGTTCTTGGTGTGATATTTCAGTCTCACACATGCTGGTATAATGCTGTTGTCCCTGCAGCGTTTCAGAAAGGCGAGTCGAGCCAGGTAGTTACTCATTTTCTTCCGAAGGTTGTCGAACTGCCTAGTAGCTTTGAGAATATCCTCCCCGTAAAGGTTTCGTATCTTAGAAGTGAAGCTTCCACGGTGTGAAGAATTATTTAATTTATTTTCCGGGTTGAACCGTGTTGTACTTGTACGCATATCACGTACAGTTTGCCGACGTTTCGAATACATTGCAGTATTCATTGTCAAGGCGACTGAAATACCCCTACTCGATCCGAGGTAATCAGTCTCCCAGGCAGAGTTACACTACTAGAGTGGCCTTGATCTTGGCCTTTTATATCCTAGCCTATCTGGCTGGCGTAAGCCCTGGCTGTCTCGCGAGGCTTCTGGAAAGTTTATGTCACAGCCAGGTAGTGGGGGCTTGCCCGCGCTGTTATGTAATGGGGTTGCGGCCCGTGTGTTTATGTTGTGGTCTGTATGTCTTAAGCTATGAATGATGGGCATCCAAGAATTACTGATTTTGTATCCTTCTTCTAAATTTATGTTATTCGGATGTTTCTTGATTTCGATAGCCTCGCGGATTTTTCTTTCCAGATTCCAAGGGATAGCTGCTAGGATCTTGGTCTTGTCAAATGATATTCCGTGCCTAGTTTCGTAGGAATGCTTGGCTACTGCTGAAATATCTGTGTTTTGGTTCTTGGTGTGACGGATATGTTCTTTTAGGCGGGTGGAGATCAGACGTTTTGTCTCACCTACATAACAAGCTCCGCAGCTACATTCAATGTGATACACTCCAGGGGCCTGTAATTCTATTGTATCTTTTACTGGTGGTAGATAACGGGCTAGTTTACGGTGAGGTTTATAGATAGTTTTTATGTTGTATTTGTCCAGTATCTTGCCGATCCTGTCTGTAGTGTTTTTAATGTATGGCAGTATCGCTGTTTTCTGGCGGGTCAGTTCTTCTTTCCCGTTGTTTTCTCCTGCGGCGGTCTTTTCTTTCTTCTCTTCTGATTTTTTAAGGACTCGTCGGATGTTATTGAGCGAGTAGCCATTTTTCCTAAGGGTTTCCGTGAGGTGTTCTTTTTCTTCCTCGAGGTGCTCTGCGTCAGATATCGCTATGGCCCTGTTTACTAGTGATGTTAGGACAGCCTGCTTTTGTGATGGGTGATGATGAGACGAGGCGTGTAGGTACCTGTCTGTGTGAGTGGGTTTCCTGTATACTGCGCGACTCAGCGTCCCATTGGGGTTACGTATTACTAGCACATCCAGGAACGGTAGTTTTCCGTCTACTTCTATTTCCATGGTGAACTGAATATTTACGTGTATGGAGTTGAGATGGTCGAGAAATAGCTGTAGGTTATTGCTCCCGTGAGGCCAGATTACAAAAGTGTCGTCTACAAAACGGAGAAAACATTTCGGTTTCAGGGCAGATGTAGCTAAGGCTTTCTGTTCGAAGTGTTCCATATACATGTTTGCTATTATTGGAGAGAGTGGCGACCCCATCGCGGCCCCTTCAGTCTGTTCGTAGAACTCCCCGTTGAAATAGAAGTAAGTGGCGCTAAGGCATTCTTTAGCTAGTGTTGACAGGTCTTCTGGAAGTTTCTGATCTAATAGCGGAAATACTTCTGTTAGCGGCACCTTGGTGAAAAGTGACGTGACGTCAAAGCTTACTAATAGGTCCGTACTTTCAATTGATTGTTCCTTAAGGAGCTGGATGAAATGTCGGGAGTCCTTCACGTAGGTTTCAGTGTTTCCTGTATGTGGCTGAAGTAGTCCAGCTAGGTAGCGGGCGATCTCGTGCGTGGGAGAGCCTATAGCGCTCACGATAGGTCGCAGAGGTATGCCTTCTTTGTGGATTTTAGGCAGGCCATACAATTTTGGAGGTATCGGGTCCGAGGATATCAGTTTCTTCTGTATTTCGGCTGGGATACTGGAATTTTTTACTAGTGTGTGGAGTTTGTTCTTAATGCGGTTGGTAGGGTTCCTAATTTTCCTGTATGTAGAATCGGTGAGTAATTGTTCTATTTTCCGAGTGTAGTCTGTGCGTGTCATTATCACCGTAGCGTTGCCTTTATCTGCGGGTAGGATAATTGTTTCCGTATCTTGACGTAGTGTTTTTAGGGCATGAATTTCTTCGTCAAGATACGGAAACAATTATCCTACCCGCAGATAAAGGCAACGCTACGGTGATAATGACACGCACAGACTACACTCGGAAAATAGAACAATTACTCACCGATTCTACATACAGGAAAATTAGGAACCCTACCAACCGCATTAAGAACAAACTCCACACACTAGTAAAAAATTCCAGTATCCCAGCCGAAATACAGAAGAAACTGATATCCTCGGACCCGATACCTCCAAAATTGTATGGCCTGCCTAAAATCCACAAAGAAGGCATACCTCTGCGACCTATCGTGAGCGCTATAGGCTCTCCCACGCACGAGATCGCCCGCTACCTAGCTGGACTACTTCAGCCACATACAGGAAACACTGAAACCTACGTGAAGGACTCCCGACATTTCATCCAGCTCCTTAAGGAACAATCAATTGAAAGTACGGACCTATTAGTAAGCTTTGACGTCACGTCACTTTTCACCAAGGTGCCGCTAACAGAAGTATTTCCGCTATTAGATCAGAAACTTCCAGAAGACCTGTCAACACTAGCTAAAGAATGCCTTAGCGCCACTTACTTCTATTTCAACGGGGAGTTCTACGAACAGACTGAAGGGGCCGCGATGGGGTCGCCACTCTCTCCAATAATAGCAAACATGTATATGGAACACTTCGAACAGAAAGCCTTAGCTACATCTGCCCTGAAACCGAAATGTTTTCTCCGTTTTGTAGACGACACTTTTGTAATCTGGCCTCACGGGAGCAATAACCTACAGCTATTTCTCGACCATCTCAACTCCATACACGTAAATATTCAGTTCACCATGGAAATAGAAGTAGACGGAAAACTACCGTTCCTGGATGTGCTAGTAATACGTAACCCCAATGGGACGCTGAGTCGCGCAGTATACAGGAAACCCACTCACACAGACAGGTACCTACACGCCTCGTCTCATCATCACCCATCACAAAAGCAGGCTGTCCTAACATCACTAGTAAACAGGGCCATAGCGATATCTGACGCAGAGCACCTCGAGGAAGAAAAAGAACACCTCACGGAAACCCTTAGGAAAAATGGCTACTCGCTCAATAACATCCGACGAGTCCTTAAAAAATCAGAAGAGAAGAAAGAAAAGACCGCCGCAGGAGAAAACAACGGGAAAGAAGAACTGACCCGCCAGAAAACAGCGATACTGCCATACATTAAAAACACTACAGACAGGATCGGCAAGATACTGGACAAATACAACATAAAAACTATCTATAAACCTCACCGTAAACTAGCCCGTTATCTACCACCAGTAAAAGATACAATAGAATTACAGGCCCCTGGAGTGTATCACATTGAATGTAGCTGCGGAGCTTGTTATGTAGGTGAGACAAAACGTCTGATCTCCACCCGCCTAAAAGAACATATCCGTCACACCAAGAACCAAAACACAGATATTTCAGCAGTAGCCAAGCATTCCTACGAAACTAGGCACGGAATATCATTTGACAAGACCAAGATCCTAGCAGCTATCCCTTGGAATCTGGAAAGAAAAATCCGCGAGGCTATCGAAATCAAGAAACATCCGAATAACATAAATTTAGAAGAAGGATACAAAATCAGTAATTCTTGGATGCCCATCATTCATAGCTTAAGACATACAGACCACAACATAAACACACGGGCCGCAACCCCATTACATAACAGCGCGGGCAAGCCCCCACTACCTGGCTGTGACATAAACTTTCCAGAAGCCTCGCGAGACAGCCAGGGCTTACGCCAGCCAGATAGGCTAGGATATAAAAGGCCAAGATCAAGGCCACTCTAGTAGTGTAACTCTGCCTGGGAGACTGATTACCTCGGATCGAGTAGGGGTATTTCAGTCGCCTTGACAATGAATACTGCAATGTATTCGAAACGTCGGCAAACTGTACGTGATATGCGTACAAGTACAACACGGTTCAACCCGGAAAATAAATTAAATAATTCTTCACACCGTGGAAGCTTCACTTCTAAGATACGAAACCTTTACGGGGAGGATATTCTCAAAGCTACTAGGCAGTTCGACAACCTTCGGAAGAAAATGAGTAACTACCTGGCTCGACTCGCCTTTCTGAAACGCTGCAGGGACAACAGCATTATACCAGCATGTGTGAGACTGAAATATCACACCAAGAACCGACGGACTGACCGTATTCTTCACGAAACCAGCATAAAACTCCTCAGAGAACGGATCAGTGACACAAGACAGTCTCTGGACTACCTCAACAATAAATTATTTCATCTCCACCTGCAACTTGCCAGCACTCTGTCGCTCAATGATTGGACCACGTTAGACAGCATTAGCAACACACAATCCCAGCGTACACTGGAACTAGCCACTGCCAAGCAAAACAAGAAATTCAACCGCCTCTTACAAAAACAGAAACCGAAACCACCTGCTCCACTGAAGAAGAATGTAATAGTAAACCTCACAGATAAGCCACTCAGTGAACCCACTACCTCGGTCTTGAGAAAAGGACTCAACTACGCAGTAGCTCCGAATAGTATACCGGTAGAAGAAATAATTAGCAAAGTAGAAATTGCAATCCGGCACCTTCCTACCGAATCTGCAGAGGAGATCAGACAGGATGTATCATGTCTACTGAGATCCGCAAAGCCGCCGCCATCCAATTTGACTAAAGAAGAAATTCATGCCCTAAAAACACTACGTCAAGATACGGAAACAATTATCCTACCCGCAGATAAAGGCAACGCTACGGTGATAATGACACGCACAGACTACACTCGGAAAATAGAACAATTACTCACCGATTCTACATACAGGAAAATTAGGAACCCTACCAACCGCATTAAGAACAAACTCCACACACTAGTAAAAAATTCCAGTATCCCAGCCGAAATACAGAAGAAACTGATATCCTCGGACCCGATACCTCCAAAATTGTATGGCCTGCCTAAAATCCACAAAGAAGGCATACCTCTGCGACCTATCGTGAGCGCTATAGGCTCTCCCACGCACGAGATCGCCCGCTACCTAGCTGGACTACTTCAGCCACATACAGGAAACACTGAAACCTACGTGAAGGACTCCCGACATTTCATCCAGCTCCTTAAGGAACAATCAATTGAAAGTACGGACCTATTAGTAAGCTTTGACGTCACGTCACGTTTCACCAAGGTGCCGCTAACAGAAGTATTTCCGCTATTAGATCAGAAACTTCCAGAAGACCTGTCAACACTAGCTAAAGAATGCCTTAGCGCCACTTACTTCTATTTCAACGGGGAGTTCTACGAACAGACTGAAGGGGCCGCGATGGGGTCGCCACTCTCTCCAATAATAGCAAACATGTATATGGAACACTTCGAACAGAAAGCCTTAGCTACATCTGCCCTGAAACCGAAATGTTTTCTCCGTTTTGTAGACGACACTTTTGTAATCTGGCCTCACGGGAGCAATAACCTACAGCTATTTCTCGACCATCTCAACTCCATACACGTAAATATTCAGTTCACCATGGAAATAGAAGTAGACGGAAAACTACCGTTCCTGGATGTGCTAGTAATACGTAACCCCAATGGGACGCTGAGTCGCGCAGTATACAGGAAACCCACTCACACAGACAGGTACCTACACGCCTCGTCTCATCATCACCCATCACAAAAGCAGGCTGTCCTAACATCACTAGTAAACAGGGCCATAGCGATATCTGACGCAGAGCACCTCGAGGAAGAAAAAGAACACCTCACGGAAACCCTTAGGAAAAATGGCTACTCGCTCAATAACATCCGACGAGTCCTTAAAAAATCAGAAGAGAAGAAAGAAAAGACCGCCGCAGGAGAAAACAACGGGAAAGAAGAACTGACCCGCCAGAAAACAGCGATACTGCCATACATTAAAAACACTACAGACAGGATCGGCAAGATACTGGACAAATACAACATAAAAACTATCTATAAACCTCACCGTAAACTAGCCCGTTATCTACCACCAGTAAAAGACACAATAGAATTACAGGCCCCTGGAGTGTATCACATTGAATGTAGCTGCGGAGCTTGTTATGTAGGTGAGACAAAACGTCTGATCTCCACCCGCCTAAAAGAACATATCCGTCACACCAAGAACCAAAACACAGATATTTCAGCAGTAGCCAAGCATTCCTACGAAACTAGGCACGGAATATCATTTGACAAGACCAAGATCCTAGCAGCTATCCCTTGGAATCTGGAAAGAAAAATCCGCGAGGCTATCGAAATCAAGAAACATCCGAATAACATAAATTTAGAAGAAGGATACAAAATCAGTAATTCTTGGATGCCCATCATTCATAGCTTAAGACATACAGACCACAACATAAACACACGGGCCGCAACCCCATTACATAACAGCGCGGGCAAGCCCCCACTACCTGGCTGTGACATAAACTTTCCAGAAGCCTCGCGAGACAGCCAGGGCTTACGCCAGCCAGATAGGCTAGGATATAAAAGGCCAAGATCAAGGCCACTCTAGTAGTGTAACTCTGCCTGGGAGACTGATTACCTCGGATCGAGTAGGGGTATTTCAGTCGCCTTGACAATGAATACTGCAATGTATTCGAAACGTCGGCAAACTGTACGTGATATGCGTACAAGTACAACACGGTTCAACCCGGAAAATAAATTAAATAATTCTTCACACCGTGGAAGCTTCACTTCTAAGGGACTGGAGTCTGTTCGGATTACTAAATTTTCGGATTAATGGAAAATATTTTCTAATAATAATGTTATTGTTTTTACGTTCCGCTAACTACTTATAGGCTCATCGGGTTCTTTGTGGCAATCAACATCTATATCATCTGATGGCCAGCCAGGCATCAATTTTTGGAAATGAGAGAAAGTCTCTCATAGTGCATTGGCACTGCCGGTGGCTCCACGTGGCCTCCATGGTATGCACTAGCCATGCATCTTGGTTGTTGTGCTATGTACCAACTGATAAGCCTAATTAGCAAACTGGGGCGAAACGCTGGCAACCATGAATGAATTAGCTGGAAAATTTATAATGTCCAGTAATGGACCAATTATATTGGTATTATAAATTTAATCATTTGGGACAAATATTTCAGGTTCCCTGTAGGAATCAACATCTGTATCATAAGATGGCAAGGTTCAAAAGCTTAACACTTGATATCTAGGTTCTGTCTTTTATTTCTCAGGTATATTCTACTTATTACTTCCCATTTGAGAGCCTTTTCCAGGTTTTCATTATTTTCTACTGTAGTCTACGATCGGGGATAATCCGTCTCCTAGTCTGACCCCTGTCGTTATTTCAAACGGAGCAGAGATTTCTCCTAAGAACTTTATTTTCGAGATGGTGTCCGTCAGTGTTAGTTTGATGATTTCTCTCGTTTTCTTGTCAATTCCAAACTCCTCTAAGACACTAAATATGGTTTGTCAATCAATCCAGTCGTATGCTTTTATTCTTATGATGATTATTATTAATAATCTATTTTCCGAGTAGTTCGTCTCATGTGAGGATGTGTGCAGAAGAAGTTGGTCAGACTGGTATATTGTTAGTGTTTGTTCATTAGCACAACTTCACTCTGCTCTAGAGTTATTACCTACCCTCATATTGCTGGTCTGTATTAGGTTTCGCGCTAAATGAGAGTTGACAGTCCACGTCCAGTTGCCGGACAATATTATGAGTAAATTATCTGTTAGAAGCTCTCTCGTAACAACTCCGTCTATTGCCCTACCAAAGCATCCATCCTTACCGCTGTTACATATAACAGTAATAATAATTATCATTATTATTATTATTATTATTTTACTACTTTCTTTCTAGTTGTTTAACGGCGCACTAACTCATCGCAGTTTTCCGACGACGGAAGAATGGAAATGGGCTAGGATTGGGAAGGTAGCGGCCGTGGCCGTAATTAAGGTACAGCCCGGCATAGTGATGGGATAATACAATTCAAAATAATCGATTATTCGATTGTATTTCTCATTGGATTTCTTCGATTATTCATTGGAATGAGCGAGGGAATTGAATAACGAATATTTTTCCGATTATTCATTCGAAACTCTATTCGAATGAATGAGCAATTGAATAGCGAATAGGCCTACGTTTCCATCCGATTTTTTCGATTATTCATTCGAAACTCTATTCGAATGAATGAGGCAATTGAATAGCGAATATTTTTCCATCCAATTATTTTTTCGATTATTCATTCGAAACTCTATTCGAATGAATGAGGCAATTTAATAGCGAATATTTTTGCATCCGATTATTTTTTCGATTATTCGTTCGAAACTCTATTCGAATGAATGAGGCAATTGAATACCGAATATTTTTCCATCCGATTATTTTTTTCGTTCATTCGACTCTATTCGAATGAATGAGGCAATCGAGAAATGAAAATTTTTTCATTCGATTATTTTTCGATTATTTGTTGATTATCCATCCGAAACTCCATTAATAAGTGAGGCAATCGAATAGTGAATTTTTCCATTCGATTATTCATTCGAATGAGTGAGGCAATTGAATAACGAATATTTTTCCATCCGATTTTTTTCGATTATTCATTCGGAACTGTATTCGAATGAATGAGGCAGTTGAATGGTGAATGTTTTCGAAGTAATCAAATGAAAAGTGTTGTTATTAAGACAGTTAATTCACTCATTTATTTTCTTCATTTGGGGATACGTTTGGAAAAAATGCGTATTTCTGTTTTTCATATGAGTTCTATCCTTTTATTTCAATCGAGTGTACATCCGACACACTTTCATCGAAAATTTATTCATGTCGCTTCCGAATATTCTATGCGATAGTACTGTATGATATTTGAAACTCATTCGATTTTTATTCGATTATCCAAATAATCGGATGGAGATTATTCGAGTATTAAAAATATTCGAGTATGCAATCACTACAACTGAATGATATTTGAAACTCATTCGATTAATTATTCGATTATTTAAATAATCGGATGGAGGTTATTCAATTATTAAAAGTATTCGACTATCCCATCGCTAGCCCAGCATTTGCTTCGTACGACAGTGGGAAACCACAGAAAACCGACGGTAGACTTCGAACCCACTATCTTCCAAATGCAAGCTCACAGCTGTGCGACCCTAACCGCATGGCCAGCTCGTTCGGTCTTTCTTTCTTTGCCATCTGTGGAACACCGCGATTTTCTTCCTCTCCTTGCCTTCCTGTCTTTCCAGTAGTACTATTTCTTCATTCACCGAGCAAATTGGTAGTTGCTCGTGAACAGTCAAGATTTTCTTTTGAAGACGCGGTGCAAAGTTCTCTGCGAAACGTAAAGAATTTCGCCTTGTTTTCTGAGATGGAAAAAGCCCAAACGTTTATTTTCATGTCTGAATAGAAAAATGTGAACTTCAATACTTGCACAAAGAGTTGAAGTTTATGGCGTCAAATTCGTAAAATGTATAAGAACAGTAAAATTTACGAAAACGGCAAGGTGGAATCAATAATGGCACCACTATGCAACACTGGTTGGAAAGAAGACGGACAACAATAGTGAACAGCCGCTTCAGGCAAGAATTAACCTTCGGCTGAGGGTAAGGTACAAGGTAAAGCAACAGTTGGGGCGTATAACGAGCAACGCCATAAACGACCCCACCTCACCACTTGAGGGTTAAGAAAAGCCTTCCTAGTCTGCATTGTATATACTCCTTAGTTCTGTCACTGCCATTTATTCTTCTACCCAAATAACAATATTCATCTACCTGTTCTAAGACTTAATTTCCTAACCTAATCACCGACTTCATTCGGCTCTACTCCATTAGGGCTATATTTGTTTTAGTTTTATTTATTTTTGCCCGGTCGGTGGATGCAGAGTGGGTCTCGGCCCATAAGTCGCCATGGCTGGTCCTTGGTACAACAGCTCTGCACTCTGACCGGCCAACCGAGCAGAGGAAAGGTGGCCATGGCTTTACCGTGGCTCTACACCTCTGCATTCGGGAGACGGAACAGGGCTGGACCTCACGGCTGGCCCCAACCGTCGGCTGTCCTGAGAATGGTTTTTCGTGGTTTTCCATTCTCCTGCACTAAGGCGAATGCCGGGAGAGTTCCTAGTGTAGGCCACGGCTGCCAACGCCCCCTCACCTTTTCCAAGCAACTCCTTCACTGTAACAAATCTCCCGGCCTGAGAGACGGCGTCACCGTCTAAGCGTCCCGCCTCCGCCTTCAGGGGGGAATGAAAACATTGTAGTAGTAGTACTTTCGTCGTCTACTCCTTCTCCAAGACTGTGTCTATACCATTCAGCAATTTCTCCAGATACGGTGCAGTAACATGGTAAGGAAGCGCATTCTGACATGCGAGGGTTTGTTTCTTCAACGCCATAGGGCATTTAGCTCTTCTTACCGTTGTTTGTATGTCACAGAAAATAAAGGTTGCATATTTTACTTAAAATAATAAAACGTTTACGTGAATGAATCGTATCCACGAAATTTAACTGTAATTTTTGTGCCAAAACGAATAAAATCTGCGATAAAGTAAGAAATGCCGTCGTTACTAGAGAAATATCTATAAGTACTTACGGGCTGTAAACAGGACTCCCTTATGTTGCATTCAGCTGCTCGTGCCGTCTTTTGTTTATTTCTTGAGATCCAGGACTAGAACCGACGAATGGGAGTGCTATGTCTGTGAATTCTCACTATCATTGCCCATATGACTAGCGCGGGCAGTTCAAACAGCAAATAACATGTTCCCTGGACTAATAAATATATTACTTTTTTGTTGAAAGGAAAATAACATAATCCCTGGACCAATAAATATATCACTTAATGAATGAGTTAGGGCACAAAGCGAATGAGCAACATGAAGAAAACGACACCTAATTAATTCAAACAACTTCAGTGAGCAAAGACATCACACACGAAAGTGTTAGACAAACAAAACACATACGGAAGCGCTGCGACGTAGCAGAAAAAAATAGTTGTAAGGTAGTAAAGTGTGTATCCATATTATTCTCTACAAGTAAAATATTTCGTACTATTTCTTAATTTACCGCAGATTTTACACTTTACAATTATTGTCTTCCATTTGACACAAAAATTACAGTGACATTTCGTGGATACGATTAGTTCATGTGACCAATAAAAATCATCGTCAACATTGCAATTGGAATTCATAATCTGTTACGTTCAAAAATTAATTATTCATCTAGGGACATGCCTAGAACCGAGTTAAGACGCTGTCTCTTGAAGGGTGTACAGGAATAATCCCTCCCATATTCTTGATGTGGACGCTATTTAGAGGGTAATAGAGAGAGAGAGAGAGAGAAAAAGAGACAATTTATAGCTCTGAATATTATAAAACTCAAGGATGTCTTAATGTCCGGAGAAAATCCCACTGCATTGCATCCATGTTAGGTGAGTGCCAGGAACTATGAATAAATGAAACTGTAATAGTCTCTCCATGAACGTTAATGGCGTAGTTGCAACGAATTTTTCAACCGTACAGATCTAGCAAACCATTAAAAGTCAGACTTTAAGAAATAAAAAAGAGAAAATGAGAAGAACTAATAAGCAAGCGCAAAACAAGGCCATGTGGAACAAACAAAAAAGAAAGGAGTGTTTGACAGAGTATAACGGCGCACATTCTCAACGAGCAAGCAATATAAAAATTGGCAGGTTTCTTCCTACTATCGTACGCAATCGCTTCCGGCGCCGAGGATAGACCACACAACCCTCACCCAGCTACCTAGAATAGGGATATTACGTGATTACGTCCTACAGATCATAGCCAAGAATTTCGAGATTAATATTATTCAGTTATATTTCCTTAAGTGTGGTCTGCATTTCCTGAAGCACTGCATCAAATAGATTCTCACCACTACAACTGGAACATGTTGATGAGGAACATACCGTTTCTCTTCCAGTTAGTGACCTACACTTGTAGGCCTTCCAATTTCCGATGGATCGGACAAAGTTATAAAGCTGGCATTACAATAACAAAGTAATTTGTGTAAGAAGTTTGTAAAATATTGTGTCTGAAGTATATGCCAGTGTAATGGGAGAATATTTTTAAAACATGGCCATAGTCTATGTTTTTTAAATCCGAATACAACTCGTGAATGGAAAGAATTCAAATATAGGTAGCAGTTCAAATCAGCTGCATACAGTTTCGATGTCAAGACGCATAATAGTATTAATGAGATAGAAAATTATGGTAAAGAGTCGAATCTAAAATTTATTCCACACAAAATCAAAGTTATGGTGGCTTGGCTGAGTGGCTCAGACGGTTGAGACTCTGGCCTTCTGACCCCAACTTGGCAGTTTCGATCCTGGCTCAGTCCGGTGGTACTTGAAGGTGCTCAAATACGTCAGCCTCGTGTCGGTAGATTTACTGGCACGTTAAAGTAGTTAGTGGGACGAGAATCCATTAACATTATTGGAGTGAGAAAAAGGGTTTACAAATTCTCAAAAAGTGAACAGTGTGGATGGGTAAGAGAAAACTAGAAGTTGTTAAAAAATAAAAATAAACACGTAGGGACGATTATAAGCAGAAATACCAGATGAGCATATTAGTAGATGAATAAGTCTGAGCGGTGTTTTAAAAAGTAGGACCGAGCGAGTTGGCCGTGCGTTTAGGATCGCGCATCTGTGAGCTTGCATCCGGGAGATAGTGGGTTCGAACCCCACTGTCGGCAGCCCTGAAGATGCTTTTCCGTGGTTTCCCATTTTCACACCATGCAATTGCTGGGGCTGTACCTTAATTAAGGCCACGGCCGCTTCCTTCCCACTCCTAGGCCTTTCCTATCCCATCGTCACCAAAAGACCGATCTGTTTCGGTGCGGCGTAAAGCAAATAGCAAAAAAATAAGTAGGAAAGATCTCAATATCGTCATTGAAGAAACCAAAGCTCGTATGTCACAATGCTCTTCCTATCCATTATTTCCCTTAAGACTGGTCACGCCTCCCAGCCACATATGAACATGCAGTCCATTAGAACAATTTTCGTTATGTTCATTTTCCTAAGATTACATGTAAAGGAAAATGAACCTTACCGTAGCGTACAAATGTATGTTTGCACGACGGATTTACTCATTCCTACAGTATACTGTGTTTAAGGTTTATTTTCGTTTACACTTTCGGCCACATTCTCACAATGAGCAGTGATAGAATATCTTTGGCTTTTATATCTCAGAAGAAAACCATAATTTAATTTCTTCGATAGCAAAATAAAAGCATTCAAGCTTTTTTGGCCTAAATGATAGACTGGCAAATATAAATTTCATCCTTGCCTTATCGCTGTAATTGGCTAATAGAAAGAGACCTCTAGGAAATGGACATTACAGGCGATACTGAGCGGGGAAGATCTGCATTCAGAACGTACTTGAACGTTCACCAATTTGCAAGACAATGTTCAAACTAGAACCAAGAAAAACTTGGACAGAAGATCGTAAGAAAAATTTCAGCGAAGAGATGAAGAGATTTCAGGTAAAGAATAAATCAAACACAGCAGCTACAGTGAATGAATGAATGAATGAATGAATGAATGAATGGCGTATGGCTTTTAGTGCCGGGAGTGTCCGAGGACATGTTCGGCTCGCCAGGTGCAGGTCTTTCGATTTGACACCCGTAGGTGACCTGCGCGTCGTGATGAGGATGAAATGATGAAGACGACACATACACCCAGCCCCAGTGCCAGTGAAATTAACAAATGATGGTTAAAATTCCCGACCCTGCCCGGAATCGAACCCGAGACCCCTGTGACCAAAGGCCAGCACGCTAACCATTTAGCTATGGAGCCGGACAGCAGCTACAGTAATCATGATCCTCAGAAGATAATAATAATAATAATAATAATAATAATAATAATAATAATAATAATAATAATAATAATAATAATAATAATAATAATAATAATAATAATAATAATAATAATATTATGTAACACTTACAGGCAGAATGATGTAGCTAAAGTTATACACAAAGAAATTGCCCCGACCCGATCCTTACTCCACTATAGGGTGTCTTACTACAAATACTCTCGCACAAAGTGCACTGGAAAATGACAATTTTTAACTGTATTGGGGTCGCAAGATACAAACAGATAAAACAACTCTGCACAATAGACCAATTTTAACATTTGTGGAGAAAAAAAGGAACCACCACACATATTTTATTGACATCGGTATCCCGAATGACCATAATTTAATTTACAACAGAAATACATGTGGAAGATTGACAAATATATCTACTCCTCTGGCTATAAATGTATCAAGAATCTGGAAACATGAGAATGTGACAATTTTCTCTTTCTGCTACTGATCATACAACTGAATCATATCCAGAAAACTTACAGATACTAAAGCTCCCCATCTACACTCACAATGTTGCACAGAAGGCTGAAATTTTAAGACCTGCAATATCTTCAGAACATTCCTAAACGCTCAATATGGACCATAAAGAGAAGGGGCTGCACCTTTGTAGATGAGAGAATAATGAAGACGTATGTTATAAATTTATGTAAGTTATGATTAAGTTCCATTTCTTACACTTAATGTATAAAAATACGAGCTACATTACGAACTATAAAGTTGGCCTGCTGTTGGTCTTGCAAGTTGACGCCGTATGAAACTCGTGTCCTCGTCCCGAGGTAGTACCGAGAATCGATCTCTGTCCACCAAGGACGGCAATTAAGAGTGCTAACCTTTACGTCACGGAGGCGGATGAGGCAAAATGATGTAAAATAATGACAACAAAAATAATATTGATGGTCTAGTTCTAATACCACGTATCTGACAATGCTTTTCCTAACCATTAATTCTCTTAAAACTGGTCACGCCTTCTAGCCACATATGGATATTTAATCCATCAGAACAATATTCGTTGTGTTAATTTTCCTATGCTTACCTATATAGGACAATGAACCTTACTGTGCCGCACTCTAGCAATGTACGTTTGCATGACTTATATACGCGCTTCTACAGTATAATGTACTTAAGGTTCATTTTTCGATACACGTTAGCATACGAAAGTGAACACAACGAAAATTGTTCTGATGGACTGCATATCCGTATCGACGGTCTAATTCTGATACCACGTATCCATCATTATCCTTAAGACAGGTCATGCTTCCCAGCCTCATATGGATATGCAGTCCTTCAGAACAATTTCGCTGTAGCATTGTCGGATACGTGGTATTAGACCTGGGCCGTCAATATGATGGCATGCTTGCACGTTTATACTGGGCAGGTTGTTATTGTAATGGCAATTGAGCGATCACCACCGAGCAGCGAAGCTCTGCTTTCGGAAGGCGAGTGGGCCAACACCTTCCGTCGGCCTCCCTGAGAATGATTTTCCGTGGTTTCCTGTTGTCACTTGCAGGCAAGTACCGAGGCAGTTCCTATTTATAGACCACAGCTGATTCGTTCTCCTTCGTCCATAACTGCAGTGGAAATCACCACACATCTCCTGGTCAGACAGAAGGCTCCTTCAGGGGACAGAATGAAAGCTAAAATAATAGTATAAAAATACCGAGATTTTGTTCCCTCAGTCCATGCCGACATTGAAAGGAATCTGCGTCGATGTAGCCTTCATGCATTTCTGTCTGCAGATCACAGACGATTTGCTCCTAAAGACGTCTTGCTTTCTAGAGACCTGAAGCCAGACGCATTAAGAAAACTGTCTCAAAGAACTGAGAGAAGTCATTTTATTATCTGAAAGGTTCCCGTGCGCACTTATAAAGAAGAAAAGTAATTTCGCTTTGTACAAGGATTTCAGCTTCAGGCAAGGAATATTGTGAGCGCTTATTTCAACGAAGTGCTTCACCTTCACGGTCTGGAGCAGGCAGAGGAATGACTTGGAGAATAGTAATGTAGGTAGTAGTTTTCGGCCACACTGGCGCCCAGCGGATGTTTCTGAAAGAGTTGATTCCCACATATTATTATAGATAGAATTATCCTCTTGGCGCATTGAAGAGTATTTTTGTGTAATAATAATAATAATAATAATAATAATAATAATAATAATAATAATAATAATAATAATGGGTGAGATATCGCGACCTTTTAAAATAAAAACAGGTGTCAAACAAGGTGATGGCATATCTCCACTCCTTTTCAACTGAATCTTGGAAAACGTTGTGAGAATTTGGAACGAAAAACTGAAGCACCATAATATATTACCACTTATGCTGGGGAGAAAGAACAAAGGTGTTGCAATAAATTGCCTAGCATTTGCAGATGATTTTGCCATATTCTCTGAAAGCCTGACTAATGCAGCAATGCAAGTAAATATTGTGGAAGAGACAGCCAACATGGCAGGCTTAAGAATTTCAACAGAGAAAACGAAATTCATGAGGAATTGTTAAGAACAGATGTTGGTTCAATCGAAAGGGTAAAGCAATTCAAATATTTGGGGAAAACAATCCAAGAAAATGGTTTGTTAAAATCTGCTACAGAGGCAAGAATACACAAAGTGGAAAGGGCATATAGTATAACAAAAAATGCATAAGTTACACCAAAAGATGTTTAACTAAGTATCTTAAAATGAAGCACTACAACTCGGTTCTGAAACCAGCCAGTGAATGCTTAGTATTCAATTATAAACTCGAAAGAATGGAAGTACTAGAAAGAAGAATTACAAGAAAAATATTACCCCTCTAAAGGTACAGAATTTTGGAAATTAAGAAGTAATAACGAAATTTATCAGAACATAGAAAAATCCATACCAGTACGGAAGAGGGGACTGCCAGTTTTTGGACATATTTACAGAATGGACGATAATAGACTAACCAAAAGGATGTTCGCGTATCTTTGGAAGTAAAAGTCAACAACCACCTGGATTCAAGAGATCAAAAAAAGACTTGGAAAGAAACAACATCAGAGAATAAGAATGGAAAGAGAAAGTGTCAGGAAGAAAGTTTAAAAAAAAGAAGGATTCCAAGGGAGGGAGGCAAAGAAAACCGGCACAAAGTGGTCTGAAGAAAGAAAAAAGAAACATGGTGAAACAATGGAGGAATATTGCAAGAAAAGGAAGGAACAACAACAAAGGATGAAGAATTGAAATTGGAGCGTGGTCCCTAGTAGCCCCTAACGCAATAATAATAATAATAATAATAATAATAATAATAATAATAATAATAATAATAATACAACAGATCTCCAAATATCTTTGAAACAAGAAGTCAGCAGCAACATGGAGTCATGAAGTCAAGAAAGATTTACAAGGAAACAATATAAGTGAAGAGGCAGCAACAGAAGAGAAAGAGAGATTTTTAGAAAGTAAGTGTTAAATATGGTAGGATTCCAAGGTCGGGAGGGAAAGAAAACAGGCTCAAAATGGTCAGAGGAGAGGAAAAGTAGACATAGTGAGCGGATGAAGGAGTATTGGAGGAAGGAGAAGGAACAAGAAAGGATGAAGCATTGAAATGGTCACGTGGTCGCTAGAGGACCCTAACGGAGAAGGAAGAGAAATCATCAAATATTAAATCTGAAATTCATAAGACTTCCCCAATTAATGGGACATTCAACAATAATCATCCATACATTGATATTTTAATGCGAAAGAAGCTAGATTTAATTCTTCACGTAACTCTGTACTTCTCAATATCGGAATTTAATATAAGTTACTCCAGTAAAAAAATCTTGCAAATCGTATTTCTCAATAATATCTTCAATTAAATATCTCGATCTAATACTTTTAAAAAGCCCGGCTCCATGGCTAAATGGTTAACGTTATGGGTCTTTGGTCAAAGGGGCTCTGCGTTCGATTCCCAGCCAGGTCGGGGTTCCAACCTTCATTGATTAATTCTGATGACTCGGGGCTGGGTGAGTGTGCCATCTTGAGCATTAAAAATCATTATAGTTTGGACAATACCCCCACAGACGCAGCAGGCCTCTTTGGAGGCCACACGACTTTATCAATTAATTTTTAAATACGTATAAGCTTTCCTTATTAGTTACAAATAGCATCTTGTGTTCTGATTCGATATTATAAGAGTTTGTTTTTAACCCTGTTTCGTGTGTCACTGGAAAGAAGTGTTTTTTTTTTTTTTACAATTTGCTTTATCTTTTTTTGGTATTTGTTTTACGTCGCACCGACACAGATAGCTCTTATGGCGACGATGGGATAGGAAAGGCCTAGGAATGGGAAGGAAGCGGCCATGGCCTTAATTAAGGTACAGCCCCAGCATTTGCCTGGTGTGAAAATCGGAAACCACCATAAACCATCTTCAGGGCTGCCGACAGTGGGGTTCGAACCCACTATCTCCCGATTACTGGATACTGGCCGCACTTAAGCGACTGCAGCTATCGAGCTTGGTATTTGCTTTATCTTGCACCGACTGGTGTTGATGGGATAGGAAAGGGCTGGGAAGCAAGCGACCGCCGTCTTGATTAAGGTACATCCCTAACATTTCCCTGGCGTGAAAATGGGAAACCACGGAAAGCCATTTTAGAGCTGCCGACAGTGAGGTTCGAAAGCACTATCTACCAGAAAGTAATATAAGGAATAGGCCTATTTTTTTTATTTCACAAAGGTAGACGTACATGTAACAATTGTCGTGAACATTATAACTGAGGCTTATAACATGTTATTTTCTCCTTAGTTTTTTTCCCATTTTCGTGGGGTGGGCACTTTGTATGGGTTTAGCCCAGTTTTATGGCAGGATGCCGTTCATGACGTCAACCCTATGAGGAGGGACGTTTTCACTATTGCGTGTTTCTGTGGTGGTTGATAGTGCAATATGTTGCATGGATTCGAAATGTGTAGTAATACGAACACAAAGTCCCAGTCCCCGAGATAGAGGAATCAAGTAATGTTGAAATTCCCGGACCGGCCGGGAATCGACCCTGGGACCCTTTGAACCGAAGGCCGGTACACTGACCATTCATCAAAGGAGCCGAGTGAACTTCTAACATGTTACGTTATGAATAAATAAATAAATAAATAAATAAATAAATAAATAAATAAATAAATAAATAAATAAATACGTGTAATACCAGGTAATGTACTGGGCCCAAATGCTGTGGCGCGTCTGGCGACATTTGCATGGTGTGGCCATGATGACGCTCCACCATTAGACCGGCAGATATTGGCTGCGCACGAAGGGGTAAAGAAAACACATTGCAGCCCCAGGATTAATAACGGGCGGACAGTCGCTAAAAAGTGACAACGAGCACCTGCAGCTCGACACACTTCTTGGAGACAGCGCTGCAGACTCGCTCCGTCGTTGCAGTCTTGTGTACAACATTAAAGAATTTTAAAACCATAAATCATTTTCTGAAAAATAAAACATTTGAAGCAAGAAGTATAGCATTGAAAAGCAGTGGAGGATGAACTGAAGAACTGTTTCATATCCCGATTATTGAACAGAAGCGGCTCCTTAGAAGATTTACTGTATTAGATTCACCTAATACCGAGCTCGATAGCTGCAGTCGCTTAAGTGGGGCCAGTATCCAGTATTCGGGAGATAGTAGGTTCGAACCCCACTGTCGGCAGCCCTGAAAATGGTTTCCCGTGCTTTCCCATTTTCACACCAGGCAAATGCTGAGGCTGTACCTTAATTAAAGCCACGGCCGCTTCCTTCCCACTCCTAGCCCTTTCCTGTCCCATCGTCACCGTAAGACCTATCTGTGTCGGTGCGACGTAAAACAACTAGCAAAAAAAAAAAAAAACAACGATTCACGCAATAAACGTTGGTTAAGTAAACTACCACCTCATATCCATGACTTTTATTTTCGTCTCTTCCTAAAATGTGATGGGGGCTTAATGTTCATTTTTCCCGAATTTTGTGCCAAAAATAGCAATTCCAGAAATATTTCTAATTTTTTAAGGTCAAAAATCATCTGTCGGAGGACTTCATCAATCATCAATAATCAGTGATCTGCATTTATGGTTATCGCTGAGGTGGCATATTCCCTAACAATTGTTTAACTAGTGTATTCAAGTTTTTCGAGGAACGTGAAAATTTATCGAAGATTTCCCTTGATAAATCATTTCTACCCCTTAGCCTACTCCTTATCCTATAAATGCATATTTTTCCAGATTTATCCTCTTGAATTCCAACTTTATCTTCGTATTATGATGTTTTCTACTTTTAAAAACTTAAGCTTATTCGTCTACTAATGTCATTCTCCGTTTTATGCCATTTTCGTAACGTACTGTAGGAATGTATGACTACTGACAGTGTCAACACCAGCCAACATTGCCCGGGTCGAACAGGCCATCCAAGGAATCAAATTCACCACATTTACGAAAATGGAGGCAGTCACGGGAATTAGCCGAAAAATCCTGCACGGCCACTTACAATTGGGGAAGGTGTCATCCACGTAGGTGCCTAGACTCTTGTCTGCAGACGAAAATCAGAGGTGTGTAGACGTATGCAGAGAACTTTTGCATCGCCATGATCACGATCCAGCCGACTTCATGGCTAGGCTTTTGAATGGTGATGAGACATGGCCACCGATGTGCGCCCTGCTTTCCAACCTTCCACCCAGTTGTCGGTGACGGTGCATGTTCTCCACAGCGCCGATGAATTTCTGCAGGGGTCACGTCTTCTTTCCATAGGAACCAAGTCGTATAGCGCTGTCCCTGGCGGTTGCTTTCTATGTTGTCTGCTCCTACGCCGACAGTGTTCTTATGAAATGGCTATGCCGAGTGCATTCGTTGGCCGTTGTGCGTGTGCTGCTACCAAACGGTGAAACAAGACACTAGTTATAGGTCACCACCTTCAAAAGTGAAATGTCAACCATACCCGGAGGTACAAAATATAAGGTGTAAAACAATATAGCCTAGTGCACCCTTCGTATTATACTACTACGCCAGATAACTGAATCTTAATGAAGCTTATTATAGTTGAATTTTCATTATGATACGGGTCCTCCACCAATCAGAGTTCAGATTTTCATTATGATACAACTGTTTGACTAATTAGGTAAGGATAGCATCGCACCTGCGCTCAACGCATTAGCTTCGCACTTGTTTCCAAAATTAAATATGTCGGACACACATCACTGCACCCTCTACTTCCAATATTCCACAAACACACGGCACATTCCCGAAAATTCACTTCACCAACTGTACAATAAACAATTTGTATTTGAAATAAAGGTAGGTTATGATAAATTCCTATCAAAGCTTTGAAAACACATGACATTGTCAAGGTCTCTGATCCACTCACGGAAAATCCCAGCGCATGCGCTCTGCCCTCTGTTCAGTAAACTCAACTCTCAAGCGAAATCTCTACAGAAATGTATGAATATTTAAAAAATAGAGTTATAATTAATTATCGTCGAGCATAAACAGTCGTATGCAACTCGCCTATAATGGCAATAATTAAAACACGTTTTATAACACGGGCAAAGCCTTCCCTGTGGTGCAGTGATAGCGAGCCTGTTTCATATTCCAAGGCCCTGGATTCGTTTTTGGGCCAGTTCAAGGATTTGAATTCTGGACTGAGCTGTGTAACAGGGTTCACTTGGTACAAGCTTTTTTCAAGCTCTTAGTTACTTGCCTAGTATACATAGACGAACACTGGTTGCCATGGTTACAATGATGTTGGGAAATTTGATGACGCTAATTCCAGATAGAACCCATCCCAAAAACATATTCATGTTAATAAAATAATGCCCTTTTTCTTGCAAACATTGGCATCATTTCGGGCCCATGCGAGAAGAAACCTGTGAATTATCTACATAGGTCTGTAGTGCTGTGAAGTAATAGTAGTAAAACAGGTAATTTTACCGAATACTTGTAGAAAAATTATAATTTTAACTGAGTAAAATATTACTCAGGTAACTATAAATGAGTGCAACTGAGTGAAATATTACTCAGGTAACTGTAAATGAGCCCAACTGTGTAAAATATTACTCAGGTAACTGTAAATGAGCCCAACTGAGTAAAATATTACTCAGGTAACTGTAAATGAGCCCAACTGAGTAAAATATTACTCATCTAACTTTAAATGAGCCCAACTGTGTAAAATGTTACTCAGGTAACTGTATATGAGCCCAGCTGAGCAAAATATTACTCAGGTAGCTGTAAATGAGCCCGACTGAGTAAAATATTACTCAGGTAACTGTAAATGAGCCCAACGGAGTGAAATATTACTCAGGTAAATGAAAATGAGCCCATCTGAGCAAAATATTACTCAGGTAGCTGTAAATGAGCCCGACTGAGTAAAATATAACTCAGCTAACTGTACATGAGCGCAACTGAGTCAAATTTTTCTCAGGTAAATGTAAATGACCCCAATTACTTCTATCTGCACTTCTCTCATCACTGCAGTTATGTACTCTTTGGTGTGAATTTATACTGCTTCTGTCAATATAGTCGAGTGTTGTAACCTAGAGACGAGTGAATTTTTTTTCTACTTGTGCGCTAATAATTTCGTTCGGCTATTGCAAGTGACATCTGTCCTTTAGCAAACTGCATGGTAGTGCGGTGAAGGGTAGTGCATTATTGTGCGTGGTGTGTGAAATACAGGACAGCACAAACACCCAGCCCCGAGCTAAGGATATTATCTGTTCTCAAGATCAAAATCCCTCGACGTGGACAGGAATCGAATTCGAGACCCGTGGTACCGAAGACCATGACTTTGACCACACAGGCATGGAGCTATGTACTGTCAAGTTATGTGGGATTTCGAAGCACCTTTTGCAGTGTATTCGTGGTGCTGTTTTCTCAATGGATGAAGGAATACGTCATTATGTACAGCTTGCGCATGAGTATGTGGGTCCATTCTGGAGCATATCCGGCGGTCTTTGCTGCCATACTCCTGTAAGGCCAGATCTTGGATATAAGTCCATAGTGTTTCATAAGTGCCGAAAAGAGGGTCAGTCGATCTAAAACTAAATGTTAACATGCAAAATGCAAACGTTCTCCAGGAAAAGCGCCGCTATATTTGATGGAATACGAGGATTAAAGTGGTAGGGGTTTGCTGGCGCTAGGGAATGACCTAACCTCTCGAATTACAACCTGCGTAAACTGTGTAGAAATATACAATGCTGCGAAACTTAGCTTAATGCAGGAATTCCAGGCTCTAGTCCCGATGACGTCAGACAGGATGCTTACTAAGATCACCATGTGGTGACAGATGGGAGATCCTATCTTATACCCCCGACCAACCTAACGTAATGCAAGTTTTCATTCCTGCCCTGAAGCGGGAGGCGGGCCACCTAGGCGGTAACGCCTTGTCTCTGGCCAAGGAGTGTTGATATGGTGAAAGAGATGTGTGTTGAAGGTGAGCGGTTTGGCGGCCTTGGCCTGTACCAGGATCTGTCCTGGCATTCGCCTTAGCGCAGGAGTATGGAAAATCATGGAAAACCATCCCAGGACAGCCCTGAGACAAGATTTTGTTTCTAAATAGCCAACTTGGTAACATTTTGTTTCCGAAAACAGTTGTATTGTTATTGCCACATATTTATAACATTCCTCTTGAGACAGTGTTGTTTCGAAGCAACATATGCCATAGAGGAAACTAAATATCTACGTACATAAATTCAATAGGCAAATCAATTCACGTTTTCATTTTGTGCAGTCATACATTTATAATAAGCCAGAGGGAACAGGTTTGATATACCTTGTAGACAGTTATAATTTGACTACAATTCATGTCTTGGATATTATAAATACGTATCAAATAATAAGCAACACAAACAACTTCGAAGGTGTTAGAACTGAAAATACTGTACTTTGTGTTCACTCCAGATTATTATAATGGACTTTCACAAGGCAGTTTTGGAAACACATCGGTTTCTCGCACCCGAACACACATTAAAGGAGCTGAATCATATTTTGAATTTAATTTGTTCTTGTTTGTAAGTTCATTTCTAGTACATTTTAAAACACGTCTTCATTTGTACGTGGTTTTAAAAGCAGGTGCTTTGAATCATTCCATAACACAAAGGCATAAATGGGAGAGTTTAACTGGTTATAAATGAAGCTATGTATCGTCGTAACAAAAATATGCCTTGAAGAATAGATATGCATTCCCTACAGCTTATAGGTAAAGTCCCGTAGCAAAGAGTGCATGCGGACGAAAAAATATAGGCCTACGTCAAGTGGTTGAGTATATTTCACTGTTTTATCCTTACCCTTAGGTACGATTGTGAAACGTAAGATTTCATCAGAGTTTATTATACACATAAGGGGCTGCCTGGCCGAGGCGGTAAAGGCGTGTTCGGTTCACCCGGAAGGACGTGGGTTCGATTCTCCGTCATTAAGTCAAAACTTTAAGAAACGAGATTTCCACATCTGAGGTACACTTGGCCCTGAGTTTCACTTAACATACACCAAAAATGAGAACCAGGTTAATTCTTGGGGCAAGGGCTGGCCGGCGTAGAGCTAACCACTGTACACCACCAAGTGCCAAGGTTACGAATAGTGGAAGCCTTTACCTTCCACTCCTCCAGGGGCCTTCAAGGCCTGTACGGAGATGACTTTACTTTTTCTTTACTATGCACATACAGTATTTCCTTCGATTATGAGAGTTTCGTCAAAATCCCAAGAACTTCATCTACCTTCCTTGTAAGTCTTGTCTGAATGGAAAAATAAAGCTACTGAAGTAAAAAGAAAAACGTTAAGCGATCGATGCCATGATCGACATATTAATAAGACCTGCTCTAGACTATGGTACAGTACCAGGTACACTGAACATGCGAGTGCACGATATTAATGTATTAATTTGCAGAGCGAGTCGTTGCTCTACTTCTGCTGCTCTGGGAGGGACATCTGGGACGACACACAAGAGCTTGATGACCTGGTTCTCGGTAACGGACCGTACAGTTAAAAACCGTAGGGTTGTGTAATAAAAAGAAGGGGATGGTACTGGAGGGGTTGTGTGTGTCGGACGTAGATTAGTAGCACTGAGGGTGAGAGGGACGGGGGAAGGGCTGGCACAGTTTGATGCCACCTCCAATCAAAATGAATCGCTGCGAAATAGGAGAGCTGGGCTAAATTTATTGACGGCAGTCTTGTAATGAGACAGACACATGACTCATCTGCCTGATGACTTTCTGATACTCGTAAGGGAATGACCCAGCTAACGACAGTATTTTGCCTTGAAAAACTAATCAAGGATAATTATGGTAGATTTATGTCTTAAACGTGTGTTGTGGCGCTGCTCTTACCCCCACCTCCTTTGTTTTCCAGATCTCCCGGTTTGAGGATGCTAACCGATAACAATTCTACATGGCACAAGCCGACTGTCGAAGGATATAAGATAATGACGGTCACTGGAATCAGAGATCTATCTCAATGTAAACGTAAAATAAAGCCCTTTTCCCAGACAGCGCCACTAAATCAGAACACCCTGAACGTTTTTCAATTCAAGATGCACTTAACAGGACATCCGTAATTGCGTTACATCCCATTTCGACCGACCATCAATTCACCCTGCCCACCCGTACCCACTCATCCACTTCAGACAAGAACGAAGGACGGAAGAAAGGAAGGATGGTAGGACATAAGAATAGAATCTGTTTTTCCTCTGGTAGAAGTGGAGTTTCGTTGACACGGGAAAGAAAGAAAAGGTAGCGACTACGTACTTATTTAAGGGATAATCTCAGAATTTTCATGTGTAAAAATGGAAAACCACGGAGAACCATCTTCTTTTGTTGCTATTTGCTTTACGTCGCACCGACACAGATAGGTGTTATGGCGCCGATAGAATAGGAAAGACCTAGGAATGGGAAGGAAGCGGCCGTGGCCTTAATTAAGGTACAGCCCCAGCATTTACCTGGTGTGAAAATGGGAAACCACGGAAACCATCTTCAGGGCTACCGACAGTGGGATTCGAACACACTATCTCCCGGATGCAAGCTCACAGCCGCGCGCACCTGACCACACGGTCAACTGGCCAGGTGCATCACTATTATTCAGCAAGTAAAGCTTTAGCAGCTCTCTTACCACTTCCGCAGCTTGTTTTGCACGTTGAAGGCACTATTCGCACTCTTTTAGAGCTGTTATAGTGTCAGTTAATACGTGTCCCCATCGTTTTTAGGATTGTCCGGTATAAAGCAGTAATTTTCCCAAAGAGGTCCATGTTATTCTGCCGGGAAGTTTAATACTGCCCTCTATTCAGAAGCGTCCGTTAAGGGGAGATTCACTCTATTTATTTTTATTAGTCTGATTTTGCATCAATGTACACTTCTGTTTTTCTGTGTTTTGGTTTAACCTATATCAATTTAAAATTATTGTGCATTTTATTCAAAAATCAAAATCATTTTATTTGCAAATGAGGTGTCTACATCGGTGGCAAATGATCAATAAATGATCAATAAATTCAATTCAAATTCAATAAATTCAAATGGTACCCTAAAATACATTATTATGCAATTTACACTAACATTTTCTTCTATTAAACACACAGCCCATCCTTAATACATTTGTTTACGAAATTCTACTTATAATATCTCCTGTACTTACAAACATAGTCAAGTCATATACAGTTTGTGGAATTACTTCAACTAATACTATACAACTGCTAGAAAATTAAAAGTTACATTGCATTTATTTATTTATTTATTTATTTATTTATTTATTTATTTATTTATTTATTTATTTATTACCCATTTCAGAACCTAAGTATCATAACGACCTGCTGCGTCTTAACCAGAGCCCCTTTTGCCACCGCTTTTCAGAATTCCTGAAGAGCTTTCACAGCTACCGTAGCGCTCCCAGGGCCCTCGAAGTCCCCACTTATACCTACTAAATGCAGGACTTACAAACAAAAATATTTTTTATTTCAAAACACTAGAAATCAGCACCTCTACCAATTGAGAATATGAAAGGCAGTGTCTTAAACTCATAGGGCCCTTAGGCAGTGGATCCTTTCGTAAAAGCCTTGCAATACTGAGAATGGTGCCTCAATGACCATGTAGCACTCCATTATCTACAGGCCATCTGGCTCAACAGTGTGTATGTGCCATGAAATGAAATGGCGTATGGCTTATAGTGCCGGGAGTGTCCTAGGACAAGTTCGGCTCGCCAGGTGCAGGTCTTTTGATTTGACTCCCGTAGGCGACCTGAGCATCGTGATGAGGATGAAATGATGATGAAGATGACACGTACACCCAGCCCCCGTACCAGTGAAATTAACCAATGATGGTTAAAATTCCCGACCCTGCCGGGAATCGTACCTGGGACTCCTGTTACCAAAGGCCAGCATGGTAACCATTAATATAATAATATAAGAGAATTTATTGGACTCCAACCTATTCAATACATTACAGGATGTTAACATTTTTAGTTCTCTTATATTATTATTATTATTGAGATTCTTTCAATACGGAAAATAAAATGATTTTCATTACTTGTAATGGTAACCATTAGCCACGGAGTCGGAATATGTGCCATAGATTAGTGATTTTAAAAAGAAACTGATATATTTCGAGCAAACTTATATACGGTGACGACACATCTCACCGATGTAAGTGATATACCCTGAGAAAATAAGTGGCTATATCTCAGATCCCTGGAGAACACTAATATATAGTCTGCCCCTTTACGGTTCCTGATTCACTAATAATTGTATTTATTGTTAGATTTGTAGTTTTAATGCATCAATATTGTGTTCGTCCACACGGAATCTATCAGTATGTTGTTTGGAATCTGGTCTACAGGTGTGAGATTGCTCGTTGCGTCGAAACGCCACTCAGCGGTTAGATTCAGTTCGTTTTGAAACTCTCCTATTTGTCCATTCAGCCAGTTGATCCCTCTCTAAAGGCTGTAATTAGACAAAAGTTGGATCTATATTTCCCCGTAGTATAAAGCTCATGCACTTCACTATTTCACTACACTAAATTCTATCACAGACCTCTTGGCTGTTGGAGCTGAAAGATTGCTCTGCTGCTCGTTCGTATAGCGACATATTTTCTGGTATTTTTAGTATGACCAGCTTTAAATACAGTATATACTGTCATTCAGCGTGATAAAATTTTACCTTATGTGGCTGTATATATAGATTCTCAACGTACATATGGTGGCGACACATCTTCATCGATGTAACTGATATACCCTCACAAAATAAGTGGCTCTATCTCAGATCCCTGGGGAACACCAATATTTTCTTCTGTCCCTATGTGGTTTCTGATTTTCTAACAAGTTTAATTGTCGTTAGAAGAGTGACTTAAGGTGATAAAATCAAGTAGGAAGGAAGAAAAGAAAACTGACAGACGGGTAAGATGGAAAATAATTATCTTGGGCTATAATAAGGGAACTAACATACTCTTTTATGGGGCAATATGCAATACTTTTACCGTACTATAAGCCGAGTTATTAATCAAGTCTGTGTTCTAGCGTTGTACACGGAACATATTTTTTGAAAAAAATAATCGTATGAACGTGCTGTGCGCAATGCTGCTGTCGTATCAAAATGGTTTAATGTGGCTTCGTGACAGGTGTGAAATGAGATGCGGCTAGTCAGGTACCGGCCCGGCCGCGCATCATATCTGCATGTTTCCCTCCGCCCTCTCTCTCTCCATACACGCACACATATGGTGCTCTTGTCCGCAGTTATTAGTGTGTACCCCCTGAACAGGCATATGATCCACGCGGATTAAAACTTTGAGTAATATTGGGACGAAAGGGGCGTGGACCAAAAACTCATTTGACCA
This sequence comes from Anabrus simplex, assembly GCF_040414725.1. Lineage (NCBI taxonomy): Eukaryota > Metazoa > Arthropoda > Insecta > Orthoptera > Tettigoniidae > Anabrus > Anabrus simplex. Next base: position 56,802,535 of record NC_090265.1, on the reverse strand, counting down.
AGAGAAAAGAGGTGAAGGGGTATAAGGGGGAGCTTGGTGGGGGGATGAATGGGAGCCTCCTACCACCTTTCATTAAATATCTAGCGATGTGTCCTTATGACAGGGGGCTATTTTAATAAAGCACGAGCGAGAGCGAAGGAACTGAGTGACCTGTGCTGTGTACAGCTTGATGAAGACATTCAGAAAAGATGAACCACAAGTGGACCACAGTGTTAATTGCGCTTCTCCGACGGGGATTAAAGTACGGCTGCCTTAATATCTGCCTTAATATAAGCCAGTTTTAAAAATGTTGTGTCTTCTGATCAGATTAGTGAGCGACAGCTGGACGAACTAAACAACGTAACACTGTCGGTTGTCTGGATTTCTGGTGCTGTGATGGAGGCTTCTTTTACAAAGATCCTGTAAGAGGGAAGAAAATGGTCAGGGAAAGGAAGGAGGTAGGAAAGAAAGAAAGAAAGAAAGAAAGAAAATCAAGGAAGGAAAGAAGGAAGGAAGGGTGTGATGAGGGAAGGAAAGAAGTGAATGATATGGAAAGACAGGAAGGAATTGTTGGTGGAAAAAAGGAAGGACAGAAGGAAGGAAGGAAGGAAGGAAGGAAGGAAGGAAGGAAGGACATGTTGAGAAAGAAACAAGCAAAGCCAGGAAGAATGGAAGTAATGGAAAGAAAGAAAGAAAGAAAGAAAGAAAGAAAGAAAGAAAGAAAGAAAGAACATAGGAGATGAATAAATTGAGGCGATGGAATTAAGAGGGAGAAAAATAAAAAATAAATAGGTGAGTAAATAAACAAATAAATAAATACATTTGTTAAACGTCTTTTGCAATTGGTATAGATTTTAAGAAAGGTTGGAATTTTCTCTTGTAGGAGAATGCTGGAGACAGGCGACACAAATATCATCGACATCTACTGCCAGCGAATCCGGACATTGACCAACTCGTCCTCAATTCACGTTGCACCATGGGCTCTCATTCAACTGCTTCAATTCTTAGATTTTTCTGTGGTATCCCTCCCATTTCATGTCAGCTATAAAAGACAGTGTCGTCGACAGTGTGCCCAATCTGTTGAAAATCATCCACTTTCGTGGTGTAGAGGTAGCATATCTGTCTCTTGACCGACGGTCCCGGGTTCGATTTTAAGCTCGTCAAAGGAGTTTAATCCTCGACTGAGGGCTGATACGGGGCTTACTCACACTCATGTGACGAACTGAATGACAGTGGATCCTGTAATAAAAACTAATCAAATCTTCAGTGGGATCTACGAACGCATGATTACTTGCATGACATCATGGACTGCGGTCCACATATTTACTCTTCAGTTTGCTCCGTAACATTTCTGTGGGTTAAAGGTCGTTGTGGAATTTTAGGCAATGGAAATCCTGGTGTACTCTCCAAACGTGGTGCATCTAAAGTATGTTTACAGCGCTACAACTACAATGGATGGATTTTTCCCCACCATTCAAGAACAAATTGAATGCAAGTGATCAACAGAATTTGAACATTTTCAGCTTCAAAAGGTAGAGCTTATGCTATGGTACAAGCCAACAATGGTTTTTCTAGGATTCATCGATTACGAGGTCTAACTGTTTCCACTCATTCGACTGGGGTTAAATTTTGGTTCATGCCCTACACATCTCCATCGTAAAGGAATTTGGGATTCAATACACTGTCGATGTCAGTCTGTGAAGGACGGTAATCTCAACCACGTCCTATTTAAACGTAGTCTCTATGATGGTGCTCCATACTACCTTTTACCCAAATTACAACACCTTCTAGTGCTGTTCTCGACCAATGCTACATTACAAGGACAAAATAATTTTGCACTTAATGCTGCGATGAATTTTAAGACTGCTGATTTGAGAATCTGAATTCTTGTTCTCCACACTGTTACCAGCAGGTGGTTTATTCTCTCCAGACTTTTGTACACCTTTCGTGTCAGGCCTAAAGAGTCAAGAGTAGCTGCATTTTAGGACATAAGTTTGGTGTTTTAAAGACGGAGACAGTATTAATGTTAGAGGGCTTAAAATGAATAGGCCTACATCAACATATTTCACAAAATTCTTTTCTCACTATTTAGGAATCGTTTTATTCTGCAAACTGTTGAAAATTATATCAGTGACTTGTACTATAAGGATCCGATATAACAAGACCTTAATGTTACACCCTGGAACGAAGACTGTACAAAGATTTTGAACAAATGTTGTTCAAACAAAGGAGGAAAAAGACCAAAAATTAAAATAAAAAAACAAGCAATACTTGTACACTTGTATGCAGAAAATCTGGCCCATGCTCGTAGATCGAAATAGTGTTTACCCTTCCGTAGGCTTTCCACATTTACCTAACTAACACCTGATTCCAGTCAGCCCTTACTGCTTCTCTCTGTTACTGGTTTGAAGTAAATCCGGAGAAAAATATACGATCCGATGAGTGATGTTACATTCAGTATGAAACTAAAGTTGGTACAGTGATGTGATTAAGTAAAATATCATTACTATCGCTGACCACAGTTACATTTCTTCACTTAACTCTAATACAGTACAAATCTAAATGCCATCTTGAGGAAATTGAAATAATAGGGATAATGCTCGGAGCTCTTCGTGCCGTACCTTGTTGCTTTGCAGCCATTTGGGAGCGCTTCCAACTTCCAATGAAGCTCATTCCCGTCCTACGAGGCTCCATCAAGATCCTGAGACACCACCTATACAACACGGAAATGCCGCTACAATTACACTGTTATTTGTTTTTTAGAGTTGTCCTGAATTACTAGAATTTTTAGATTTGTTTTAATGACTGCCTGTATATACAGGAGGTTGTTCCTTAATAAATGGATATATATACATATCAGGTCGAAATATACACACGGTAATTTAGAATCGATCCGCGAAGCAGTATCATTATTGTGCGACTGATCTATGATAGCTTGCTACATCAACAGCTGACTGTCTGGAATTATAAGTTGTTCACTGAACTGATCACATACAAAATACACAGTAGTTTACGAATGACCCACCGTCGCGGTGTCAGTATAAAGGCAGCAACACACTAACTATCAAGACATAATTCTAATTAACTTCTCTCATATAGTAGACCACGATTTATTTGCTGCAGCAGTATCAACAACACAACTCCGTAACCCTCCTTTATCTACTGACACTCTGCATGTATGTACTTCCTGTGATTCTAAATAATTCCGCTCTCTTTCAACAAGATAGCGGGAAGATTATACAATAACACCGAGAAATCCTTGATAATTTCTTGTTCTAAAATTGTCTTGACATATTTTGTCACTATGGAACATGACCTAACGATATCTAGAAACACCTAGAATATTATACAACATGTCCTTGATACATGAAGATTCCGGAGCTCTTTAACATTAAAACACGCATAACAGGGTAGTTTTCCTGAGCAACTTGAAAAACACTATGTTTATTTATAAGTGATCGGCACGATGTAACCTTAATGAGAAGTTTCCTGGATGACTTTGAAAATATAAAATAATACTTACCAACAATAAACGTAACCTACCCTGTAATGCATGGACGAAATACGCATGATCAAGCCTAAATGCATAAACTAATAAGACATAAAAACATTTTCATTTATCACATAACCTAACTTGTGTCAAAATTAAGTATGGGTTCTTAATGAAATTTACTCTAATTGGAGTAAATAAGGAGAGGTGGGATTAGCCCAATATAATATGACTGGAGGCTTGACCTTATAGAACTAGAAGTGCCAGATTTTGGGGAGAGGTAAGTAACTTGTCAATCATGTCACCAGAAGCATGCAAGAGGGGAAGTAACGCTTCTATACTAACCACATTTTGACGCGAAAAGTTCTCTCTTTTCGGTCTGGTGCTGGGCGTGAACTAGCGCTGGAAATCCCTTCACAATGACGCTGTTTTGGAACGAATTAATTCACGATATCAATATTGTAATTATATATTTGCAGAAAAGAGCTCTTAAGCTACACGGTAGTACAAATCAGGTGGAGAGATAATACTTGGTTACCTTAGTAAATGTGTGTGAAGATAGGAAGGGCAATCTGGTGTGTGCGAAAGGATTGGAAACATTGCACAAGGATGTAAAGAACATTCACAGGTTATGTTGAACAAAGGGAGTGAAATGAAGTGTTAAAAGTGCGCAATTAGATATGACTAAAATAATTTTAAAAGTCCACAGTTCAAGCCCTTCAGGCAAGCAACTCAATGCTGAAAACATCCTGGGGATAGGAGCTACGAATTTTAGGTAAAACAATATAATAAAGTATGAGAATATCGTCGCTGCCGGGACAAAACCTCCTATGTGAAATATTTTAGCTTAGAACTTTGGCCGGTAAGGTTCTGTCATCTAAGGTGCAATATTGTGTGAATGTTGTCAAGGCAATCTCGCTGTTCATAACGCATGTGCTGCGGGTCAGTATATCTCCAAAAATATTATCACATAGGAGGTTTTGTCCCGGCAACGACGATGTATTCTTTATTTATTCCTAAAAGTTACAATCCTCTTCTTAATCTTCGTTATCTCGTCGATTAGATTATCAGTTTGCCTCTTTCTACCACTACGAGCGTTAATGTGAATCAAAGCACAGTTTCACTTAAGCCGTTATAACTACATTAGGTGAGAATATTTAAAAAATGAAAAACGCCCGCGGGTATTGAACCAAGGAACACATTACAGAAAGAATGATGTACATAAGTGAATTTCGCTAGGATTTGAGTAAAAAAGAAAACGAATAAAGAAACAAGCGATTTTAGGGAGTTTTTTTCGGAACTGAATTTATGCAGGAAGTGATTTTCGAAATTCGTTTTATAGTTTGAGCTATCCAAGAGCCGCAATTTGAAACCTTCAACTTTCGGAACAATTGAGGAAATTGCTTAATTTTACGTTTTTCGTAGTATGGGGATACCTAATTTGTCTGCTGAAAAAAGTGCTCAACATTAAAAGAGGGTAACTTCATTTTTGTAAATCAGTCATTTCATATCTAGGAGTGGAATTAGAAACGAATATGTTTATTTTGAAAACTGTCTATGAGGTTGAATGATGCGTATTCTTTGAGGTTCAGAAAGTGATTCGGAAATTGCTGGAACCATTGTATCTCATTTTGTATTTTGACTGGGTTTAAAGACCGGATGGCCTTCCTGATACCATGTAAGAGTTTAGGTTAAAAGTTCTATCGTAGGTTCTACGGGGGTAGCTAACCCACTGCGATTGATGTTGGCGATGTGATTATTTTATTCCACGGTAAAATATGAGCGGTTCACTTCGCTATGATTTGTATTATTTTAGTTAGTAACATCAGGTCTCTTCTGCACTCCAAAGCCCCGTTTCTACAGTGCTTTTGACTCCCTATGTGTTTGTGACTGATTGCCCCATCCTGCTCCCCACTGCGGACTGATTCATTCTGTCACTTAGAAATATCGACATACAAACAGAATACTGTTGATATGGCCCATGTATCACTATTAGCTCTCCTAAAACAAAAAAGGCATACATAATTCTCTTTTAATGAAACGTTAGACCCTTAAGCATGCAGTGCACAGGAATATGTTAATGTAATATTTTTATATAAAAAATTTTCTTTCATTTTTTGTGTGTTTGATCTTTTATATATTACATTTTTTAAAACGATGCTTCCTCAATTTCTTTTTGTACTTTTTGATCCTATCAAAAGGGAGAAAAATTTTTGTTGCAAAATTAGTCAGTATCCCTTTTGCGCTGCTGAAGTAATATTGGGTGTATAGAAGAAAGGAAGGGGGTGGGTTTTGTGTGTGTGTGCCTGGATTAGGTCTCATCATATTGCTTTTATAAAATAACACAAGCTTTCTATACCTCCATAGAAAACATTAATGCTTGTTTTCTGTCTCTCTCTCCCTTACTCTGTGGAACAAATTTTTTGTGTATTCCGACTACGTAATAAAGCATTATATTCACAACCTTTATCATATTCTCGTCTCTACCTCGTCGTCCTCCCCCGAGTGCTCTCTCTCTCTATACGTCCCACTTATTAAGCCAACATTGATATTTTCTCTGTAAACCATAATTACAGCACGTTGTTTTAATTACAAAACAAAAACTGTATGTATCCATAGAGCGGTGAGGTTTTGGGTGCAGCTAATCCATTCTTTGTGGAAGCTGTGTGTGCGCCGAGTCTTTTTTTAATCGATGTTGAAAACATCAAACGGCATCAGATAACCAGGGGAAAAGTGAGGCGGGGGTGTAGATGAGGTAGAGAGACAGAGACAGTGAAGGAAGGAGATATATACACAATGTTGTGTGTGTGTGTGTATGTATGTATAAGCTTTGTCCAGTCATGTTGTATGACTATCATTTATATAGGGATTTAGTGAAGCTTTGTGGTTGCGAAAAAGTTGGTTTTGGCGATTAGACTGGCTTTTAGTTCATTTTCAAATTATCAGTATTCTGTATTGATGGCCATAAATAATATCTGGTCCCGTTTTTTTTCACGGGAGGTGTGTTTGGTAGGGATGAAAGGAAGGGAGTCAATAGGAGGTGGTATGGGAGGCTGGTGGTGGTTGTGTGGTCAAACGGGGAGAGAATACAATTTTTTTCTCCTGTTATGTGTTTGTCTGTGTATGTTTGTAAAATGATAGGCATGTTTCAATGTAATAAAAGTACAATGGCTGAGTGGATTGTTGCTGTAACATCCAATTAACAATATGGTGCTCCGGTTAATGCATTGACTGTCTGCTTTACGGCACCTCAGATTTCAGTTCAAATGGAGTCGCCGTTTCTAATAAGTAATTTGAGATTACATGTCTTGATAAATCAGGCCGTATTTCTCCATCAGATATGTTTTCAAGTATAATGTGTTCTGCCTGCATCATAGGCTGCCGTCGTTAGCCGGGACGGTAAGTTGCCTTCGTAGGTAAAAGAATGACCTAAACTGCTTTCTGTTTACCTCAGAAAGTGATGTGTTTTTCTGTTTATACATACTTCAATGCAACCTCTAGGGTTTGGATGTTTGTGAAAATTCACATTAACATAAATCATGAATCATCTGAAAATTTGCTTTACGAAATTAGTAATACAAAATGCGTGATGCGATGTTATCTAGCAACCTTGCAGGCTTTGATGTGAAGTATTCATAGATGACCATGACAGAGACATGTAGAAAGCTCTGCACTTATATTTTTGAAATTATTCAATGAGTTTTATTTATGCAGACATGTTTACGAACATTTTATTTTCGTGAAGGGAATTTTGACACCATTTTGGTATAAATATTGCTTATTTCTGGGGGTCATCGGAAAATTGGCGTTACGAAAGTTAGTGTGACGGAAGTGTAACACTAGGAACCGTACAGGCTGCTTTTTATGGCTGGTGGTCATTAGCAGCCGTTGACAGATGGCCATGACCGAAAGACAGCCTATAATTATGGTCGTTTGACTTTCGCAAAGAAAATTTTTTTTTTGTTCCCTTAACTGTTTTTCATGCAATTGCGGTGGTTCTCGTCACAGGTACGTAAGTGGTTTCTGTTTATTATATGGATGCATATTTGGGACACATTTTGGCATTAGAACATATTTTGGGCAATTAAGCTGTTCATTTAAGTGGGAAATGGCAAAATCCCTGCCGCGGAATCGTTTGCCTTCACATAAATAGACACCATTTAACACTATTTTATACGTCCAGGGTCGGCCCCGCGGTGTAGGGGTAGCGTGCCTGATTCTTACCCGTGTTCGATCCCGGCCAAGCCAGGGATTTTTGCCTGGATCTGTCGGCTGGGAGCATTTGATATCTCGTAATCTGCAGGCCTTTAGACTGAGCAGCGGTTGCTGTTAGGTCATGGGGTTTGTTTTGGTATGGCAAATACCTGGACTGTCTCTTAATTCAAGCCACCTCCATCTACACTGCCCTAGTACCTTTTCCATTGTCGCCGAAAACCAGTATCAATTAGTGCAACGTTACTTTCATTATTCCTGTAAGAATACGAAAGGTTTTTGGCCATTCGAACACAGTGCAAAATAAAATACGATTAGCCTATTAAAATATATAAAGTGAAAAGAAAACCTATTATTTAATACAAATTGGCATATTTGTCCAGAACTTCGTGTTCTTCAAATCACACCTATAAAAATGTAAACACCTCGAAGATTTAAACAGATCGTATATAAATGTTTTTATCATTAGGCTACCGTGGTTCTGAAAACTGGATTAAATATTTTCAAGATAACATCAAGCATAAGACCACGGTGTTAACATTCCTACACTGTAAATGATACCCACTTCGTGCGATAATCTCCAACGCACGGGTATTATCATCACCATCCTTTTATTTTAAGAGATTTTAAGAGCCACTGAAGAATGTGAATTGAAGGCAAGGTGAAGGATGAGGCTATGAAGGGAATACCAGGGCGCTGGACAAATCTGTGAAGGCTGAGAAAATAGAATCTTGGAATAGCATTTCATTGGGGGCAATCTGTTGCAAGGCAGCGTGTGCTGTATTCAAAGACTGGCCGAGACAAATGCTGACCAATAATGGACTGTTAGATGCAGTCCAGCATTTAAACGACTGGTGTGCCATTCGTTGTTGTCATCCGTAAATAAATTTGGTTTCTGGTTGAATTTCGTAAGATTGAGAAGCAGTAAGCTAAGAAAAGGAAGGAAAAATAGACCAGATTTCTTTCCTGTGCAGTTTTTGTCCTTATTTGTTTTAAGTTGAAAAGTGCGAGGATATAAAGAGAAGAAGAGAGAAAGAAGAAAAAATGCATACCAATTTCTTGTGTGGAGAAGGCTACAAGAGATAGAGGGAGCGAAGACAATTTTCTACCACATTTGACTTGTCCATCAGGCTTAGCTGGGGCCACAAGAATATTCTAAACAATTCCGCTACAACCGATATACATATGTATACGCAGACAGGATGTCGCCCGTACAAGAAGACGCAAAAGCGACGCACTTTCCAAGGTGGCTCGTCTCGGGTCCTATTTGAAAAAGATCTTCCATTAGGGAGAGCTCTACACATAGAACGACCGCGTTGTGCTATAATCTGGCGTCGCTGGGTAAATCGTCTCCTTTACTACAGGGTTCATGTTCGACCCCAATGCGCACCAATAGGGGAATGTTGTATTTTGTTCCGAGACGCTACCCTTGGGCCATCATGTTTCTGAAGTACCAAACAAGTTGCAACACAGTTTAAGTGATGTAGCTGTGAGCTTTCATTCGGGAGAGAGTGGGTTCGAACCCAACTATCGGCAGCCCTGAGGATGGTTTTCCGCTTTTTGCCTGTTTTCACACCAGGCTGTACCTTAATTAAGGTTACCGAGCTCGATAGATGCAGTCGCTTAAGTGCGGCCAGTATCCAGTATTCGGGAGATAGTGGGTTCGAACCTCACTGTCGGCAGCCCTGAAGATCGCTTTCCATGGTTTCCCATTTTCACACTAGGCAAATGCTGGGGCTGTACCTTAGTTAACGCCACGGCCGCTTCCTTCCCACTCCTACCCCATCGTCACCATTAGACCTGTCTGTGTCGGTGTGACGTAAAGCAACTTGAAAAACAAATTAAGGCAACTGTCGCCTCCCTCCTGCTCTTAGGAATTGCCTATCCCATCATCGCTGTAATGTCTGACTCCATGGCTACATGGTAAGCGTGCTGGTTTTTGGTTACAAGGGTCCAGTGTTCGATTCCCGGCAGGGTCGGGAATTTTAACCATGATTGGTTAATTCCGCTGGCACGGGAGCTGGGTGTATGTGCTGTCTTCATCATCATTTCATCCTCATCACGACGCGCAGGTCGCCTACGGGAGTCTGATCAAAAGACATGAATCTGGCGAGCCAAACTTGTCCTCGGACACTCCCGGCACTAAACTCCATACGCCATTTCCTCGCAGTAAGGAAAATCTGTGTCGGTGTGACATAAAAACAAACAAAAAACATATGAAGAGTTTCAGAAAGACGTATGTAGTATCAAGGAAGATCTTCGTAAAATATACGGTTCCAGAATATGTAACAGTATCATTAGAGTACTTTAAACATAACGGAACACGTGAAGTACTGTTAAACACTAATAGTATGGTCTCAGCTACTGTGCGCAGGCATTTTGATTTGGTGCCACTTAGGCTCCCCGCGCGTCAATTTCAATGATCTGTTTTACTCTAGCATGTGGTAGATCTCTGGTTTTTGATCTATGGCTGTTTGAGTTATATTTTTGGGATAGACACCAAGTGTGTAACCAGAGGTCATTTACATGCCGGCGTCACACAACGTGGAGTGTCGAATGGACTATTTTTCCGCCAAAAAACAAAACAAAGTCCGACTGCCTCTGCCACATTTGAACTCGTGACCTTGGGATTCAGAGTCCGACACTCCCCTATTGATCCACAGAGGAAGCATTTAGTTCTGTTAAGGTGTGACTACCGTTGCTCTGTTTATATTCAAACATACATAAGAATTTCTGTAGATGTTTTGGTATCATTTGCATGCCGGTGCAGGGTCACTAGGCCTGTGTGGGTGAAATGTTATAGTCAAGCATAGGGTAAGATGATACACTTAATGTACTATCATGCCCCATCAGATGGCAGTGGTATAGTCGCAACCCGAGTTTATGGATTCGAATACGAACCGTTTGGAGTAGGCTTCGGCTTAGTTTCCTAGCCTTGCTGCTCTGCATTTGGGAGGCCAAGAGGCTGGTCCTCACCGTCGGCTGCCTTGAGAATGGTATTCCGTCTTTTCCTGTTCTCCTGCACTAAGGGAAATGCCTGGAGAGATCATTTTGTAGGCCACGGCCGCCACCTCCTCACGTTCTCCGCATCTCAAATCACTGCTTCAAATCTTCTTAGCCTAAGTGAGGGAGTAACCCCATAAGAGGCCCACCGTACCCTTTCAGGGTAAGAAATGAAAACATTTTTAGTAATAGTACTTAGTCGAACCCCTTCGACTTCACGTGACAATTTGAATAGTTAATATTATTGGTTTATTCGTCTCAGTATCTACTTTTACAGTTTTAGGAGACGCCGAGGTGCCGGGATTTTGTCTCGCAGAAGTTCTTTTACGTGTCAGTAAATCTAGCGACACGATCCTGATGTATTTGAACAACTTTGTAAACCACCGGACTGAGCCAGAATTGAACATACCAAGTTGGGTACTCTACCGCCCGACATACTAAGCCAGCCAAAATTTCAATAGAAGAGGGAGGATGAGATATGCACAAACCAAAGAGATTCATGTACAAGGAGGACAGAATTAGGGGCTTATAATTTGAGGCATGTTCGGTTCACCTGAAAGAAAGATTTAGAAATTCAATTTTAATTTGGAAGCGGCACATGGACGTGAAGATCATTCAGCCAAGAGGCAAAAACGGCCGGGCATAGAGCTAACCAACTAAACGCTGAGATGTCCGGCTCCACGGCTAACTGGGTTGCATGCTGGCCTTTGGACCAACGGGACGCGCGTTCGATTCCCGGCCGTGTCGGGGGTTTAACCTTCATTGCTTTATTTCTCCAGCTCGGGGTCTGGGTGTGTGTGTGTGTCTTTTCAACATTCGATTTCATCATATATAGAGTATAATCTTCACATTCGCGCAGGTTGCCTATGGCTGTCAACTCGAGCGATCCTTTCGGTTTAATAGGCTGTAAAAAATTGTGCAAAGATGAAGAGATTATTGCAGGATAGGGTGACATGGTCCGCTGCATCAAAACGGTTTATAAATGGATTACCTAAAAGGCAATATTAATAACTTTATTGGCTTTACGTCCCAATAATTACTTTTACTGTTTTCGAAGAGCCTCCCATAAGGGAAAATTAATCTGGAAGTCGCTTATAGTTACATAACAAGGCAGCATTCAGCTGGAACTGATGCTTTCGTAATTAGACATATCATCATGATCCTACATGTTTTGGTTCTTGGCGCGTTAAAGTTTCTCTCCCTTAGTACTTCAGAACCACAAAGCTTCCCTCTCAACCGTATCCATCAATAGCAAGCTATGGAATATACCTACCACTTCCGGATGTGAAGGAAACTGAATCTCCCCCAGGGACATGTCCAAACTGCTTGAACAGAGAAACCTGACGAAGGAGCTGTTGTGAGTCTATCCGTCATAAGGAGCTCTATGCGGTCAAGAGATTGGTGTTTTTGTCCACCAGATAGTATTACGAGCCGGCCCCGTGGTATAGGGGCCTGCCTCTCGCCGGGTTCGATTCCCGGCCAGGTCAGGGATTTTTCACTCGACCTGAGGGCTGGTTCGAGGTACATTAAGCCTACTTGATTAGAATTGAGGAGGTATCTTACGGTGAGATGGTGACCTCGGTCTCTAAAGCCCAGAAAAACGGCAGAGAAGATGCCGCGTGCTGACCACACGACCCCTCGTACTCTGCTGAGCAGCGGTCGCTGGGGCAGACCAAGGCCCTTTCAAGTGCGTAAGAGCCGTGTTTTTTAGATAGTATTACACTTGACAGCCGATGTGTTGTTGGAAGGCATTTCAACCCGATGACCAAAGATTATATCATGCAACCATGCCAAATGTCATCTAGTGTTCTCACAAAGTTGTTTAATTTTTTTCCTTAAAAGGTAATGTGAAAAATAACACTTGGAAAAGTATTAAAAATAATTTATTGTCTAATAATTTTCCGTCCAACTTCTTGGCTTAGATCATCGTTGAGATAATATAGTTATAATCTCTACACTGAGTGGCCAAAAGTCACGGGAAAGGGTGTCCCATTAGAAAATGTGCCGTGTATGATTCCTGAGCATTGCGGCCAGCTGCGGCGTAGCCGAGCAGTCTGTCTCAGAGACCAGTGTCCTGAAGATGGCAACACGTCGCTAGTTAACCGACTTTGAACGTGAAATGATCAGCGACGCATGGTGCATTGGTCATAGCATTACGGAGATTCCACGTGAATTCGGGTTTCTGAGGTCAACAGTGTCGAAGATGGATCTCCATTATCGCAGAGAGAATGTTACAATCCGCGTAAACCACCGTATGGGAATACCACAGGTGTTTAACGAACGGACATCACGTCGCTTCCGCAGAACCGTACTGGGCCCTCGATGGTTTACTGTGAGTCAGATTACCGCCCAGTTGAATGTTGGAAGTCAGGAACCCATTTCTACTAAGATTGCAAGAAGTCAGCTGCACCGCACAGGCTTCACCAGCCGACGACCAACTCCTGTCTCTCTGCTAATCAAGACGACGTCCATGGGCCCGCAAACATCGGCGATGGACCATGGAACTGTGGCGGCGTGTGGTCTGGTACTATGAATCCCGCTTCCAGTTGTATCGAGCTGATAGGTGCGTGAGAGTGTGGCGTATGCCCCATGGAGCTATGGATCCTGCGTGTTAACAAGGTTGTGTTCAGGCGGGAGGTGCTTCAGTTCTGGTCCAGGCGGCGTTCTCATGGTCGCAATTAGGCCCCATTTTCCGGCTGCAGGAAGGGCTGACAGGTGCACGTTATGTGGACATTCTTTCAGATCATCTGCATCCCTTTCTGGCCCTAGAGTACCCCGATGGAGACGCCATGTTTCAACAAGACAATACGCCATGGCACCGCTCTGTGGTAGCACGCAGGGTGTTGGAGGTGCACTCCAGTGAAGTTATGATCATGGATTGGCCATCCAGATCCCCCGATTTTAATTCAGTCGAGAATTTTCAGGATGCTATCCATGCTGGTGTACGCTCCATGAACTCGTGCCAATTACACAAGACAAATTGTGGGTAGCAGTGCAAGAGGCGTGGGTCCAGATCCCTCCATAACGATTCCAATACCTTGTAAAGGCGATGCCTCGCGGAATTGCTGCCGTTTTGAGAGCTCGCGGAGGAACAACTCATTATTAACATCACATTCAATGTCTTCCCATGAAGTTTGGCCATTCATTGTACCGTATATCGTCGTTGCGCCTAGAAGAACATCTATGTGATAATATTTGAGCTTAAAGCTGATCAGAAAGGTTCTGTCATCTAAGGTTCAGTATTGCATGAACTTTATCAACGAATTTTCGTTCTAAGTGATACATGTGTTGCGGGTCTGTATTCCTCCCCTCAGTATTGTCACATAATGGTATTCCGAGGCGCGACGACGATATGCTGTTTTGAGAGAGTCAACCCTATATTCTCATCATCATCTTCTCGTGCAGCCTCCTCACAGACCACGAGCCGCCACTGCTGGGTGTCGAACCTCCGATATCCACGGTGCAGCAACTCTGATACGCTAACACAAAATAGGAATAACTTCTCCAAGACTGTCGCCAAACTTCTGTGTGGAGAAAGCACCGGAGGAGGAAGGCTAGCGGAAGGGGGAAGAATTTGCCACAAGTTAAACGACTCGTCAAGGATAGAAATGTCTACCAAAAGTGGCTCAAGAATCCCGAAGCTTGACAGAAAAGGTAGTGTAAAGAAAAAGAAGAAGAAGAAACCTTCTATATTGTGCTGGCTAAAACTGTGGTAGACTTACTCTCTTAAACAAGGTAAAAAGTAAACAAATTAACCGATATCATCATCATATTTCATTCTCCAGTATGATTTCATTCGTCAAACGAATGTAAACCTTTTGAAACAACAACTTTGTCTTCCAAATCTAGACTCACTCGTTTAGAGTACTAACACACGGTAGTTGTAGGAAAAGAGGGTCGTAAGAGAGCACCATTCGTTGTTCTTGTTTGTTCTTTTCTGCAAATCCGTCTCTCAGGTTCTAACCTTCTTCTATCCAGTTCAAAATGTTTAAATCCATCGCATACGATTTGGCGCTATGTTGACTTATCATTGGTTATAGATTCTCAGTTGACAGTGTTAGTTTGACAATTTTTCAGATTATACTTTCAAAATATCCTTATATCGCTTTTGATTCCCTCCATTATTACACAGGCCATTCCTTTGTTGGGAATACATGATTTCCTTTGGGAGGCGTGTTTCTGGCATACGAACGATATGTCCAGACCAGCGTAGTTGATTTCTGACTCCTTTATGCTTGTAGTGTTGGATTTCTCAAGGATACTGACGTACGTCCGATGATCTTGCCATTCAGTTTTCACTATCCCCCGCAATTGGAGCCTCCACGGCTAAAGCGACAGCGCGCCGGTCATTCACTGCTAGGTTCCATGGTTCAAATCCCGGTCACTCCATGTGAGATTTGCTCTGGACAAAGTGGAGGCGGGACTGGTTTTCCTCCAGGTACTCCGGTTTTTCCTGCCATATTTCATTCTCCAGTATGATTTCATTTCATCCTTCATTCATTAATCATTGCCCCAGAGGAATATGACAGACTTCGACAGTCGGCACAATATTTCGTATCCTCGCCGCTAGATTGGGCTTCATTCATTCCATTCCTGACCCGGTAAAATGACTGGGAACAGGATGTGGATTTTCGTTTCATTTTACGCAAGTATAGTTGATGGCATCTCTCCAGGTATTTTAGGTGTCTTCTTTACGAAGTCCAAGTCTAGCAGCCGTAGAATCATAACAGCATTGAAGACAGTGCTTTGTTCTAACACACCATGATTATCAAAGTCTCCTTGTAGGAGATGGCCAAAACCGTCACTAACGCATCTAAAACGATATTAAGGAATAATTAACAATGTGAAGTATATGCATCTGGATAGTATCTACACACTGAGCTATCCTGAGCGTCCTGGAGTGTGAAGTTGCAGGACGCGACTGAAGAGCGAAGGTTTGGTACCCCTGTGAAGTAGAGCCTCTTATTTGGCACTTTCCATGTATAGGCGGGCCCACTGCGATGGGTATCTTGACATCCATACGTGGTCCGCTAGATTGTTGATGCTATCTGAGGAAGCCATTTGTCGTCCCGTTCCCCTGGCACCACACAACATATAGAAAGTCGTTTTATTTATCTCGCCAACTGGAGGAATGCGGCACGTGGGGAGTTTTACTGCACGTGTAGGGGCAGCAATAGATTGGTCATCAGTCACTATGAGCATTATTCGCCTCATTGGTATCTCTCAGATTGACTTTTACTGTATATGAAGCGGTAACAGACGAACATCTTAACGACTATATCTTGCTCTAAATTAAAAAGATTTAACTTTAGGGCATTACCACCTTCATCTGTGTTATTACCTTATTTAAAAAAATTTATCAATAATTAGTGATATACCTCCTTTGACCATCCTTTTTCATTAACGCTGATTATTTTTAAAGAATTACAGTTGTGAAGACTTAACAAATTTGTATAAGCTTCAAATCACCCTCAGTTGTTATTTTTGTAAACTTTGGGTTCTGAAAATAAAATGAACTGGAATGTTCCAAAAATCTATTAACAAATCAATTATGCTAGACATTAGTATCCTCTAACTTCTCAGTACCATACTCATAAAGCCCAGCTCAGAAAGGTCAGATTTAGAAGGATTTTCTGCAACATTTTCTACTTCACTGTAACACAAAATGGTTTCAAAGTTGCAGGGATTTGTATAGTGTGCAGATACTCTATGGACATTTCAAATCTAACCGTTCTGGGTATTTTATATCCCTGCTAAGGAATCAAGTTAAATACTATTTACTGGCATGATATCTTTATTACTAGAGCCTGCAAAACTGTAAGATTACTTCTTGGTAGCTTTTTAGTATCAAATAATTGCTCTTTACTTAAATGTTCAGGACAACTCAAGTGGGATATGCGATGAATCTTCGAGTACTTAGTTCCATTCTCTCTTCCTGTTCACACGAATTTTGTTTAGTGCCCTTCACCTTTATGGGAGCGTTGTGGTTCCCTTCACGATATCATCCATCAAAATTATAAACAAGAAAATGTACCATTCATTTCCTTTAAAATAGTTCAGTAATTTATAGTTAATAAGATCTTTCTTACTTGTTAATAAAAATTAAGTTATTTTACTATGTGATAGACTTTGTCAAAATATCAAATGCCCGTATTTAACGACAGAAAAATTATTATTTCGTCGATGAAGTAACTAAACATCGTACGTCACAAAGCAGTCCCTATCAATTATTGTCCTTAAGATTGTTCACGCCCCCCAGCCATATATGGTTATGCAGTCCATCAGGACAATTTTCGTTCTTTTTTCATTTTCCTATGCATGTGAGTAAAGGAAAATGAACCTTATCGTACTATAAGACTGTATGTTTGCGTGACTCCAATTTAATGTATTTAAGGTTGATTTTCCTTTACACTTTCGCATAGGAAAATGAACACCACGAACATTGTTCTGATGGACTACGTTTCCATATGTGATTGGGAAGCGAGACAAGTCTTAAGGAAAATAATTGATAGGAAGAGCATTTTGACATACGAGGTATTGTTTCTTCAACGACGAGATTCTGTTCTACATTCTAAAGTCTGAGATTGGTACCACGACGTATATCACTCGGGTCACTCAGTGCTAAATTATGAGCTTTCCTGATGACGTAAATTAGTAACTTCAGTGGCAACACTTACTGAGATCAGATTCGTTTGATTGTATGCAATCGTGAAATGTTTGTATGTGGTACTTGTGAATGGGATGAGCACAGCGCCTTGTTTGCTAAGAGCTACACGTCGCGTGAATCAAGGAAGAAATCCACGGCAACTGATAAAGGCCAGGCGAACACTGGCTCCATTCATTACCGTCACGGAAATATGAATCATCCCGAAGTATTCTGCTTTATGAGACGTGGGCTACGCTTGAAGTCGTCCCCAAAAAAGGCTTTGTTTTTATTTGCAGCAGAGATCGTGGCCTTGCGAGAGGGAGATGGGTACAATTGGAATTCTCCCAGGGAATTCAAAAATAATTTCCTATGATTTTATGTGTCGATCAAGTCATTGATTATACTCGGGTGAGAGGATTTTTTTCAAGACTAGAAGTCGAATGTATGAATTAATGCGTTCCAGAGGTGCTTCATAAGGGAACTTTTAACAAGGGGGTGAAATTTTATATCAAATTATGGCCTTCGATTTCTGAAGTGAGAGATTCGATAATTCGTGTGCATGTCGTTATGGCTTCTGACGTTAAATAGATCAAGCAAGAGAAGGGGTCATCCCGCAGAACCCCTCTGTAATGGAACACTAGCACTCAGGAGGCATCAGATCGCGGGCAGTAAAGTGCCTGTTACATTATCCAAAGTAGAATTGAAATATGTTTCACTTGAACGTCACAAGTCTAAATGGCGAACAATGTTTAGTATCACTATTATCTAGATGGGAGCAAGGTTAGTATGCTCTATCTTAAAAATTGAAGATTCCTCAGCAGGGCTAGGAATTTACTGTATATATAATAAAAATCGACATTTGTAGCCCTTCAGGCAAGCAACTCAGTGTTGAAAACATCCTAGGGATATGAGCTACGAATTTTAGCTAATAAAGTATGAGAATATATTCTTTATTTATTTTTAAATATCACAGTATTTTGTCCGACTCGTTGGCTGAATGGTCCCAACACTCTCCTCATCATATTCAAACAACATACCTCACTCCCAACCACCACAGAAACATGCAATAGTGTTTACATTCCTCCATGTAGGGTTGGCGTCAGGAAGGGCATCCGGCCGTAAAACACGTCCAAAACAGGTGTGAGACGCAGTTCGCACCCCGACGCCACAGGTGTGGGGAAAATCGGTAGGACAATAATAATAAGAAATGTTACAGTCCTTTCCTTGATTATCGTTATCTGGTCGATTAGAATGGCATTAGAATAGCATCTTGCCTCTACGAGCGGCAATGTGAGTCAATGCAGAGTTTCACTTAAAACCCTTATAACTACATTCATTGTCGACATTTTTTAAACATCGCCTGAGGGTATTGGATCAGGGAACACATTACAGAAATAATTATTTAAATAAGTTAATTTGGCTAGGATTTGAATAAAACAGAAAACGAGTAGAGAAACCAGCGATTTTAAGCGGTTTTTCCGGAACTGCATTTAAACCGGAAGTGATTTTCGACTTTTTTTTCACTTTGATAGAGCTGTCCAAGACTCACAATTGGAAATCTTTCCGGGCCGTTTATCCCTTCAATTTTGGGCACAATTGAGGAAATTGCTTAATTTTACGTTTTTCGTAGTATGGGGAGCCCTACTCTGTCTGCTAAGAAATGTTTTCAAAATTAAAATGACTAAGTAAGTACACTGAACTGTACATAAACTGGTCGGCAAAGAAATAGTTTATTTTATACATGATGAACACGGGAGTATATTCGTAAACTGTTCCCAAAGGGAACTACTTAATGTTACACTAACTCTTTTGGCAAGAGAGAGAGCGCGCGTAACCCTCTAGGTGGCCCGCCCCACCCTTTCATGGTAGGGAATGAAAGCTTTGGATGATGACAATGACACTATCACATCGAAGGTTTTCTGCTCAAGGATAGGAGAGAGCTAGGATTGGGAAGGAAGCAGTTGTAGCCTTAATTAAAGTACAGCCCCAGAATTTACCTGCTGTGAAAATGGAGACCACGGAAATTTTTTTTTCAGGACTGGATTCGAACCCACAATCTCTGGAATGCAAGGTCTGTGTTATACGACCCAAACCACGTAGCCAACTGGCTCGGTTAACTAAATTTCTATTTTTAAAATCTCAAACCAGCCATTTTTGGATACCTTAGTACTAAACTAGGGAAGGAGCAGCGAAATGTTGATCATGAGTCGATAGGATGCTCTTTATGAGACCTTCCTGCTGATCCGCGTTCCGTCCAGAGTTTGAGATTTGAGTCTTTGAACGTGACAACTTGCGGTGTTTGTGCGTATATGGTCACTAAATACAGTGAAACTCGCCAGTCAGGCGGGCAGGAAGACTGTGAAGCTTGTAAAAAGTGGTCTGGCGGAAGATGATGGGGCGAGCAGGTTTTCATTAAAGTCAGTGGAGTCGAGCAAGACGCGGGGTGGCCATTGTTGCTACTGCCCCAACAATGAGTCACCGGGCCAGTGCACTTCCGGGACTCGCTGGGCTGCCCCTGATTTCCTTCTCTTTCTTCGGGCGCACCCCCGGTGTTTCCTGAGTCCATAACTCGGGAGGGACGTTGCCCGCCGTCTTGGTCTCCTACGTTCTTATTGCATTACCGGTCGTTCTGTTACGAGGGAATTAAGATTGCAAAGTACATCAAAGTGGGAACTGTCAGGCTATTGAAACAAATGGCTAGTCGACTTGTGGTAGCTGTAACTGGACTCTGTACTTCTTACCCCTTTATGGAGAATAATTTTGTTGTCAGTATTTTAAAACCTAAATTCATTTTACTTCAACTGGAGGATACTGTGTACAAAACATACCAAAAATAACATGGATAAAGAAATGAATGACATTTACAAAAAAAGAAAGGTAAATAACAAAATAACTGTAGATTATATAAAAATGAAATTACCCATGGAAACGATTAAATTAAGATCTTTCCTAGTGAGGTTCACACAAGTGTTTTTTTTTAATTTTTAGAATTTGAAGTGATCCCCTGAGAGTACACAATGCCACTTCTTTGATGAACGAATTGCCTCATTTGTACTCCCTAGATAATTTTTCGAACGAAATAGTTCGATTATTAAATTCCATGCATTTTTTCTTGATTTTGAATACCTATAAAACATATGTTTCTGTTTGAAGTACCGGCAGGCGAAGTTATATATCGATAACCTTACACAAGTTTCCCAGACGCTATTATTTTCAATACCCTTTAAGCCTCATTAAAACAAAGTTCAGGGGACTAGTAGAAGGCACATTTAGCGAGAAACCAAACATTCATAAAACTATTAATTTCACAAAAATAATACCTAATTTACTATAGGTTTCAGAAAAGAATAAATGTATCACACGACGATGAATTTCGTAATCTGTTACTCAAATTTTCCATATGCAGACTTCATTACCTGATCAGATTTGGTACATCCATATGTAAGCTATACAGAATTAGTTTTGATTTCTCCGATATTCTTCTTTTCAACCTGTACATCAGTTTCCTTTCATTCACTTTTACATTCTATTCTTTAAGAGTGTTAGATAGGCTACTAGTAACACTTTTCTTTACGTACAATTTAAATTTTGGACTGTGAGTTCCATGGTTTTGCGATATTTTGGGTTAGTGACTCGGGCAATGATCTTTTGAGTAACAGAAATGTGACTAAAAATTAGTGGAAGATCAAAACTATTTTTCATGTATGATCGTTTTGTTGAAAAGCAATGAGCACAATCGTGTTGTACGTGGTGAATGAGTACGGTGTACAGGAATCTGTTCATGTTTGTTCCCAACAATTTCACGTGCACTTTTAAGTAATGGAAGTTATTCACTTTAATAAGTAGGGGACGCTTCTTACGAATTGAGATATAACTTTACTGCGACTCTACTTCAGAGTAAGGAGAAAGTCTGTTCGTCTTATTACGTCCTCTGAAAGTCCTGTACTCTGACGGTAAATTGTGCAGTGGATCCTTATTATGATAGCACAGTACCACTCAAGAATTAGCAGTATATTGCTGCAGAATTACACGGACGGCCGCGTATTTAGTCGAAGTACTACAGTTACATGAATTAATTAAAACATTTTTTGTTTTGAAGTACTAAATAAATAAATAAACAAAGAAAGAAAAAAGAAAGCGTAAGTGGCTTCAGTGTCGTATTCTTACAGGCCTTTTCGCAGTTATCTAGAGTCGGCACTTTACATGGATTAAGCCAGATGACAGTAAATCTACTGACATAGGGCTGACGTATTTGGGAACCTTCAAATACTACCGTCCTGAGCCAGGATCGAACCTGCCACCTTGGGCTCAGAAAAGTAGCGCCTTAACCATCCGAGCCACTCAGCCAGAGGTTTGCAGTGTAGTGCATTGTATGTAAATGAAGATGTGTTTTATGACAGAGAGAAACACCCTGTCTCCGAGCTAAAGGAATTAACCGAAAGCTGCCGTCCTGGTAGGAAATCGATCCCTGCGTCCTCTTAACGGAAGACCAGTACGCTGACTACTCACTCAAGGAGCCGGGCAGTTTCTCCTATGTATAAACATTATTTTGATAATTCTCAAAGTGTGTCATACTCAAGTTTTGCAATGATATTGTGGACGTAAACGAGTCTTCCCTGTGTGCTTAAGTATGTCTTTAAAATAATCTCAGCAATACACCATATTGGGGGTCATTAGGTCGTGTGTTTCTGCAGGATTTCGCTCAAAGACTGCCTTTTTGCTTATCAGTTGGACGCTGCCTATTAGTGGCAGACTGTCTACACAGTCCCTCATAGAATTGTTGACCTGCTAGAGGAGAAATTGGCGTTTTGTTTTTTCCTCCTTCACTAACGTCGTAGAGAAGGCATAATTTTCAAATAGTAGTCTTCTTCCATCGCTTTTCCCACACACGATCTACAGGAACGTGGGACGTAAAGATGCACGTTCTGAGCACGTGCTGTACTGACACAGTTAGATACGTGTTGTCGTCATCACCCTGCATATTATAATGCCGTGACTTGATATTCAGTGCGAGTTTACGATTTCAGTACGGTTTCTTTAGCCGCATGCTGTAATATTAGTGAAAGGATGAACATCGTTAATGGGAGCTGGGGTACCCCATTTAGTCCATTTAAAAATTATATAACTATTAAACTCTTCAGTCTGTCAAAAATATTTTTATGAATACATGTAGGCTATAAACTACCTGAAAAAGAAACAACTTAATTAAAATAGAATGACGTTTCGTTCCTGAAAGGACATCATCAGATTCTATCAAATCACACTCAAAAATATTTAGAAATATATAAATATTTATTTTAAAATTCTGTTTAAATCCTTAAATTCTTGAAATTTGGAATGTATCTTTATGAAATGCTCACTTCTCTCCAGTCCAGCATAGAAGGCTCGGAGTGAAAATAAAAATACTGAGCATTTTTAGATATCATTAATATTGTTTTGGGATGAAAATGTAAAAATTCAGGCTTTCTTACCAACAAGAAGTTTTCTACGAAATTAGAACTCCATCTTCTCATATTACTTTATTTTCACTATTATTTCCATTATTATTTCCATGACTTATGGTATGGAAATATCGGATTCTTTTTTTCTCTTACGGTTGAGTAATTAAAAGTCAGTAATTGTGGATAATGAACAACTCATAATGTAGCCACACATCCTTGTATTGGTGCTAACACCTCGTCCAATCTGGCGTGATCTCCTCCGGGGCAGAAGCTAGCCTTCATTCATAACGAGGCCAGGGAAACACAGCACAATGGAGGAATCATTATTTAGCTGGCTGTGTTAGTTACTGAACTGTTTAGGTGGACATTGAAGAGTGCAGCTGGGGAACAATGGCTGGGAGAGTTTTCTACGGGAAGCCGGCCACGGCGCGAGGGAGACACTGTGTACGGTTCATTTGACAACAAGCAAAGAGTCTCACTGATACCCCATTGGTCAATTGGACGCCAAGCCAAGGCTGAGAGAAGGGCAAGGAAGTTCCGGGCTGGACGCAAACAATGGCGACCCGGGAGGTCTGCCCGCAAGGTGCGCTGGCATCGCGGCGCTAACAATGGGGCTTTAGGACGCGCCAACTAAGTGTAAATTAAAAAGTTAGACGAGACGGATGCGGGAAGAGGAAGAGGAACAAAAGAGAAAGATTCTTAGGAATCTGGGTGGACTGGACCGAATCAACTCTCCAATATACCTTCCTGTGAGCGCGTCATATATCACACCAGCACCATCTGTTATAAGCGACAGCCAGCTTTCTAAATTAAAGTCGTTTTCATTTTCCCATCCAGTATTTTTATGCTTCTAACAGATCCATACTACTAGTATAGGTATGGTATTCTTCTTCTTCCTCATCCTGGCCTTATTCCTTTTACTTGTGTGTGCATTTTTACGGCCAGATGATTTTATGACGTCAGCCTTTTGTGAAGGGATGATATTCACTGTTGCGTGTTTCTTTTGGAGGATGGTAGTGATGTGTTGTGTGTATGAAGATATGTGAATTCAGATGAACACAAACACCCAGTCTCCGAGCTAGAGAGATATGAAATTCCCAACCTCCGCGGAAATCGAACAGAGGGCCGCCTAATACGAAGGCCATTAAGCTGACCTTCTAGCCAAGTAACCGGACAAATTTATCCATGATATATTAGGCGAAAACCTAATTTAATCGCTATCCACAACTGTGCAAGCTATCCACCTCCTTCGCTGAATGGTAGAACGCTAACCTCTGGTGCGAGGGGCCCGATTTCCGTCCGGGCTGTGAATTTTAACCGTGGATAGTTCATACCAATGGTTTGGGGATTGTGTGTTTATTCTGTCTCTAGACGTCTGTAACTCGCACACAACACGTAATATGAAAAACGTTTCTCCACTGCAGATACACGCAGTAGGCTTATTCACAAGTCAGACGCCAAATACCTTTCATCTAGTGTCTGCCCAGACTTCAATTATAATGATAATGATAATAATAATAATAATAATAATAATAATAATAATAATAATAACTCCTTATATTAGTCCGATTTAATTGCTGGAGTTGTTAAGACGCCCGGTTCTATTTCTTCTACTTTCTGGTCACATTCTTGTAACAGCGGCGACGTCTGGCGTTCTCCTGGGGATGTGTGCAGTCATGAGATCTCTGATGAGGTAGTCCGTTTTCACCAAATGATATTCAAGGCAAGATGGAGTGAATTTTGACTGACAGAGAGTTCTTTTCTGACCGAGCGAATTGGCCATGCGGTTAGGGTCGTGCGGCTGCGATCTTGCATTCGGGAGATAGTGGGTTTCTTACCCCAACGTCGGCAGCCCTGAAGATGGTTTTCCCACCAGTCAAATGCTGCGGGTTTACATTAATTAAGGACACGGTCGCTTCCTTCCAATTTCTAGCGACTTTCTATGCCACCGTCGCCATAAGACCTATCTGTGTTGGTGCGACGTGAAGCAAATTGTAAAACACGGTTCGTTTCTGGACAATTGCTGCAAGACTATTCAGATTTTCCAGTTTTGCGAAACTCAGAGTTTCCAAATAATCATCAATGCCTAAGCTACTATTAATGTTACTTTCGGGATTAATGGCTGTAGCGAAGATTCCTATTCAAAGATTGCTTTAAGAACTGCGGTGATTCTTTATTATAATTATAATCCTTACCAGTGATCATTGATCGTGGTATTTGTAAGAATATTGCATTGGCGGCAATTGTTCATTTATCACGGCCGGTTTAGGGAGCCCAGTTTTTGGTGCACCGATTTATATGGCACGCATTGGCTATGCTACCGTACCTAATCAGACTGCACCCTGCCGCAGCTTATATAACAGCCATTGTCAGACAAATCGCTTTATAAATGCGCAGCTCTTCCATCATTGTACGTCAATTGAAGTCTCCCCCCTCGGCCCCTTACTGCTACCTTGCTCCGCATCGTGGGAGATTAGCATGTTATTCAGAGTCGCCACGAGCCTGATCGTGCGCTCATGTGCGGCTGACTTACTGCGGAAGCTGCTCGTCTGAGGATGTCAACTCATGCTTGTCGCTCAGCTCAATGGTGATGGTGATTTATAGGATTCAAAGTAGAAGAT